>NW_027421936.1:304720-609441 GCF_037893015.1 Macrotis lagotis | reverse complement strand
AATGCAAGGCAAAGCAAGACAACGCAAGCAAGGCTATGGCAAGGTGAAAAAAGGCTAAGGCACGACAAAGCAAGGCTAGGCAATGCACGGAAGGCAAGCAAAGAGTAACGGAAGGCAAGGAAGGCAAGGCAAAGCAAGGCAATGCAAGCAAGGCTATAGCAAGGTGAAACAAGGCTAAGGCACGACAACGCACGGCTAGGCAATGCACGGCAAGGCAAGGAAAGGGTAACGCAAGGCAAGGCACGGTCAGGCAAGGCAAGGCTAATGCACGACAACGCACGGCTAGGCAATGCACGGCAAGGCAAGGAAAGGGTAACGCAAGGCAAGGCACGGTCAGGCGAGGCAAGGCTAAGGAACGACAACGCAAGGCTAGACAATGCACGGAAGGCAAGCAAAGAGTAACGGAAGGCAAGGAATGCAAGGAAAAGCAAGGCAACGCAAGCAAGGCTATGGCAAGGTGAAAAAAGGCTAAAGCACGACAACGCAAGGCTACGCAATGCACGGAAGGCAAGCAAAGAGTAACGGAAGGCAAGGAAGGCCAGGGAAAGCAAGGTAAGGCAAGGGTAACGGAAGGAAACGCACGGCAAGGGGAAACAAGGCTAATGCACGACAACGCACGGCTAGGCAATGAGCGGCAAGGCAAGGAAAGGGTAACGCAAGGCAAGGCACGGTGAGGCAAGGCAAGGCTAATACACGACAACGCAGGGCTAGGCAATGCACGGCAAGGCAAGGAAAGGGTAACGCAAGGGAAGGCACGGTCAGACGAGGCAAGGCTAAGGCACGACAACGCAAGGCTAGGCAATGCACGGAAGGCAAGCAAAGAGTAACGGAAGGCAAGGAAGGCAAGGGAAAGCAAGGGAAGGCAAGGGTAACAGAAGGAACGGCTCGGCAAGGGCAAACAAGGCTAAGGGACGGCAACGCACGGCTAGGCAATGCACGGCCAGCAAAGGAAAGGGTAACGCAAGGCAAGGAACGGTCAGGCAAGGCAAGGCTAATGCACGACAACGCAAGGCTAGGCAGTGCACGGTAAGGCAAGGAAAGGGTAACGCAAGGCAAGGCACGGTCAGGCGAGGCAAGGCTAAGGAACGACAACGCAAGGCTAGACAATGCACGGAAGGCAAGCAAAGAGTAACGGAAGGCAAGGAATGCAAGGAAAAGCAAGGCAACGCAAGCAAGTCTATGGCAAGGTGGAAAAAGGCTAAAGCACGACAACGCAAGGCTACGCAATGCACGGAAGGCAAGCAAAGAGTAACGGAAGGCAAGGAAGGCCAGGGAAAGCAAGGTAAGGCAAGGGTCAATGAAGGAAACGCACGGCAAGGGGAAACAAGGCTAAGGCACGACAACGCACGGCTAGGCAATGCACGGCAAGGCAAGGAAAGGGTAACGCAAGGCAAGGCACGGTGAGGCAAGGCAAGGCTAATGCACGACAACGCACGGCTAGGCATTGCACGGCAAGGCAAGGAAAGGGTAACGCAAGGGAAGGCACGGTCAGACGAGGCAAGGCTAAGGCACGACAACGCAAGGCTAGGCAATGCACGGAAGGCAAGCAAAGAGTAACGGAAGGCAAGGAAGGCAAGGGAAAGCAAGGGAAGGCAAGGGTAACAGAAGGAACGGCTCGGCAAGGGCAAACAAGGCTAAGGGACGGCAACGCACGGCTAGGCAATGCACGGCCAGCCAAGGAAAGGGTAACGCAAGGCAAGGCACGGTCAGGCAAGGCAAGGCTAATGCACGACAACGCAAGGCTAGGCAGTGCACCGTAAGGCAAGGAAAGAGTAACGGAAGGAAAGGAAGGCAAGGCAAATCCAGGCAAGGCAAGTGTAACAAAAGGCACGGCACGGCAAGGGGAAACAAGGCTAAGGCACGACAACGCACGGCTAGGCAATGCACGGCAAGGCAAGGAAAGGCTAACGCAAGGCAAGGGACGGTCAGGCGAGGCAAGGCTAAGGCACGACAACGCAAGGCTAGGCAATGCACGGAAGGCAAGCAAAGAGGAACGGAAGGCAAGGAACGCAAGGGAAAGCAAGGCAAGGCAAGGGTAACGGAAGGAAACGCACGGCAAGGGGAAACAAGGCTAAGGCACGACAACGCACGGCTAGGCAATGCACGGCAAGGCAAGGAAAGGGTAACGCAAGGCAAGGCACGGTGAGGCAAGGCAAGGCTAATGCACGACAACGCACGGCTAGGCAATGCACGGCAAGGCAAGGAAAGGGTAACGCAAGGGAAGGCACGGTCAGACGAGGCAAGGCTAAGGCACGACAACGCAAGGCTAGGCAATGCACGGAAGGCAAGCAAAGAGTAACGGAAGGCAAGGAAAGCAAGGGAAAGCAAGGCAAGGCAAGTGTAACAGAAGGAACGCCTCGGCAAGGGGAAACAAGGCTAAGGGACGGCAACGCACGGCTAGGCAATGCACGGAAGCCAAGGAAAGGGTAACGCAAGGCAAGGCACGGTCAGGTGAGGCAAGGCTAATGCACGACAACGCACGGCTAGGCAATGCACGGCAAGGCAAGGAAAGGGTAACGCAAGGCAAGGCACGGTCAGGCGAGGCAAGGCTAAGGAACGACAACGCAAGGCTAGAGAATGCACGGAAGGCAAGCAAAGAGTAACGGAAGGCAAGGAATGCAAGGAAAAGCAAGGCAACGCAAGCAAGGCTATGGCAAGGTGAAAAAAGGCTAAAGCACGACAACGCAAGGCTACGCAATGCACGGAAGGCAAGCAAAGAGTAACGGAAGGCAAGGAAGGCCAGGGAAAGCAAGGTAAGGCAAGGGTAACGGAAGGAAACGCACGGCAAGGGGAAACAAGGCTAAGGCACGACAACGCACGGCTAGGCAATGAACGGCAAGGCAAGGAAAGGGTAACGCAAGGCAAGGCACGGTGAGGCAAGGCAAGGCTAATGCACGACAACGCAGGGCTAGGCAATGCACGGCAAGGCAAGGAAAGGGTAACGCAAGGGAAGGCACGGTCAGACGAGGCAAGGCTAAGGCACGACAACGCAAGGCTAGGCAATGCACGGAAGGCAAGCAAAGAGTAACGGAAGGCAAGGAAGGCAAGGGAAAGCAAGGCAAGGCAAGGGTAACGGAAGGAAACGCACGGCAAGGGGAAACAAGGCTAAGGCACGACAACCCACGGCTAGGCAATGCACGGCAAGGCAAGGAAAGGGTAACGCAAGGCAAGGCACGGTCAGGCAAGGCAAGGCTAATGCACGACAACGCACGGCTAGGCAATGCACGGCAAGGCAAGGAAAGGGTAACGCAAGGCAAGGCACGGTGAGGCAAGGCAAGGCTAATGCACGACAACGCACGGCTGGGCAATGCACGGCAAGGCAAGGAAAGGCTAACGCAAGGCAAGGCACGGTCAGGCGAGGGAAGGCTAATGAACGACAACGCAAGGCTACGCAGTGCACGGCTAGGCAGGGAAAGAGTAACGGAAGGAAACGAAGGCAAGGCAAAGCAAGGCAAAGCAAGTGTAACAAAAGGCGCGGCACGGCAAGGGGAAACAAGGCGAAGGGATGGCAACGCACGGCTAGGCAATGCACGGCCAGGCAAGGAAAGGCTAACGCAAGGCAAGGCACGGTGAGGCAAGGCAAGGCTAATGCACGACAATACAAGGATAGGCAATGCACGGAAGGCAAGCAAAGTGTAACGGAAGGCAAGGAATGCAAGGCAAAGCAAGGCAACGCAAGCAAGGCTATGGCAAGGTGAAAAAAGGCTAAGGCACGACAAAGTAAGGCTAGGCAATGCACGGAAGGCAAGCAAAGAGTAACGGAAGGCAAGGAAGGCAAGGCAAAGCAAGGCAACGCAAGCAAGGCTATAGCAAGGTGAAACAAGGCTAAGGCACGACAACGCACGGCTAGGCAATGCACGGCAAGGCAAGGAAAGGGTAACGCAAGGCAAGGCACGGTCAGGCAAGGCAAGGCTAATGCACGACAACGCACGGCTAGGCAATGCACGGCAAGGCAAGGAAAGGGTAACGCAAGGCAAGGCACGGTCAGGCGAGGTAAGGCTAAGGAACGACAACGCAAGGCTAGACAATGCACGGAAGGCAAGCAAAGAGTAACGGAAGGCAAAGAATGGAAGGAAAAGCAAGGCAACGCAAGCAAGGCTATGGCAAGGTGAAAAAAGGCTAAAGCACGACAACGCAAGGCTACGCAATGCACGGAAGGCAAGCAAAGAGTAACGGAAGGCAAGGAAGGCCAGGGAAAGCAAGGTAAGGCAAGGGTAACGGAAGGAAACGCACGGCAAGGGGAAACAAGGCTAAGGCACGACAACGCACGGCTAGGCAATGAACGGCAAGGCAAGGAAAGGGTAACGCAAGGGAAGGCACGGTCAGACGAGGCAAGGCTAAGGCACGACAACGCAAGGCTAGGCAATGCACGGAAGGCAAGCAAAGAGTAACGGAAGGCAAGGAAGGCAAGGGAAAGCAAGGGAAGGCAAGGGTAACAGAAGGAACGGCTCGGCAAGGGCAAACAAGGCTAACGGACGGCAACGCACGGCTAGGCAATGCACGGCCAGCCAAGGAAAGGGTAACGCAAGGCAAGGCACGGTCAGGCAAGGCAAGGCTAAAACACGACAACGCAAGGCTAGGCAGTGCACGGTAAGGCAAGGAAAGGGTAACGCAAGGCAAGGCAGGGTCAGGCGAGGCAAGGCTAAGGAACGACAACGCAAGGCTAGACAATGCACGGAAGGCAAGCAAAGAGTAACGGAAGGCAAGGAATGCAAGGAAAAGCAAGGCAACGCAAGCAAGTCTATGGCAAGGTGAAAAAAGGCTAAAGCACGACAACGCAAGGCTACGCAATGCACGGAAGGCAAGCAAAGAGTAACGGAAGGCAAGGAAGGCCAGGGAAAGCAAGGTAAGGCAAGGGTAACGGAAGGAAACGCACGGCAAGGGGAAACAAGGCTAAGGCAAGACAACGCACGGCTAAGCAGAACGGCAATGCAAGGAAAGGGTAACGCAAGGCAAGGCACGGTGAGGCAAGGCAAGTCTAATGCACAACAACGCAGGGCTAGGCAATGCACGGCAATGCAAGGAAAGGGTAACGCAAGGGAAGGCACGGTCAGACGAGGCAAGGCTAAGGCACGACAACGCAAGGCTAGGCAATGCACGGAAGGCAAGCAAAGAGTAACGGGAGGCAAGGAAGGCAAGGGAAAGCAAGGGAAGGCAAGGGTAACAGAAGGAACGGCTCGGCAAGGGCAAACAAGGCTAAGGGACGGCAACGCACGGCTAGGCAATGCACGGCCAGGCAAGGAAAGGGTAACGCAAGGCAAGGCACGGTCAGGCAAGGCAAGGCTAATGCACGACAACGCAAGGCTAGGCAGTGCACGGTAAAGAAAGGAAAGAGTAACGGAAGGAAAGGAAGGCAATGCAAATCCAGGCAAGGCAAGTGTAACAAAAGGCACGGCACGGCAAGGGGAAACACGGCTAAGGCACGACAACGCACGGCTAGGCAATGCACGGCAAGGCAAGGAAAGGGTAACGCAAGGCAAGGCACGGTGAGGCAAGGCAAGGCTAATGCACGACAACGCACGGCTAGGCAATGCACGGCAAGGCAAGGAAAGGGTAACGCAAGGGAAGGCACGGTCAGACGAGGCAAGGCTAAGGCACGACAACGCAAGGCTAGGCAATGCCCGGAAGGCAAGCAAAGAGTAACGGAAGGCAAGGAAGGCAAGGGAAAGCAAGGCAAGGCAAGGGTAACAGAAGGAATGGCTCGGCAAGGGGAAACAAGGCTAAGGGACGGCAACGCACGGCTAGGCAATGCACGGCCAGCCAAGGAAAGGGTAACGCAAGGCAAGGCACGGTCAGGTAAGGCAAGGCTAATGCACGACAATGCAAGGCTAGACAGTGCACGGTAAGGCAAGGAAAGAGAAACGGAAGGAAAGGAAGGCAAGGCAAATCCAGGCAAGGCAAGTGTAACAAAAGGCACGGCACGGCAAGGGGAAACAAGGCTAAGGCACGACAACACACGGCTAGGCAATGCACGGCAAGGCAAGGAAAATGTAACGCAAGGCAAGGCACGGTGAGACAAGGCAAGGCTAATGCACGACAACGCACGGCTGGGCAATGCACGGCAAGGCAAGGAAAGGCTAACGCAAGGCAAGGCACGGTCAGGCGAGGGAAGTCTAATGAATGACAACGCAAGGCTAGGCAGTGCACGGCTAGGCAGGGAAAGAGTAACGGAAGGAAACGAAGGCAAGGCAAAGCAAGGCAAGGCAAGTGTAACAAAAGGCGCGGCACGGCAAGGGGAAACAAGGCGAAGGGACGGCAACGCACGGCTAGGCAATGCACGGCCAGGCAAGGAAAGGCTAACGCAAGGCAAGGCACGGAGAGGCAAGGCAAGGCTAATGCACGACAATACAAGGCTAGGCAATGCACGGAAGGCAAGCAAAGAGTAACGGAAGGCAAGGAATGCAAGGCAAAGCAAGGCAACGCAAGCAAGGCTATGGCAAGGTGAAAAAAGGCTAAGGCACGACAAAGCAAGGCTAGGCAATGCACGGAAGGCAAGCAAAGAGTAACGGAAGGCAAGGAAGGCAAGGCAAAGCAAGGCAACGCAAGCAAGGCTATAGCAAGGTGAAACAAGGCTAAGGCGCGACAACGCACGGCTAGGCAATGCACGGCAAGGCAAGGAAAGGGTAACGCAAGGCAAGGCACGGTCAGGCAAGGCAAGGCTATTGCACGACAACGCACGGCTAGGCAATGCACGACAAGGCAAGGAAAGGGTAACGCAAGGCAAGGCACGGTCAGGCGAGGCAAGGCTAAGGAACGACAACGCAAGGCTAGACAATGCACGGAAGGCAAGCAAAGAGTAACGGAAGGCAAGGAATGCAAGTAAAAGCAAGGCAACGCAAGCAAGGCTATGGCAAGGTGAAAAAAGGCTAAAGCACGACAACGCAAGGCTACGCAATGCACGGAAGGCAAGCAAAGAGTAACGGAAGGCAAGGAAGGCCAGGGAAAGCAAGGTAAGGCAAGGGTAACGGAAGGAAACGCACGGCAAGGGGAAACAAGGCTAAGGCACGACAACGCACGGCTAGGCAATGAACGGCAAGGCAAGGAAAGGGTAACGCAAGGGAAGGCACGGTCAGACGAGGCAAGGCTAAGGCACGACAACGCAAGGCTAGGCAATGCACGGAAGGCAAGCAAAGAGTAACGGAAGGCAAGGAAGGCAAGGGAAAGGAAGGGAAGGCAAGGGTAACAGAAGGAACGGCTCGGCAAGGGCAAACAAGGCTAAGGGACGGCAACGCACGGCTAGGCAATGCACGGCCAGCCAAGGAAAGGGTAACACAAGGCAAGGCACGGTCAGGCAAGGCAAGGCTAATGCACGACAACGCAAGGCTAGGCAGTGCACGGTAAGGCAAGGAAAGGGTAACGCAAGGCAAGGCAGGGTCAGGCGAGGCAAGGCTAAGGAACGACAACGCAAGGATAGACAATGCACGGAAGGCATGCAAAGAGTAACGGAAGGCAAGGAATGCAAGGAAAAGCAAGGCAACGCAAGCAAGTCTATGGCAAGGTGAAAAAAGGCTAAAGCACGACAACGCAAGGCTACGCAATGCACGGAAGGCAAGCAAAGAGTAACGGAAGGCAAGGAAGGCCAGGGAAAGCAAGGTAAGGCAAGGGTAACGGAAGGAAACGCACGGCAAGGGGAAACAAGGCTAAGGCAAGAAAACGCACGGCTAGGCAGAACGGCAAGGCAAGGAAAGGGTAACGCAAGGCAAGGCACGGTGAGGCAAGGCAAGTCTAATGCACGACAACGCAGGGCTAGGCAATGCACGGCAATGCAAGGAAAGGGTAACGCAAGGGAAGGCACGGTCAGACGAGGCAAGGCTAAGGCACGACAACGCAAGGCTAGGCAATGCACGGAAGGCAAGCAAAGAGTAACGGGAGGCAAGGAAGGCAAGGGAAAGCAAGGGAAGGCAAGGGTAACAGAAGGAACGGCTCGGCAAGGGCAAACAAGGCTAAGGGACGGCAACGCACGGCTAGGCAATGCACGGCCAGGCAAGGAAGGGGTAACGCAAGGCAAGGCACGGTCAGGCAAGGCAAGGCTAATGCACGACAACGCAAGGCTAGGCAGTGCACGGTAAAGAAAGGAAAGAGTAACGGAAGGAAAGGAAGGCAAGGCAAATCCAGGCAAGGCAAGTGTAACAAAAGGCACGGCACGGCAAGGGGAAACAAGGCTAAGGCACGACAACGCACGGCTAGGCAATGCACGGCAAGGCAAGGAAAGGCTAACGCAAGGCAAGGCACGGTCAGGCGAGGCAAGGCTAAGGCACGACAACGCAAGGCTAGGCAATGCACGGAAGGCAAGCAAAGAGGAACGGAAGGCAAGGAACGCAAGGGAAAGCAAGGCAAGGCAAGGGTAACGGAAGGAAACGCACGGAAGGGGAAACAAGGCTAAGGCACGACAACGCACGGCTAGGCAATGCACGGCAAGGCAAGGAAAGGGTAACGCAAGGCAAGGCACGGTGAGGCAAGGCAAGGCTAATGCACGACAACGCACAGCTAGGCAATGCACGGCAAGGCAAGGAAAGGGTAACGCAAGGGAAGGCACGGTCAGACGAGGCAAGGCTAAGGCACGACAACGCAAGGCTAGGCAGTGCCCGGAAGGCAAGCAAAGAGTAACGGAAGGCAAGGAAGGCAAGGGAAAGCAAGGCAAGGCAAGGGTAACAGAAGGAATGGCTCGGCAAGGGGAAACAAGGCTAAGGGACGGCAACGCACGGCTAGGCAATGCACGGCCAGCCAAGGAAAGGGTAACGCAAGGCAAGGCACGGTCAGGTGAGGCAAGGCTAATGCACGACAATGCAAGGCTAGACAGTGCACGGTAAGGCAAGGAAAGAGAAACGGAAGTAAAGGAAGGCAAGGCAAATCCAGGCAAGGCAAGTGTAACAAAAGGCACGGCACGGCAAGGGGAAACAAGGCTAAGGCACGACAACACACGGCTAGGCAATGCACGGCAAGGCAAGGAAAGGGTAACGCAAGGCAAGGCACGGTGAGGCAAGTCAAGGCTAATGCACGACAACGCACGGCTGGGCAATGCACGGCAAGGCAAGGAAAGGCTAACGCAAGGCAAGGCACGGTCAGGCGAGGGAAGGCTAATGAACGACAATGCAAGGCTAGGCAGTGCACGGCTAGGCAGGGAAAGAGTAACGGAAGGAAACGAAGGCAAGGCAAAGCAAGGCAAGGCAAGTGTAACAAAAGGCGCGGCACGGCAAGGGGAAACAAGTCGAAGGGACGGCAACGCACGGCTAGGCAATGCACGGCCAGGCAAGGAAAGGGTAACGCAAGGGAAGGCACGGTCAGACGAGGCAAGGCTAAGGCACGACAACGCAAGGCTAGGCAATGCACGGAAGGCAAGCAAAGAGTAACGGAAGGCAAGGAGGGCAAGGGAAAGCAAGGGAAGGCAAGGGTAACAGAAGGAACGGCTCGGCAAGGGCAAACAAGGCTAAGGGACGGCAACGCACGGCTAGGCAATGCACGGCCAGCCAAGGAAAGGGTAACGCAAGGCAAGGCACGGTCAGGCAAGGCAAGGCTAATGCACGACAACGCAAGGCTAGGCAGTGCACGGTAAAGAAAGGAAAGAGTAACGGAAGGAAAGGAAGGCAAGGCAAATCCAGGCAAGGCAAGTGTAACAAAAGGCAAGGCACGGCAATCGGAAACAAGGCGAAGTGACGGCAACGCACGGCTAGGCAATGTACAGCCAGGCAAGGAAAGGGTAACGCAAGGCAAGGCAGGGTGAGGCAAGGCAAGGCTAATGCACGACAATACAAGGCTAGGCAATGCACGGAAGGCAAGCAAAGAGTAACGGAAGGCAAGGAAGGCAAGGCAAAGCAAGGCAACGCAAGCAAGGCTATAGCAATGTGAAACAAGGCTATGGCACGACAACGCACGGCTAGGCAATGCACGGAAGGCAAGCAAAGAGTAACGGAAGGCAAGGAAGGCAAGGCAAAGCAAGGCAACGCAAGCAAGGCTATAGCAAGGTGAAACAAGGTTATGGCACGACAACGCACGGCTAGGCAATGCACGGCAAGGCAAGGAAAGGGTAATGCAAGGCAAGGCACGGTGAGGCAAGGCAAGGCTAATGCACGACAACGCACGGCTAGGCAGTGCACGGCTAGCCAGGGAAAGAGTAACGGAAGGAAAGGAAGGCAAGGCAAAGCAAGGCAAGGCAAGTGTAACAAAAGGCACGGCACGGCAAGGGGAAACAAGGCGAAAGGACGGCAACGCACGGCTAGGCAATGAACGGCCAGGCAAGGAAAGGGTAACGCAAGGCAAGGCACGGTGAGGCAAGGCAAGGATAATGCACGACAATACAAGGCTAGGTAATGCACGGAAGGCAAGCAAATAGTAACGGAAGGCAAGGAATGCAGGGCAAAGCAAGGCAACGCAAGGAAGGCTATGGCAAGGTGAAAAAAGGCTAAAGCACGACAACGCAATGCTACGCAATGCGCGGAAGGCAAGCAAAGAGTAACGGAAGGCAAGGAAGGCCAGGGAAAGCACGGCAAGGCAAGGGTAACAAAAGGAACGGCTCGGCAAGGGCAAACAAGGCTAAGGCACGGCAACGCACGGCGAGGCAATGCACGGCCAGCCAAGGAAAGGGTAACGTAAGGCAAGGCACGGTCAGGCAAGGCAAGGCTAATGCACGACAACGCAAGGCTAGGCAGTGCACGGTAAGGCAAGGAAAGAGTAACGGAAGGAAAGGAAGGCAAGGCAAATCCAGGCAAGGCAAGTGTAACAAATGGCACGTCACGGCAAGGGGAAACAAGGCTAAGTCACGACAACGCAGGGCTAGGCAATGCACGGCAACGCAAGGAAAGGGTAACGCAAGGCAAGGAACTGTCAGGCGAGGCAAGGCTATGGCACGACAACGCAAGGCTAGGCAATGCACGGAAGGCAAGCAAAGAGTAACGGAGGGCAAGGAAGGCAAGGGAAAGCAAGGCAAGGCAAGGGTAACAGAAGGAACGGCACGGCAAGGGGAAACAAGGCTAAGTCACGACAACGCAGGTCTAGGCAATGCACGGCAACGCAAGGAAAGGGTAACGGAAGGCAAGGAACTGTCAGGCGAGGCAAGGCTATGGCACGACAACGCAAGGCTAGGCAATGCACGGAAGGTAAGCAAAGAGAAACGTAATGCAAGGAAAGCAAGGGAAATCAAGGCAAGGTAAGTGTAAGGGAAGGAACGGCACGGCAACGGGAAACCAGGCTACGGCACGACAACGCACGGCTAGGCAATGCACGGCAAGGCAAGGAAAGGGAAACGCAAGGGAAGGCACGGTCAGACGAGGGAAGGCTAATGAACGACAACGCAAGGCTAGGCAGTGCACGGTTAGGCAGGGAAAGAGTAACGGAAGGAAACGAAGGCAAGGCAAAGCAAGGCAAGGCAAGTGTAACAAAAGGCGCGGCACGGCAAGGGGAAACAAGGCGAAGGGACGGCAACGCACGGCTAGGCAATGCACGGCCAGTCAAGGAAAGGCTAACGCAAGGCAAGGCACGGAGACGCAAGGCAAGGCTAATGCACGACAATACAAGGCTAGGCAATGCAAGGAAGGCAAGCAAAGACTAACGGAAGGCAAGGAATGCAAGGCAAAGCAAGGCAACGCAAGCAAGGCTATGGTAAGGTGAAAAAAGGCTAAGGCACGACAAAGCAAGGCTAGGCAATGCACGGAAGGCAAGCAAAGAGTAACGGAAGGCAAGGAAGGCAAGGCAAAGCAAGGCAATGCAAGCAAGGCTATAGCAAGGTGAAACAAGGCTAAGGCACGACAACGCACGGCTAGGCAATGCACGGAAGGCAAGCAAAGAGTAACGGAAGGCAAGGAAGGCCAGGGAAAGCAAGGTAAGGCAAGGGTAACGGAAGGAAACGCACGGCAAGGGGAAACAAGGCTAATGCACGACAACGCACGGCTAGGCAATGAGCGGCAAGGCAAGGAAAGGGTAACGCAAGGCAAAGCACGGTGAGGCAAGGCAAGGCTAATACACGACAACGCAGGGCTAGGCAATGCACGGCAAGGCAAGGAAAGGGTAACGCAAGGGAAGGCACGGTCAGACGAGGCAAGGCTAAGGCACGACAACGCAAGGCTAGGCAATGCACGGAAGGCAAGCAAAGAGTAACGGAAGGCAAGGAAGGCAAGGGAAAGCAAGGGAAGGCAAGGGTAACAGAAGGAACGGCTCGGCAAGGGCAAACAAGGCTAAGGGACGGCAACGCACGGCTAGGCAATGCACGGCCAGCAAAGGAAAGGGTAACGCAAGGCAAGGCACGGTCAGGCAAGGCAAGGCTAATGCACGACAACGCAAGGCTAGGCAGTGCACGGTAAGGCAAGGAAAGAGTAACGGAAGGCAAGGCACGGTCAGGCGAGGCAAGGCTAAGGAACGACAACGCAAGGCTAGACAATGCACGGAAGGCAAGCAAAGAGTAACGGAAGGCAAGGAATGCAAGGAAAAGCAAGGCAACGCAAGCAAGTCTATGGCAAGGTGGAAAAAGGCTAAAGCACGACAACGCAAGGCTACGCAATGCACGGAAGGCAAGCAAAGAGTAACGGAAGGCAAGGAAGGCCAGGGAAAGCAAGGTAAGGCAAGGGTCAATGAAGGAAACGCACGGCAAGGGAAAACAAGGCTAAGGCACGACAACGCACGGCTAGGCAATGCACGGCAAGGCAAGGAAAGGGTAACGCAAGGCAAGGCACGGTGAGGCAAGGCAAGGCTAATGCACGACAACGCACGGCTAGGCAATGCACGGCAAGGCAAGGAAAGGGTAACGCAAGGGAAGGCACGGTCAGACGAGGCAAGGCTAAGGCACGACAACGCAAGGCTAGGCAATGCACGGAAGGCAAGCAAAGAGTAACGGGAGGCAAGGAAGGCAAGGGAAAGCAAGGGAAGGCAAGGGTAACAGAAGGAACGGCTCGGCAAGGGCAAACAAGGCTAAGGGACGGCAACGCAGGGCTAGGCAATGCACGGCCAGCCAAGGAAAGGGTAACGCAAGGCAAGGCACGGTCAGGCAAGGCAAGGCTAATGCACGACAACGCAAGGCTAGGCAGTGCACCGTAAGGCAAGGAAAGAGTAACGGAAGAAAAGGAAGGCAAGGCAAATCCAGGCAAGGCAAGTGTAACAAAAGGCACGGCACGGCAAGGGGAAACAAGGCTAAGGCACGACAACGCACGGCTAGGCAATGCACGGCAAGGCAAGGAAAGGCTAACGCAAGGCAAGGCACGGTCAGGCGAGGCAAGGCTAAGGCACGACAACGCAAGGCTAGGCAATGCACGGAAGGCAAGCAAAGAGGAACGGAAGGCAAGGAACGCAAGGGAAAGCAAGGCAAGGCAAGGGTAACGGAAGGAAACGCACGGCAAGGGGAAACAAGGCTAAGGCACGACAACGCACGGCTAGGCAATGCACGGCAAGGCAAGGAAAGGGTAACGCAAGGCAAGGCACGGTGAGGCAAGGCAAGGCTAATGCACGACAACGCACGGCTAGGCAATGCACGGCAAGGCAAGGAAAGGGTAACGCAAGGGAAGGCACGGTCAGACGAGGCAAGGCTAAGGCACGACAACGCAAGGCTAGGCAATGCACGGAAGGCAAGCAAAGAGTAACGGAAGGCAAGGAAAGCAAGGGAAAGCAAGGCAAGGCAAGGGTAACAGAAGGAACGCCTCGGCAAGGGGAAACAAGGCTAAGGGACGGCAACGCACGGCTAGGCAATGCACGGCAAGGCAAGGAAAGGGTAACGCAAGGCAAGGCACGGTCAGGCAAGGCAAGGCTAATGCACGACAACGCACGGCTAGGCAATGCACGGCAAGGCAAGGAAAGGGTAACGCAAGGCAAGGCACGGTCAGGCGAGGCAAGGCTAAGGAACGACAACGCAAGGATAGAGAATGCACGGAAGGCAAGCAAAGAGTAACGGAAGGCAAGGAATGCAAGGAAAAGCAAGGCAACGCAAGCAAGGCTATGGCAAGGTGAAAAAAGGCTAAAGCACGACAACGCAAGGCTACGCAATGCACGGAAGGCAAGCAAAGAGTAACGGAAGGCAAGGAAGGCCAGGGAAAGCAAGGTAAGGCAAGGGTAACGGAAGGAAACGCACGGCAAGGGGAAACAAGGCTAAGGCACGACAACGCACGGCTAGGCAATGAACGGCAAGGCAAGGAAAGGGTAACGCAAGGCAAGGCACGGTGAGGCAAGGCAAGGCTAATACACGACAACGCAGGGCTAGGCAATGCACGGCAAGGCAAGGAAAGGGTAACGCAAGGGAAGGCACGGTCAGACGAGGCAAGGCTAAGGCACGACAACGCAAGGCTAGGCAATGCACGGAAGGCAAGCAAAGAGTAACGGAAGGCAAGGAAGGCAAGGGAAAGCAAGGCAAGGCAAGGGTAACGGAAGGAAACGCACGGCAAGGGGAAACAAGTCTAAGGCACGACAACCCACGGCTAGGCAATGCACGGCAAGGCAAGGAAAGGGTAACGCAAGGCAAGGCACGGTCAGGCAAGGCAAGGCTAATGCACGACAACGCACGGCTAGGCAATGCACGGCAAGGCAAGGAAAGGGTAACGCAAGGCAAGGCACGGTGAGGCAAGGCAAGGCTAATGCACGACAACGCACGGCTGGGCAATGCACGGCAAGGCAAGGAAAGGCTAACGCAAGGCAAGGCACGGTCAGGCGAGGGAAGGCTAATGAACGACAACGCAAGGCTAGGCAGTGCACGGCTAGGCAGGGAAAGAGTAACGGAAGGAAACGAAGGCAAGGCAAAGCAAGGCAAGGCAAGTGTAACAAAAGGCGCGGCACGGCAAGGGGAAACAAGGCGAAGGGACGGCAACGCACGGCTAGGCAATGCACGGCCAGGCAAGGAAAGGCTAACGCAAGGCAAGGCACGGAGAGGCAAGGCAAGGCTAATGCACGACAATACAAGGATAGGCAATGCACGGAAGGCAAGCAAAGAGTAACGGAAGGCAAGGAATGCAAGGCAAAGCAAGGCAACGCAAGCAAGGCTATGGCAAGGTGAAAAAAGGCTAAGGCACGACAAAGTAAGGCTAGGCAATGCACGGAAGGCAAGCAAAGAGTAACGGAAGGCAAGGAAGGCAAGGCAAAGCAAGGCAACGCAAGCAAGGCTATAGCAAGGTGAAACAAGGCTAAGGCACGACAACGCACGGCTAGGCAATGCACCGCAAGGCAAGGAAAGGGTAACGCAAGGCAAGGCACGGTCAGGCAAGGCAAGGCTAATGCACGACAACGCACGGCTAGGCAATGCACGGCAAGGCAAGGAAAGGGTAACGCAAGGCAAGGCACGGTCAGGCGAGGCAAGGCTAAGGAACGACAACGCAAGGCTAGACAATGCACGGAAGGCAAGCAAAGAGTAACGGAAGGCAAGGAATGGAAGGAAAAGCAAGGCAACGCAAGCAAGGCTATGGCAAGGTGAAAAAAGGCTAAAGCACGACAACGCAAGGCTACGCAATGCACGGAAGGCAAGCAAAGAGTAACGGAAGGCAAGGAAGGCCAGGGAAAGCAAGGTAAGGCAAGGGTAACGGAAGGAAACGCACGGCAAGGGGAAACAAGGCTAAGGCACGACAACGCACGGCTAGGCAATGAACGGCAAGGCAAGGAAAGGGTAACGCAAGGGAAGGCACGGTCAGACGAGGCAAGGCTAAGGCACGACAACGCAAGGCTAGGCAATGCACGGAAGGCAAGCAAAGAGTAACGGAAGGCAAGGAAGGCAAGGGAAAGCAAGGGAAGGCAAGGGTAACAGAAGGAACGGCTCGGCAAGGGCAAACAAGGCTAACGGACGGCAACGCACGGCTAGGCAATGCACGGCCAGCCAAGGAAAGGGTAACACAAGGCAAGGCACGGTCAGGCAAGGCAAGGCTAATGCACGACAACGCAAGGCTAGGCAGTGCACGGTAAGGCAAGGAAAGGGTAACGCAAGGCAAGGCAGGGTCAGGCGAGGCAAGGCTAAGGAACGACAACGCAAGGCTAGACAATGCACGGAAGGCAAGCAAAGAGTAACGGAATGCAAGGAATGCAAGGAAAAGCAAGGCAACGCAAGCAAGTCTATGGCAAGGTGAAAAAAGGCTAAAGCACGACAACGCAAGGCTACGCAATGCACGGAAGGCAAGCAAAGAGTAATGGAAGGCAAGGAAGGCCAGGGAAAGCAAGGTAAGGCAAGGGTAACGGAAGGAAACGCACGGCAAGGGGAAACAAGGCTAAGGCAAGACAACGCACGGCTAAGCAGAACGGCAATGCAAGGAAAGGGTAACGCAAGGCAAGGCACGGTGAGGCAAGGCAAGTCTAATGCACAACAACGCAGGGCTAGGCAATGCACGGCAATGCAAGGAAAGGGTAACGCAAGGGAAGGCACGGTCAGACGAGGCAAGGCTAAGGCACGACAACGCAAGGCTAGGCAATGCACGGAAGGCAAGCAAAGAGTAACGGGAGGCAAGGAAGGCAAGGGAAAGCAAGGGAAGGCAAGGGTAACAGAAGGAACGGCTCGGCAAGGGCAAACAAGGCTAAGGGACGGCAACGCACGGCTAGGCAATGCACGGCCAGGCAAGGAAAGGGTAACGCAAGGCAAGGCACGGTCAGGCAAGGCAAGGCTAATGCACGACAACGCAAGGCTAGGCAGTGCACGGTAAAGAAAGGAAAGAGTAACGGAAGGAAAGGAAGGCAATGCAAATCCAGGCAAGGCAAGTGTAACAAAAGGCACGGCACGGCAAGGGGAAACAAGGCTAAGGCACGACAACGCACGGCTAGGCAATGCACGGCAAGGCAAGGAAAGGGTAACGCAAGGCAAGGCACGGTGAGGCAAGGCAAGGCTAATGCACGACAACGCACGGCTAGGCAATGCACGGCAAGGCAAGGAAAGGGTAACGCAAGGGAAGGCACGGTCAGACGAGGCAAGGCTAATGCACGACAACGCAAGGCTAGGCAATGCCCGGAAGGCAAGCAAAGAGTAACGGAAGGCAAGGAAGGCAAGGGAAAGCAAGGCAAGGCAAGGGTAACAGAAGGAATGGCTCGGCAAGGGGAAACACGGCTAAGGGACGGCAACGCACGGCTAGGCAATGCACGGCCAGCCAAGGAAAGGGTAACGCAAGGCAAGGCACGGTCAGGTGAGGCAAGGCTAATGCACGACAATGCAAGGCTAGACAGTGCACGGTAAGGCAAGGAAAGAGAAACGGAAGGAAAGGAAGGCAAGGCAAATCCAGGCAAGGCAAGTGTAACAAAAGGCACGGCACGGCAAGGGGAAAGAAGGCTAAGGCACGACAACACACGGCTAGGCAATGCACGGCAAGGCAAGGAAAGGGTAACGCAAGGCAAGGCACGGTGAGGCAAGGCAAGGCTAATGCACGACAACGCACGGCTGGGCAATGCACGGCAAGGCAAGGAAAGGCTAACGCAAGGCAAGGCACGGTCAGGCGAGGGAAGGCTAATGAACGACAACGCAAGGCTAGGCAGTGCACGGCTAGGCAGGGAAAGAGTAACGGAAGGAAACGAAGGCAAGGCAAAGCAAGGCAAGGCAAGTGTAACAAAAGGCGCGGCACGGCAAGGGGAAACAAGGCGAAGGGACGGCAACGCACGGCTAGGCAATGCACGGCCAGGCAAGGAAAGGCTAACGCAAGGCAAGGCACGGAGAGGCAAGGCAAGGCTAATGCACGACAATACAAGGCTAGGCAATGCACGGAAGGCAAGCAAAGAGTAACGGAAGGCAAGGAATGCAAGGCAAAGCAAGGCAACGCAAGCAAGGCTATGGCAAGGTGAAAAAAGGCTAAGGCACGACAAAGCAAGGCTAGGCAATGCACGGAAGGCAAGCAAAGAGTAACGGAAGGCAAGGAAGGCAAGGCAAAGCAAGGCAACGCAAGCAAGGCTATAGCAAGGTGAAACAAGGCTAAGGCAAGACAACGCACGGCTAGGCAATGCACGGCAAGGCAAGGAAAGGGTAACGCAAGGCAAGACACGGTCAGGCAAGGCAAGGCTAATGCACGACAACGCACGGCTAGGCAATGCACGGCAAGGCAAGGAAAGGGTAACGCAAGGCAAGGCACGGTCAGGCGAGGCAAGTCTAAGGAACGACAACGCAAGGCTAGACAATGCACGGAAGGCAAGCAAAGAGTAACGGAAGGCAAGGAATGCAAGGAAAAGCAAGGCAACGCAAGCAAGGCTATGGCAAGGTGAAAAAAGGCTAAAGCACGACAACGCAAGGCTACGCAATGCACGGAAGGCAAGCAAAGAGTAACGGAAGGCAAGGAAGGCCAGGGAAAGCAAGGTAAGGCAAGGGTAACGGAAGGAAACGCACGGCAAGGGGAAACAAGGCTAAGGCACGACAACGCACGGCTAGGCA
This sequence comes from Macrotis lagotis, assembly GCF_037893015.1. Classification (NCBI taxonomy): domain Eukaryota; kingdom Metazoa; phylum Chordata; class Mammalia; order Peramelemorphia; family Peramelidae; genus Macrotis; species Macrotis lagotis. The sequence goes on along the minus strand of NW_027421936.1, from coordinate 591,152 downwards.
ATGAACGGCAAGGCAAGGAAAGGGTAACGCAAGGGAAGGCACGGTCAGACGAGGCAAGGCTAAGGCACGACAACGCAAGGCTAGGCAATGCACGGAAGGCAAGCAAAGAGTAACGGAAGGCAAGGAAGGCAAGGGAAAGCAAGGGAAGGCAAGGGTAACAGAAGGAACGGCTCGGCAAGGGCAAACAAGGCTACGGGACGGCAACGCACGGCTAGGCAATGCACGGCCAGCCAAGGAAAGGGTAACACAAGGCAAGGCACGGTCAGGCAAGGCAAGGCTAATGCATGACAACGCAAGGCTAGGCAGTGCACGATAAGGCAAGGAAAGGGTAACGCAAGGCAAGGCACGGTCAGGCGAGGCAAGGCTAAGGAACGACAACGCAAGGCTAGACAATGCACGGAAGGCAAGCAAAGAGTAACGGAAGGCAAGGAATGCAAGGAAAAGCAAGGCAACGCAAGCAAGTCTATGGCAAGGTGAAAAAAGGCTAAAGCACGACAACGCAAGGCTACGCAATGAACGGAAGGCAAGCAAAGAGTAACGGAAGGAAAGGAAGGCCAGGGAAAGCAAGGTAAGGCAAGGGTAACGGAAGGAAACGCACGGCAAGGGGAAACAAGGCTAAGGCAAGACAACGCACGGCTAGGCAGAACGGCAAGGCAAGGAAAGGGTAACGCAAGGCAAGGCACGGTGAGGCAAGGCAAGGCTAATGCACGACAATACAAGGCTAGGCAATGCACGGAAGGCAAGCAAAGAGTAACGGAAGGCAAGGAATGCAAGGCAAAGCAAGGCAACGAAAGCAAGGCTATGGCAAGGTGAAAAAAGGCTAAGGCACGACAAAGCAAGGCTAGGCAATGCACGGAAGGCAAGCAAAGAGTAACGGAAGGCAAGGAAGGCAAGGCAAAGCAAGGCAACGCAAGCAAGGCTATAGCAAGGTGAAACAAGGCTAAGGCGCGACAACGCACGGCTAGGCAATGCACGGCAAGGCAAGGAAAGGGTAACGCAAGGCAAGGCACGGTCAGGCAAGCAAGGCTATTGCACGACAACGCACGGCTAGGCAATGCACGGCAAGGCAAGGAAAGGGTAACGCAAGGCAAGGCACGGTCAGGCGAGGCAAGGCTAAGGAACGACAACGCAAGGCTAGACAATGCACGGAAGGCAAGCAAAGAGTAACGGAAGTCAAGGAATGCAAGGAAAAGCAAGGCAACGCAAGCAAGGCTATGGCAAGGTGAAAAAAGGCTAAAGCACGACAACGCAAGGCTACGCAATGCACGGAAGGCAAGCAAAGAGTAACGGAAGGCAAGGAAGGCCAGGGAAAGCAAGGTAAGGCAAGGGTAACGGAAGGAAACGCACGGCAAGGGGAAACAAGGCTAAGGCACGACAACGCACGGCTAGGCAATGAACGGCAAGGCAAGGAAAGGGTAACGCAAGGGAAGGCACGGTCAGACGAGGCAAGGCTAAGGCACGACAACGCAAGGCTAGGCAATGCACGGAAGGCAAGCAAAGAGTAACGGAAGGCAAGGAAGGCAAGGGAAAGCAAGGGAAGGCAAGGGTAACAGAAGGAACGGCTCGGCAAGGGCAAACAAGGCTAAGGGACGGCAACGCACGGCTAGGCAATGCACGGCCAGCCAAGGAAAGGGTAACACAAGGCAAGGCACGGTCAGGCAAGGCAAGGCTAATGCACGACAACGCAAGGCTAGGCAGTGCACGGTAAGGCAAGGAAAGGGTAACGCAAGGCAAGGCAGGGTCAGGCGAGGCAAGGCTAAGGAACGACAACGCAAGGCTAGACAATGCACGGAAGGCATGCAAAGAGTAACGGAAGGCAAGGAATGCAAGGAAAAGCAAGGCAACGCAAGCAATTCTATGGCAAGGTGAAAAAAGGCTAAAGCACGACAACGCAAGGCTACGCAATGCACGGAAGGCAAGCAAAGAGTAACGGAAGGCAAGGAAGGCCAGGGAAAGCAAGGTAAGGCAAGGGTAACGGAAGGAAACGCACGGCAAGGGGAAACAAGGCTAAGGCAAGACAACGCACGGCTAGGCAGAACGGCAAGGCAAGGAAAGGGTAACGCAAGGCAAGGCACGGTGAGGCAAGGCAAGTCTAATGCACGACAACGCAGGGCTAGGCAATGCACGGCAATGCAAGGAAAGGGTAACGCAAGGGAAGGCACGGTCAGACGAGGCAAGGCTAAGGCACGACAACGCAAGGCTAGGCAATGCACGGAAGGCAAGCAAAGAGTAACGGGAGGCAAGGAAGGCAAGGGAAAGCAAGGGAAGGCAAGGGTAACAGAAGGAACGGCTCGGCAAGGGCAAACAAGGCTAAGGGACGGCAACGCACGGCTAGGCAATGCACGGCCAGGCAAGGAAGGGGTAACGCAAGGCAAGGCACGGTCAGGCAAGGCAAGGCTAATGCACGACAACGCAAGGCTAGGCAGTGCACGGTAAAGAAAGGAAAGAGTAACGGAAGGAAAGGAAGGCAAGGCAAATCCAGGCAAGGCAAGTGTAACAAAAGGCACGGCACGGCAAGGGGAAACAAGGCTAAGGCACGACAACGCACGGCTAGGCAATGCACGGCACGGCAAGGAAAGGCTAACGCAAGGCAAGGCACGGTCAGGCGAGGCAAGGCTAAGGCACGACAACGCAAGGCTAGGCAATGCACGGAAGGCAAGCAAAGAGGAACGGAAGGCAAGGAACGCAAGGGAAAGCAAGGCAAGGCAAGGGTAACGGAAGGAAACGCACGGAAGGGGAAACAAGGCTAAGGTCACGACAACGCACGGCTAGGCAATGCACGGCAAGGCAAGGAAAGGGTAACGCAAGGCAAGGCACGGTGAGGCAAGGCAAGGCTAATGCACGACAACGCACAGCTAGGCAATGCACGGCAAGGCAAGGAAAGGGTAACGCAAGGGAAGGCACGGTCAGACGAGGCAAGGCTAAGGCACGACAACGCAAGGCTAGGCAGTGCCCGGAAGGCAAGCAAAGAGTAACGGAAGGCAAGGAAGGCAAGGGAAAGCAAGGCAAGGCAAGGGTAACAGAAGGAATGGCTCGGCAAGGGGAAACAAGGCTAAGGGACGGCAACGCACGGCTAGGCAATGCACGGCCAGCCAAGGAAAGGGTAACGCAAGGCAAGGCACGGTCAGGTGAGGCAAGGCTAATGCACGACAATGCAAGGCTAGACAGTGCACGGTAAGGCAAGGAAAGAGAAACGGAAGTAAAGGAAGGCAAGGCAAATCCAGGCAAGGCAAGTGTAACAAAAGGCACGGCACGGCAAGGGGAAACAAGGCTAAGGCACGACAACACACGGCTAGGCAATGCACGGCAAGGCAAGGAAAGGGTAACGCAAGGCAAGGCACGGTGAGGCAAGTCAAGGCTAATGCACGACAACGCACGGCTGGGCAATGCACGGCAAGGCAAGGAAAGGCTAACGCAAGGCAAGGCACGGTCAGGCGAGGGAAGGCTAATGAACGACAATGCAAGGCTAGGCAGTGCACGGCTAGGCAGGGAAAGAGTAACGGAAGGAAACGAAGGCAAGGCAAAGCAAGGAAAGGCAAGTGTAACAAAAGGCGCGGCACGGCAAGGGGAAACAAGGCGAAGGGACGGCAACGCACGGCTAGGCAATGCACGGCCAGGCAAGGAAAGGGTAACGCAAGGGAAGGCACGGTCAGACGAGGCAAGGCTAAGGCACGACAACGCAAGGCTAGGCAATGCACGGAAGGCAAGCAAAGAGTAACGGAAGGCAAGGAATGCAAGGAAAAGCAAGGCAACGCAAGCAAGTCTATGGCAAGGTGAAAAAAGGCTAAAGCACGACAACGCAAGGCTACGCAATGCACGGAAGGCAAGCAAAGAGTAACGGAAGGCAAGGAAGGCCAGGGAAAGCAAGGTAAGGCAAGGGTAACGGAAGGAAACGCACGGCAAGGGGAAACAAGGCTAAGGCAAGACAACGCACGGCTAGGCAGAACGGCAAGGCAAGGAAAGGGTAACGCAAGGCAAGGCACGGTGAGGCAAGGCAAGTCTAATGCACGACAACGCAGGGCTAGGCAATGCACGGCAATGCAAGGAAAGGGTAACGCAAGGGAAGGCACGGTCAGACGAGGCAAGGCTAAGGCACGAAAACGCAAGGCTAGGCAATGCACGGAAGGCAAGCAAAGTGTAACGGGAGGCAAGGAAGGCAAGGGAAAGCAAGGGAAGGCAAGGGTAACAGAAGGAACGGCTCGGCAAGGGCAAACAAGGCTAAGGGACGACAACGCACGGCTAGGCAATGCACGGCAAGGCAAGGAAAGGGTAACGCAAGGCAAGGCACGGTCAGGCAAGGCAAGGCTAATGCACGACAACGCAAGGCTAGGCAGTGCACGGTAAAGAAAGGAAAGAGTAACGGAAGGAAAGGAAGGCAAGGCAAATCCAGGCAAGGCAAGTGTAACAAAAGGCAAGGCACGGCAATCGGAAACAAGGCGAAGTGACGGCAACGCACGGCTAGGCAATGTACAGCCAGGCAAGGAAAGGGTAACGCAAGGCAAGGCAGGGTGAGGCAAGGCAAGGCTAATGCACGACAATACAAGGCTAGTTAATGCACGGAAGGCAAGCAAAGAGTAACGGAAGGCAAGGAAGGCAAGGCAAAGCAAGGCAACGCAAGCAAGGCTATAGCAATGTGAAACAAGGCTATGGGACGACAACGCACGGCTAGGCAATGCACGGAAGGCAAGCAAAGAGTAACGGAAGGCAAGGAAGGCAAGGCAAAGCAAGGCAACGCAAGGAAGTCTATAGCAAGGTGAAACAAGGCTATGGCACGACAACGCACGGCTAGGCAATGCACGGCAAGGCAAGGAAAGGGTAACGCAAGGCAAGGCACGGTGAGGCAAGGCAAGGCTAATGCACGACAACGCACGGCTAGGCAGTGCACGGCTAGCCAGGGAAAGAGTAACGGAAGGAAAGGAAGGCAAGGCAAAGCAAGGCAAGGCAAGTGTAACAAAAGGCACGGCACGGCAAGGGGAAACAAGGCGAAAGGACGGCAACGCACGGCTAGGCAATGAACGGCCAGGCAAGGAAAGGGTAACGCAAGGCAAGGCACGGTGAGGCAAGGCAAGGATAATGCACGACAATACAAGGCTAGGTAATGCACGGAAGGCAAGCAAATAGTAACGGAAGGCAAGGAATGCAGGGCAAAGCAAGGCAACGCAAGCAAGGCTATGGCAAGGTGAAAAAAGGCTAAAGCACGACAACGCAATGCTACGCAATGCGCGGAAGGCAAGCAAAGAGTAACGGAAGGCAAGGAAGGCCAGGGAAAGCACGGCAAGGCAAGGGTAACAAAAGGAACGGCTCGGCAAGGGCAAACAAGGCTAAGGCACGGCAACGCACGGCGAGGCAATGCACGGCCAGCCAAGGAAAGGGTAACGTAAGGCAAGGCACGGTCAGGCAAGGCAAGGCTAATGCACGACAACGCAAGGCTAGGCAGTGCACGGTAAGGCAAGGAAAGAGTAACGGAAGGAAAGGAAGGCAAGGCAAATCCAGGCAAGGCAAGTGTAACAAATGGCACGTCACGGCAAGGGGAAACAAGGCTAAGGCACGACAACGCAAGGCTAGGCAATGCACGGAAGGCAAGCAAAGAGTAACGGATGGCAAGGAAGGCAAGGGAAAGCAAGGCAAGGCAAGGGTAACAGAAGGAACGGCACGGCAAGGGGAAACAAGGCTAAGTCACGACAACGCAGGGCTAGGCAATGCACGGCAACGCAAGGAAAGGGTAACGCAAGGCAAGGAATTGTCAGGCGAGGCAAGGCTATGGCACGACAACGCAAGGCTAGGCAATGCACGGAAGGTAAGCAAAGAGAAACGTAATGCAAGGAAAGCAAGGGAAATCAAGGCAAGGTAAGGGTAAGGGAAGGAACGGCATGGCAACGGGAAACCAGGCTACGGCACGACAACGCACGGCTAGGCAATGCACGGCAAGGCAAGGAAAGGGAAACGCAAGGCAAGGCACGGTCAGGTGAGGCAAGGCTAATGCACGACAATGCAAGGCTAGACAGTGCACGGTAAGGCAAGGAAAGAGAAACGGAAGGAAAGGAAGGCAAGGCAAATCCAGGCAAGGCAAGTGTAACAAAAGGCACGGCACGGCAAGGGGAAAGAAGGCTAAGGCACGACAACACACGGCTAGGCAATGCACGGCAAGGCAAGGAAAGGGTAACGCAAGGCAAGGCACGGTGAGGCAAGGCAAGGCTAATGCACGACAACGCACGGCTGGGCAATGCACGGCAAGGCAAGGAAAGGCTAACGCAAGGCAAGGCACGGTCAGGCGAGGGAAGGCTAATGAACGACAACGCAAGGCTAGGCAGTGCACGGCTAGGCAGGGAAAGAGTAACGGAAGGAAACGAAGGCAAGGCAAAGCAAGGCAAGGCAAGTGTAACAAAAGGCGCGGCACGGCAAGGGGAAACAAGGCGAAGGGACGGCAACGCACGGCTAGGCAATGCACGGCCAGGCAAGGAAAGGCTAACGCAAGGCAAGGCACGGAGAGGCAAGGCAAGGCTAATGCACGACAATACAAGGCTAGGCAATGCACGGAAGGCAAGCAAAGAGTAACGGAAGGCAAGGAATGCAAGGCAAAGCAAGGCAACGCAAGCAAGGCTATGGCAAGGTGAAAAAAGGCTAAGGCACGACAAAGCAAGGCTAGGCAATGCACGGAAGGCAAGCAAAGAGTAACGGAAGGCAAGGAAGGCAAGGCAAAGCAAGGCAACGCAAGCAAGGCTATAGCAAGGTGAAACAAGGCTAAGGCAAGACAACGCACGGCTAGGCAATGCACGGCAAGGCAAGGAAAGGGTAACGCAAGGCAAGACACGGTCAGGCAAGGCAAGGCTAATGCACGACAACGCACGGCTAGGCAATGCACGGCAAGGCAAGGAAAGGGTAACGCAAGGCAAGGCACGGTCAGGCGAGGCAAGGCTAAGGAACGACAACGCAAGGCTAGACAATGCACGGAAGGCAAGCAAAGAGTAACGGAAGGCAAGGAATGCAAGGAAAAGCAAGGCAACGCAAGCAAGGCTATGGCAAGGTGAAAAAAGGCTAAAGCACGACAACGCAAGGCTACGCAATGCACGGAAGGCAAGCAAAGAGTAACGGAAGGCAAGGAAGGCCAGGGAAAGCAAGGTAAGGCAAGGGTAACGGAAGGAAACGCACGGCAAGGGGAAACAAGGCTAAGGCACGACAACGTACGGCTAGGCAATGAACGGCAAGGCAAGGAAAGGGTAACGCAAGGGAAGGCACGGTCAGACGAGGCAAGGCTAAGGCACGACAACGCAAGGCTAGGCAATGCACGGAAGGCAAGCAAAGAGGAACGGAAGGCAAGGAAGGCAAGGGAAAGCAAGGGAAGGCAAGGGTAACAGAAGGAACGGCTCGGCAAGGGCAAACAAGGCTACGGGACGGCAACGCACGGCTAGGCAATGCACGGCCAGCCAAGGAAAGGGTAACACAAGGCAAGGCACGGTCAGGCAAGGCAAGGCTAATGCATGACAACGCAAGGCTAGGCAGTGCACGATAAGGCAAGGAAAGGGTAACGCAAGGCAAGGCACGGTCAGGCGAGGCAAGGCTAAGGAACGACAACGCAAGGCTAGACAATGCACGGAAGGCAAGCAAAGAGTAACGGAAGGCAAGGAATGCAAGGAAAAGCAAGGCAACGCAAGCAAGTCTATGGCAAGGTGAAAAAAGGCTAAAGCACGACAACGCAAGGCTACGCAATGCACGGAAGGCAAGCAAAGAGTAACGGAAGGCAAGGAAGGCCAGGGAAAGCAAGGTAAGGCAAGGGTAACGGAAGGAAACGCACGGCAAGGGGAAACAAGGCTAAGGCAAGACAACGCACGGCTAGGCAGAACGGCAAGGCAAGGAAAGGGTAACGCAAGGCAAGGCACGGTGAGGCAAGGCAAGGCTAATGCACGACAATACAAGGCTAGGCAATGCACGGAAGGCAAGCAAAGAGTAACGGAAGGCAAGGAATGCAAGGCAAAGCAAGGCAACGAAAGCAAGGCTATGGCAAGGTGAAAAAAGGCTAAGGCACGACAAAGCAAGGCTAGGCAATGCACGGAAGGCAAGCAAAGAGTAACGGAAGGCAAGGAAGGCAAGGCAAAGCAAGGCAACGCAAGCAAGGCTATAGCAAGGTGAAACAAGGCTAAGGCGCGACAACGCACGGCTAGGCAATGCACGGCAAGGCAAGGAAAGGGTAACGCAAGGCAAGGCACGGTCAGGCAAGGCAAGGCTATTGCACGACAACGCACGGCTAGGCAATGCACGGCAAGGCAAGGAAAGGGTAACGCAAGGCAAGGCACGGTCAGGCGAGGCAAGGCTAAGGAACGACAACGCAAGGCTAGACAATGCACGGAAGGCAAGCAAAGAGTAACGGAAGTCAAGGAATGCAAGGAAAAGCAAGGCAACGCAAGCAAGGCTATGGCAAGGTGAAAAAAGGCTAAAGCACGACAACGCAAGGCTACGCAATGCACGGAAGGCAAGCAAAGAGTAACGGAAGGCAAGGAAGGCCAGGGAAAGCAAGGTAAGGCAAGGGTAACGGAAGGAAACGCACGGCAAGGGGAAACAAGGCTAAGGCACGACAACGCACGGCTAGGCAATGAACGGCAAGGCAAGGAAAGGGTAACGCAAGGGAAGGCACGGTCAGACGAGGCAAGGCTAAGGCACGACAACGCAAGGCTAGGCAATGCACGGAAGGCAAGCAAAGAGTAACGGAAGGCAAGGAAGGCAAGGGAAAGCAAGGGAAGGCAAGGGTAACAGAAGGAACGGCTCGGCAAGGGCAAACAAGGCTAAGGGACGGCAACGCACGGCTAGGCAATGCACGGCCAGCCAAGGAAAGGGTAACACAAGGCAAGGCACGGTCAGGCAAGGCAAGGCTAATGCACGACAACGCAAGGCTAGGCAGTGCACGGTAAGGCAAGGAAAGGGTAACGCAAGGCAAGGCAGGGTCAGGCGAGGCAAGGCTAAGGAACGACAACGCAAGGCTAGACAATGCACGGAAGGCATGCAAAGAGTAACGGAAGGCAAGGAATGCAAGGAAAAGCAAGGCAACGCAAGCAATTCTATGGCAAGGTGAAAAAAGGCTAAAGCACGACAACGCAAGGCTACGCAATGCACGGAAGGCAAGCAAAGAGTAACGGAAGGCAAGGAAGGCCAGGGAAAGCAAGGTAAGGCAAGGGTAACGGAAGGAAACGCACGGCAAGGGGAAACAAGGCTAAGGCAAGACAACGCACGGCTAGGCAGAACGGCAAGGCAAGGAAAGGGTAACGCAAGGCAAGGCACGGTGAGGCAAGGCAAGTCTAATGCACGACAACGCAGGGCTAGGCAATGCACGGCAATGCAAGGAAAGGGTAACGCAAGGGAAGGCACGGTCAGACGAGGCAAGGCTAAGGCACGACAACGCAAGGCTAGGCAATGCACGGAAGGCAAGCAAAGAGTAACGGGAGGCAAGGAAGGCAAGGGAAAGCAAGGGAAGGCAAGGGTAACAGAAGGAACGGCTCGGCAAGGGCAAACAAGGCTAAGGGACGGCAACGCACGGCTAGGCAATGCACGGCCAGGCAAGGAAGGGGTAACGCAAGGCAAGGCACGGTCAGGCAAGGCAAGGCTAATGCACGACAACGCAAGGCTAGGCAGTGCACGGTAAAGAAAGGAAAGAGTAACGGAAGGAAAGGAAGGCAAGGCAAATCCAGGCAAGGCAAGTGTAACAAAAGGCACGGCACGGCAAGGGGAAACAAGGCTAAGGCACGACAACGCACGGCTAGGCAATGCACGGCACGGCAAGGAAAGGCTAACGCAAGGCAAGGCACGGTCAGGCGAGGCAAGGCTAAGGCACGACAACGCAAGGCTAGGCAATGCACGGAAGGCAAGCAAAGAGGAACGGAAGGCAAGGAACGCAAGGGAAAGCAAGGCAAGGCAAGGGTAACGGAAGGAAACGCACGGAAGGGGAAACAAGGCTAAGGTCACGACAACGCACGGCTAGGCAATGCACGGCAAGGCAAGGAAAGGGTAACGCAAGGCAAGGCACGGTGAGGCAAGGCAAGGCTAATGCACGACAACGCACAGCTAGGCAATGCACGGCAAGGCAAGGAAAGGGTAACGCAAGGGAAGGCACGGTCAGACGAGGCAAGGCTAAGGCACGACAACGCAAGGCTAGGCAGTGCCCGGAAGGCAAGCAAAGAGTAACGGAAGGCAAGGAAGGCAAGGGAAAGCAAGGCAAGGCAAGGGTAACAGAAGGAATGGCTCGGCAAGGGGAAACAAGGCTAAGGGACGGCAACGCACGGCTAGGCAATGCACGGCCAGCCAAGGAAAGGGTAACGCAAGGCAAGGCACGGTCAGGTGAGGCAAGGCTAATGCACGACAATGCAAGGCTAGACAGTGCACGGTAAGGCAAGGAAAGAGAAACGGAAGTAAAGGAAGGCAAGGCAAATCCAGGCAAGGCAAGTGTAACAAAAGGCACGGCACGGCAAGGGGAAACAAGGCTAAGGCACGACAACACACGGCTAGGCAATGCACGGCAAGGCAAGGAAAGGGTAACGCAAGGCAAGGCACGGTGAGGCAAGTCAAGGCTAATGCACGACAACGCACGGCTGGGCAATGCACGGCAAGGCAAGGAAAGGCTAACGCAAGGCAAGGCACGGTCAGGCGAGGGAAGGCTAATGAACGACAATGCAAGGCTAGGCAGTGCACGGCTAGGCAGGGAAAGAGTAACGGAAGGAAACGAAGGCAAGGCAAAGCAAGGAAAGGCAAGTGTAACAAAAGGCGCGGCACGGCAAGGGGAAACAAGGCGAAGGGACGGCAACGCACGGCTAGGCAATGCACGGCCAGGCAAGGAAAGGGTAACGCAAGGGAAGGCACGGTCAGACGAGGCAAGGCTAAGGCACGACAACGCAAGGCTAGGCAATGCACGGAAGGCAAGCAAAGAGTAACGGAAGGCAAGGAATGCAAGGAAAAGCAAGGCAACGCAAGCAAGTCTATGGCAAGGTGAAAAAAGGCTAAAGCACGACAACGCAAGGCTACGCAATGCACGGAAGGCAAGCAAAGAGTAACGGAAGGCAAGGAAGGCCAGGGAAAGCAAGGTAAGGCAAGGGTAACGGAAGGAAACGCACGGCAAGGGGAAACAAGGCTAAGGCAAGACAACGCACGGCTAGGCAGAACGGCAAGGCAAGGAAAGGGTAACGCAAGGCAAGGCACGGTGAGGCAAGGCAAGTCTAATGCACGACAACGCAGGGCTAGGCAATGCACGGCAATGCAAGGAAAGGGTAACGCAAGGGAAGGCACGGTCAGACGAGGCAAGGCTAAGGCACGAAAACGCAAGGCTAGGCAATGCACGGAAGGCAAGCAAAGTGTAACGGGAGGCAAGGAAGGCAAGGGAAAGCAAGGGAAGGCAAGGGTAACAGAAGGAACGGCTCGGCAAGGGCAAACAAGGCTAAGGGACGGCAACGCACGGCTAGGCAATGCACGGCCAGGCAAGGAAAGGGTAACGCAAGGCAAGGCACGGTCAGGCAAGGCAAGGCTAATGCACGACAACGCAAGGCTAGGCAGTGCACGGTAAAGAAAGGAAAGAGTAACGGAAGGAAAGGAAGGCAAGGCAAATCCAGGCAAGGCAAGTGTAACAAAAGGCAAGGCACGGCAATCGGAAACAAGGCGAAGTGACGGCAACGCACGGCTAGGCAATGTACAGCCAGGCAAGGAAAGGGTAACGCAAGGCAAGGCAGGGTGAGGCAAGGCAAGGCTAATGCACGACAATACAAGGCTAGTTAATGCACGGAAGGCAAGCAAAGAGTAACGGAAGGCAAGGAAGGCAAGGCAAAGCAAGGCAACGCAAGCAAGGCTATAGCAATGTGAAACAAGGCTATGGGACGACAACGCACGGCTAGGCAATGCACGGAAGGCAAGCAAAGAGTAACGGAAGGCAAGGAAGGCAAGGCAAAGCAAGGCAACGCAAGGAAGTCTATAGCAAGGTGAAACAAGGCTATGGCACGACAACGCACGGCTAGGCAATGCACGGCAAGGCAAGGAAAGGGTAACGCAAGGCAAGGCACGGTGAGGCAAGGCAAGGCTAATGCACGACAGCGCACGTCTAGGCAGTGCACGGCTAGCCAGGGAAAGAGTAACGGAAGGAAAGGAAGGCAAGGCAAAGCAAGGCAAGGCAAGTGTAACAAAAGGCACGGCACGGCAAGGGGAAACAAGGCGAAAGGACGGCAACGCACGGCTAGGCAATGAACGGCCAGGCAAGGAAAGGGTAACGCAAGGCAAGGCACGGTGAGGCAAGGCAAGGATAATGCACGACAATACAAGGCTAGGTAATGCACGGAAGGCAAGCAAATAGTAACGGAAGGCAAGGAATGCAGGGCAAAGCAAGGCAACGCAAGCAAGGCTATGGCAAGGTGAAAAAAGGCTAAAGCACGACAACGCAATGCTACGCAATGCGCGGAAGGCAAGCAAAGAGTAACGGAAGGCAAGGAAGGCCAGGGAAAGCACGGCAAGGCAAGGGTAACAAAAGGAACGGCTCGGCAAGGGCAAACAAGGCTAAGGCACGGCAACGCACGGCGAGGCAATGCACGGCCAGCCAAGGAAAGGGTAACGTAAGGCAAGGCACGGTCAGGCAAGGCAAGGCTAATGCACGACAACGCAAGGCTAGGCAGTGCACGGTAAGGCAAGGAAAGAGTAACGGAAGGAAAGGAAGGCAAGGCAAATCCAGGCAAGGCAAGTGTAACAAATGGCACGTCACGGCAAGGGGAAACAAGGCTAAGGCACGACAACGCAAGGCTAGGCAATGCACGGAAGGCAAGCAAAGAGTAACGGATGGCAAGGAAGGCAAGGGAAAGCAAGGCAAGGCAAGGGTAACAGAAGGAACGGCACGGCAAGGGGAAACAAGGCTAAGTCACGACAACGCAGGGCTAGGCAATGCACGGCAACGCAAGGAAAGGGTAACGCAAGGCAAGGAATTGTCAGGCGAGGCAAGGCTATGGCACGACAACGCAAGGCTAGGCAATGCACGGAAGGTAAGCAAAGAGAAACGTAATGCAAGGAAAGCAAGGGAAATCAAGGCAAGGTAAGGGTAAGGGAAGGAACGGCATGGCAACGGGAAACCAGGCTACGGCACGACAACGCACGGCTAGGCAATGCACGGCAAGGCAAGGAAAGGGAAACGCAAGGGAAGGCACGGTCAGACGAGGCAAGGCTAAGGTACGACAACGCAAGGCTAGGCAATGCACGGAAGGCAAGAAAAGAGTAACGGAAGGCAAGGAAGGCAAGGGAAAGCGAGGCAAGGCAAGGGTAACAGAAGGAACGGCTCGGCAAGGGGAAACAAGGCTGAGGCACGACAACGCACGGCTAGGCAATGCACGGCAAGGCAAGGAAAGGGTAACGCATGGCAAGGCACGGTGAGGCAAGGCAAGGCTAATGCACGACAACGCACGGCAAGGCAATGCACGGCAAGGCAAGGAAAGGGTAACGCAAGGCAAGGCACGGTCAGTCAAGGCAAGGCTAATGCAAGACAACGCAAGGCTAGGCAGTACACGGTAAGGCAAGGAAAGAGTAACGGAAGGAAAGGAAGGCAAGGCAAATCCAGGCAAGGCAAGTGTAACAAAAGGCACGGCACGGCAAGGGGAAACAAGGCTAAGGCACGACAACGCAAGGCTAGGCAATGCACGGCAAGGCAAGGAAAGGGTAACGCAAGGCAAAGCACGGTGAGGCAAGGCAAGGCTAATGCACGACAACGCACGGCTAGGCAAAGCACGGCAAGGCAAGGAAAGGGTAACGCAAGGCAAGGCACGGTCAGGCGAGGCAATGCTAAGGCACGACAACGCAAGGCTAGGGAATGCACGGAAGGCAAGCAAAGACTAATGGAAGGCAAGGAAGGCAAGGGAAAGCAAGGCAAGGCAAGGGTAACGGAAGGAACGGCACGGCAAGGGGAAACAAGGCTAAGGCACGACAACGCAGGACTAGGCAATGCACGACAAGGCAAGGAAAAGGTAACGCAAGGCAAGGCTCTGTCAGGCGAGGGAAGGCTAATGCACGACAACGCAAGGCTAGGCAGTGCACGGCTAGGCAGGGAAAGAGTAACGGAAGGAAAGGAAGGCAAGGCAAAGCAAGGCAAGGCAAGTGTAACAAAAGGCACGGCACGGCAAGGGGAAACAAGGCGAAGGGAAGGCAACGCACGGCTAGGCAATGCACGGCCAGGAAATGAAAGGGTAACGGAAGGCAAGGCACGGTGAGGCAAGGCAAGGCTAATGCACGACAATACATGGCTAGGCAATGCACGGAAGGCAAGCAAAGAGTAACGGAAGGCAAGGAATGCAAGGCAAATCAAGGCAACGCAAGCAAGGCTATGGCAAGGTGAAAAAAGGCTAAGGCACGACAAAGCAAGGCTAGGCAATGCACGGAAGGCAAGCAAAGAGTAACGGAAGGCAAGGAAGGCAAGGCAAAGCAAGGCAACGCAAGCAAGGCTATAGCAAGGTGAAACAAGGCTAAGGCACGACAACGCACGGCTAGGCAATGCACGGCAAGGCAAGGAAAGGGTAACGCAAGGCAAGGCACGGTGAGGCAAGGCAAGGCTAATGCACGACAACGCACGGCTAGGCAATGCACGGCAAGGCAAGGAAAGGGTAACGCAAGGCAAGGCACGGTCAGGTGAGGCAAGGCTAATGCACGACAACGCAAGGCTAGACAGTGCACGGTAAGGCAAGGAAAGAGAAACGGAAGGAAAGGAAGGCAAGGCAAATCCAGGCAAGGCAAGTGTAACAAAAGGCACGGCACGGCAAGGGGAAACAAGGCTAAGGCACGACAACGCACGGCTAGGCAACGCACGGCAAGGCAAGGAAAGGGTAACGCAAAGCAAGGCACGGTGAGGCAAGGCAAGGCTAATGCACGACAACGCACGGCTGGGCAATGCACGGCAAGGCAAGGAAAGGCTAACGCAAGGCAAGGCACGGTCAGGCGAGGCAAGGCTAAGGCACGACAACGCAAGGCTAGGCAATGCACGGAAGGCAAGCAAAGAGTAACGGAAGGCAAGGAAGGCAAGGGAAAGCAAGGCAACGTAAGCAAGGCTATGGCAAGGTGAAAAAAGGCTAATGCACGACAACGCAAGGCTACGCAATGCACGGAAGGCAAGCAAAGAGTAACGGAAGGCAAGGAAGGCCAGGGAAAGCAAGGTAAGGCAAGGGTAACGGAAGGAAACGCACGGCAAGGGGAAACAAGGCTAAGGCACGACAAAGCACGGCTAGGCAATGAACGGCAAGCCAAGGAAAGGGTAACGCAAGGCAAGGCACGGCGAGGCAAGGCAAGGCCAATACACGACAACGCAGGGCTAGGCAATGCACGGCAAGGCAAGGAAAGGGTAACCCAAAGGAAGGCACGGTCAGACGAGGCAAGGCTAAGGCACGACAACGCAAGGCTAGGCAATGCACGGAAGGCAAACAAAGAGGAACGGAAGGCAAGGAAGGCAAGGGAAAGCAAGGCAAGGCAAGGGTAACGGAAGGAAACGCACGGCAAGGGGAAACAAGGCTAAGGCACGACAACGCACGGCTAGGCAATTCACGGCAAGGCAAGGAAAGGGTAACGCAAGGCAAGGCACGGTCAGGCAAGGCAAGGCTAATGCACGACAACGCAAGGCTAGGCAGTGCACGGTAAGACAAGGAAAGGGTAACGCAAGGCAAGGCACGGTCAGGCGAGGCAAGGCTAAGGAACGAGAACGCAAGGCTAGACAATGCACGGAAGGCAAGCAAAGAGTAACGGAAGGCAAGGAATGCAAGGAAAAGCAAGGCAACGCAAGCAAGGTTATGGCAAGGTGAAAAAAGGCTAAAGCACGACAACGCAAGGCTACGCAATGCACGGAAGGCAAGCAAAGAGTAACGGAAGGCAAGGAAGGCAAGGGAAAGCAAGGGAAGGCAAGGGTAAGAGAAGGAACGGCTCGGTAAGGGCAAACAAGGCTAAGGGACGGCAACGCACGGCTAGGCAATGCACGGCCAGCCAAGGAAAGGGTAACGCAAGGCAAGGCACGGTGAGGCAAGGCAAGGCTAATGCACGACAACGCACGGCTAGGCAATGCACGGCAAGGCAAGGAAAGGCTAACGCAAGGCAAGGCACGGTCAGGCGAGTGAAGGCTAATGAACGACAACGCAAGGCTAGGCAGTGCACGGCTAGGCAGGGAAAGAGTAACGGAAGGAAAGGAAGGCAAGGCAAAGCAAGGGAAGGCAAGTGTAACAAAAGGCACGGCACGGCAAGGGGTAACAAGGCGAAGGGACGGCAACGCACGGCTAGGCAATGCCCGGCCAGGCAAGGAAAGGCTAACGCAAGGCAAGGCACGGTGAGGCAAGGCAAGGCTAATGCACGACAATACAAGGCTAGGCAATGCACGGAAGGCAAGCAAAGAGTAACGGAACGCAAGGAATGCAAGGCAAAGCAAGGCAACGCAAGCAAGGCTATGGCAAGGTGAAAAAAGGCTAAGGCACAACAAAGCAAGGCTAGGCAATGCACGGAAGGCAAGCAAAGAGTAACGGAAGGAAAGGAAGGCAAGGCAAAGCAATGCAAGGCAAGCAAGGCTACGGCAAGGTGAAACAAGGCTAAGGCACGACAACGCACGGCTAGGCAATGCACGGCAAGGCAAGGAAAGGGTAACGCAAGGCAAGGCACGGTCAGGCAAGGCAAGGCTAATGCACGGCAAGGCAAGGCTAATGCACGACAACGCACGGCTAGGCAATGCACGGCAAGGCAAGGAAAGGGTAACGCAAGGCAAGGCACGGTCAGGCGAGGCAAGGGTAAAGGCACGACCACGCAAGGCTAGACAATGCACGGAAGGCAAGCAAAGAGTAACGAAAGGCAATGAATGCAAGGAAAAGCAAGGCAACGCAAGCAAGGCTATGGCAAGGTGAAAAAAGGCTAAAGCACGACAACGCAAGGCTACGCAATGCACGGAAGGCAAGCAAAGAGTAACGGAAGGCAAGGAAGGCCAGGGAAAGCAAGGTAAGGCAAGGGTAACGGAAGGAACCGCACGGCAAGGGGAAACAAGGCTAAGGCACGACAACGCACGGCTAGGCAGAACGGCAAGGCAAGGAAAGGGTAAAGCAAGGCAAGGCACGGTGAGGCAAGGCAAGGCTAATACACGACAACGCAGGGCTAGGCAATGCACGGCAATGCAAGGAAAGGGTAACGCAAGGGAAGGCACGGTCAGACGAGGCAAGGCTAAGGCACGACAACGCAAGGCTAGGCAATGCACGGAAGGCAAGCAAAGAGTAACGGAAGGCAAGGAAGGCAAGGGAAAGCAAGGGAAGGCAAGGGTAACAGAAAGAACGGCTCGGCAAGGGCAAACAAGGCTAAGGGACGGCAACGCACGGCTAGGCAATGCACGGCCAGCCAAGGAAAGGGTAACGCAAGGCAAGGCACGGTCAGGCAAGGCAAGGCTAATGCACGACAACGCAAGGCTAGGCAGTGCAAGGTAAGGCAAGGAAAGAGTAACGGAAGGAAAGGAAGGCAAGGCAAATCCAGGCAAGGCAAGTGTAACAAAAGGCACGGCACGGCAAGGGGAAACAAGGCTAAGGCACGACAACGCACGGCTAGGCAATGCACGGCAAGGCAAGGAAAGGCTAACGCAAGGCAAGGCACGGTCAGGCGAGGCAAGGTTAAGTTACGACAACGCAAGGCTAGGCAATGCACGGAAGGCAAGCAAAGAGGAACGGAAGGCAAGGAACGCAAGGGAAAGCAAGGCAAGGCAAGGGTAACGGAAGGAAACGCACGGCAAGGGGAAACAAGGCTAAGGCACGACAACGCACGGCTAGGCAATGTACGGCAAGGCAAGGAAAGCGTAACGCAAGGCAAGGCACGGTGAGGCAAGGCAAGGCTAATGCACGACAACGCACGGCTAGGCAATGCACGGCAAGGCAAGGAAAGGGTAACGCAAGGGAAGGCACGGTCAGACGAGGCAAGGCTAAGGCACGACAACGCAAGGCTAGGCAATGCACGGAAGGCAAGCAAAGAGTAACGGAAGGCAAGGAAGGCAAGGGAAAGCAAGGGAAGGCAAGGGTAACAGAAAGAACGGCTCGGCAAGGGCAAACAAGGCTAAGGGACGGCAACGCACGGCTAGGCAATGAACGGCCAGCCAAGGAAAGGGTAACGCAAGGCAAGGCACGGTCAGGCAAGGCAAGGCTAATGCACGACAACGCAGGGCTAGGCAGTGCAAGGCAAGGCAAGGGTAACGGAAGGAAAGGAAGGCAAGGCAAATCCAGGCAAGGCAAGTGTAACAAAAGGCACGGCACGGCAAGGGGAAACAAGGCTAAGGCACGACAACGCACGGCTAGGCAATGCACGGCAAGGCAAGGAAAGGCTAACGCAAGGCAAGGCACGGTCAGGCGAGGCAAGGCTAAGGTACGACAACGCAAGGCTAGGCAATGCACGGAAGGCAAGCAAAGAGGAACGGAAGGCAAGGAACGCAAGGGAAAGCAAGGCAAGGCAAGGGTAACGGAAGGAAACGCACGGCAAGGGGAAACAAGGCTAAGGCACGACAACGCACGGCTAGGCAATGCACGGCCAGGCAAGGAAAGGGTAACGCAAGGCAAGGCACGGTGAGGCAAGGCATGGCTAATGCACGACAGCTAAGGCACGACAACGCACGGCTAGGCAATGCACGGCAAGGCAAGGAAAGGGTAACGCAAGGGAAGGCACGGTCAGACGAGGCAAGGCTAAGGCACGACAACGCAAGGCTAGGCAATGCCCGGAAGGCAAGCAAAGAGTAACGGAAGGCAAGGAAGGCAAGGGAAAGCAAGGCAAGGCAAGGGTAACAGAAGGAACGGCTCGGCAAGGGGAAACAAGGCTAAGGGACGGCAACGCACGGCTAGGCAATGCACGGCCAGCCAAGGAAAGGGTAACGCAAGGCAAGGCACGGTCCGGTGAGGCAAGGCTAATGCACGACAATGCAAGGCTAGACAGTGCACGGTAAGGCAAGGAAAGAGAAACGGAAGGAAAGGAAGGCAAGGCAAATCCAGGCAAGGCAAGTGTAACAAAAGGCACGGCACGGCAAGGGGAAACAAAGCGAAAGGACGGCAAGGCACGGCTAGGGAATGCACGGCCAGGCAAGGAAAGTCTAACGCAAGGCAAGGCACGGTGAGGCAAGGCAAGGCTAATGCACGACAATACAAGGCTAGGCAATGCACGGAAGGCAAGCAAAGAGTAACGCAAGGCAAGGAATGCAAGGCAAAGCAAGGCAACGCAAGCAAGGCTATGGCAAGGTGAAAAAAGGCTAAGGCACGACAAAGCAAGGCTAGGCAATGCACGGAAGGCAAGCAAAGAGTAACGGAAGGCAAGGAAGTCAAGGCAAAGCAAGGCAACGCAAGCAAGGCTACAGCAAGGTGAAACAAGGCTAAGGCACGACAACGCACGGCTAGGCAATGCACGGCAAGGCAAGGAAAGGGTATCGCAAGGCAAGGCACGGTCAGGCAAGGCAAGGCTAATGCACGACAACGCACGGCTAGGCAATGCACGGCAAGGCAAGGAAAGGGTAACGCAAGGCAAGGCACGGTCAGGCGAGGCAAGGCTAAGGAACGACAACGCAAGGCTAGACAATGCACGGAAGGCAAGCAAAGAGTAACGGAAGGCAAGGAATGCAAGGAAAAGCAAGGCAACGCAAGCAAGGCTATGGCAAGGTGAAAAAAGGCTAAAGCACGACAACGCAAGGCTACGCAATGCACGGAAGGCAAGCAAAGAGTAACGGAAGGCAAGGAAGGCCAGGGAAAGCAAGGCAAGGCAAGGGTAACGGAAGGAAACGCACGGCAAGGGGAAACAAGGCTAAGGCACGACAACGCACGGCTAGGCAATGCACGGCCAGCCAAGGAAAGGGTAACGCAAGGCAAGGCACGGTCAGGTGAGGCAAGGCTAATGCACGACAACGCAAGGCTAGACAATGCACGGTAAGGCAAGGAAAGAGTAACGGAAGGAAAGGAAGGCAAGGCAAATCCAGGCAAGGCAAGTGTAACAAAAGGCACGGCACGGCAAGGGGAAACAAGGCTAAGGCACGACAACACACGGCTAGGCAATGCACGGCAAGGCAAGGAAAGGGTAACGCAAGGCAAGGCACGGTGAGGCAAGGCAAGGCTAATGCACGACAACGCACGGCTGGGCAATGCACGGCAAGGCAAGGAAAGGCTAACGCAAGGCAAGGCACGGTCAGGCGAGGCAAGGCTAAGGCACGACAACGCAGGGCTAGGCAATGCACGGAAGGCAAGCAAAGAGTAACGGAAGGCAAGGAAGGCAAGGGAAAGCAAGGCAAGGCAAGGGTAACGGAAGGAAACGCACGGCAAGGGGAAACAAGGCTAAGGCACGACAACGCACGGCTAGGCAATGCACGGCAAGGCAAGGAAAGGGTAACGCAAGGCAAGGCACGGTGAGGCAAGGCAAGGCTAATGCACGACAACGCACGGCTAGGCAATGCACGGCAAGGCAAGGAAAGGGTAACGCAAGGGAAGGCACGGTCAGACGAGGCAAGGCTAAGGCACGACAACGCAAGGCTAGGCAATGCACGGAAGGCAAGCAAAGAGTAACGGAAGGCAAGGAAGGCAAGCGAAAGCAAGGGAAGGCAAGGGTAACAGAAGGAACGGCTCGGCAAGGGCAAACAAGGCTAAGGGACGGCAACGCACGGCTAGGCAATGCACGGCCAGCCAAGGAAAGGGTAACGCAAGGCAAGGCACGGTGAGGCAAGGCAAGGCTAATGCACGACAACGCAGGGCTAGGCAATGCACGGCAAGGCAAGGAAAGGGTAACGGAAGGAAAGGAAGGCAAGGCAAATCCAGGCAAGGCAAGTGTAACAAAAGGCACGGCACGGCAAGAGGAAACAAGGCTAAGGCACGACAACGCACGGCTAGGCAATGCACGGCAAGGCAAGGAAAGGTTAACGCAAGGGAAGGCACGGTCAGACGAGGCAAGGCTAAGGCACGACAACGCAAGGCTAGGCAATGACCGGAAGGCAAGCAAAGAGTAACGGAAGGCAAGGAAAGCAAGGGAAATCAAGGCAAGGCAAGGGTAACAGAAGGAACGGCTCGGCAAGGGGAAACAAGGCTAAGGGACTGCAACGCACGGCTAGCAATGCACGGCCAGCCAAGGAAAGGGTAACGCAAGGCAAGGCACGGTCAGGTGAGGCAAGGCTAATGCACGACAACGCAAGGCTAGACAGTGCACGGTAAGGCAAGGAAAGAGAAACGGAAGGAAAGGAAGGCAAGGCAAATCCAGGCAAGGCAAGTGTAACAAAAGGCACGGCATGGCAAGGGGAAACAAGGCTAAGGCACGACAACGCACGTCTAAGCAATTCACGGCAAGGCAAGGAAAGGGTAACGCAAAGCAAGGCACGGTGAGGCAAGGCAAGGCTAATGCACGACAACGCACGGCTGGGCAATGCACGGCAAGGCAAGGAAAGGCTAACGCAAGGCAAGGCACGGTCAGGCGAGGCAAGGCTAAGGCACGGCAACGCAAGGCTAGGCAATGCACGGAAGGCAAGCAAAGAGTAACGGAAGGCAAGGAAGGCAAGGGAAAGCAAGGCAACGTAAGCAAGGCTATGGCGAGGTGAAAAAAGGCTAATTCACGACAACGCAAGGCTACGCAATGCACGGAAGGCAAGCAAAGAGTAACGGAAGGCAAGGAAGGCCAGGGAAAGCAAGGTAAGGCAAGGGTAACGGAAGGAAACGCACGGCAAGGGGAAACAAGGCTAAGGCACGACAACGCACGGCTAAGCAATGCACGGCAAGGCAAGGAAAGGGTAACGCAAGGCAAGGCACGGTGAGGCAAGGCAAGGCTAATGCACGACAACGCACGGCTAGGCAATGCACGGCAAGGCAAGGAAAGGGTAACGCAAGGGAAGGCACGGTCAGACGAGGCAAGGCTAAGGCACGACAACGCAAGGCTAGGCAATGCCCGGAAGGCAAGCAAAGAGTAACGGAAGGCAAGGAAGGCAAGGGAAAGCAAGGCAAGGCAAGGGTAACAGAAGGAACGGTTCGGCAAGGGGAAACAAGGCTAAGGGACGGCAACGCACGGCTAGGCAATGCACGGCCAGCCAAGGAAAGGGTAACGCAAGGCAAGGCACGGTCAGGTGAGGCAAGGCTAATGCACGACAACGCAAGGCTAGACAATGCACGGTAAGGCAAGGAAAGAGAAACGGAAGGAAAGGAAGGCAAGGCAAATCCAGGCAAGGCAAGTGTAACAAAAGGCACAGCACGGCAAGGGGAAACAAGGCTAATGCACGACAACGCACGGCTGGGCAATGCACGGCAAGGCAAGGAAAGGCTAACGCAAGGCAAGGCACGGACAGGCGAGGGAAGGCTAATGAACGACAACGCAAGGCTAGGCAGTGCACGGCCAGGCAGGGAAAGAGTAACGGAAGGAAACGAAGGCAAGGCAAAGCAAGGCAAGGCAAGTGTAACAAAAAGCGCGGCACGGCAAGGGGAAACAAGGCGAAGGGACGGCAACGCACGGCTAGGCAATGCACGGCCAGGCAAGGAAAGGCTAACGCAAGGCAAGGCACGGAGAGGCAAGACAAGGCTAATGCACGACAATACAAGGCTAGGCAATGCACGGAAGGCAAGCAAAGAGTAACGGAAGTCAAGGAATGCAAGGCAAAGTAAGGCAACGCAAGCAAGGCTATAGCAAGGGGAAACAAGGCTAAGGCACGACAACGCACGGCTAGGCAATGCACGGCAAGGCAAGGAAAGGGTAACGCAAGGCAATGCACGGTCAGGCAAGGCAAGGCTAATGCACGACAACGCAAGGCTAGGCAATGCACGGCAAGGCAAGGAAAGGGTAACGCAAGGCAAGGCACGGTCAGGCGAGGCAAGGCTAAGCAACGAAAACGCAAGGCTAGACAATGCACGGAAGGCAAGCAAAGAGCAACGGAGGGCAAGGAATGCAAGGAAAAACAAGGCAACGCAAGCAAGGCTATGGCAAGGTGAAAAAAGGCTAAAGCACGACAACGCAAGGCTACGCAATGCACGGAAGGCAAGCAAAGAGGAACGGAAGGCAAGGAAGGCCAGGGAAAGCAAGGTAAGGCAAGGGTAACGGAAGGAAACGCACGGCAAGGGGAAACAAGGCTAAGGCACGACAACGCACGGCTAGGCAATGAACGGCAAGGCAAGGAAAGGGTAACGCAAGGCAAGGCACGGTGAGGCAAGGCAAGGCTAATGCACGACAACGCAGGGCTAGGCAATGCACGGCAAGGCAAGGAAAGGGTAACGCAAGGGAAGGCACGGTCAGACGAGGCAAGGCTAAGGCACGACAACGCAAGGCTAGGCAATGCACGGAAGGCAAGCAAAGAGTAACGGAAGGCAAGGAAGGCAAGGGAAAGCAAGGGAAGGCAAGGGTAACAGAAGGAACGGCTCGGCAAGGGCAAACAAGGCTAAGGGACGGCAACGCACGGCTAGGCAATGCACGGCGAGCCAAGGAAAGGGTAACGCAAGGCAAGGCACGGTCAGGCAAGGCAAGGCTAATGCACGACAACGCAAGGCTAGGCAGTGCACGGTAAGGCAAGGAAAGAGTAACGGAAGGAAAGGAAGGCAAGCCAAATCCAGGCAAGGCAAGTGTAACAATAGGCACGGCACGGCAAGGGGAAACAAGGCTAAGGCACGACAACGCACGGCTAGGCAATGCACGGCAAGGCAAGGAAAGGCTAACGCAAGGCAAGGCACGGTCAGGCGAGGCAAGGCTAAGGCACGACAACGCAAGGCTAGGCAATGCACGGAAGGCAAGCAAAGAGGAACGGAAGGCAAGGAACGCAAGGGAAAGCAAGGCAAGGCAAGGGTAACGGAAGGAAACGAACGGCAAGGGGAAACAAGGCTAAGGCACGACAACGCACGGCTAGGCAATGCACGGCAAGGCAAGGAAAGGGTAACGCAAGGCAAGGCACGGTGAGGCAAGGCAAGGCTAATGCACGACAACGCACGGCTAGGCAATGCACGGCAAGGCAAGGAAAGGGTAACGCAAGGGAAGGCACGGTCAGACGAGGCAAGGCTAAGGCACGACAACGCAAGGCTAGGCAATGCCCGGAAGGCAAGCAAAGAGTAACGGAAGGCAAGGAAAGCAAGGGAAAGCAAGGCAAGGCAAGGGTAACAGAAGGAACGGCTCGGCAAGGGGAAACAAGGCTAAGGGACGGCAACGCACGGCTAGGCAATGCACGGCCAGCCAAGGAAAGGGTAACGCAAGGCAAGGCACGGTCAGGTGAGGCAAGGCTAATGCACGACAACGCAAGGCTAGACAGTGCACGGTAAGGCAAGGAAAGAGAAACGGAAGGAAAGGAAGGCAAGGCAAATCCAGGCAAGGCAAGTGTAACAAAAGGCACGGCACGGCAAGGGGAACAAGGCTAAGGCACGACAACGCACGGCTAGGCAATGCACGGCAAGGCAAGGAAAGGGTAACGCAAGGCAAGGCACGGTCAGTCAAGGCAAGGCTAATGCACGACAACGCACGGCTAGGCAATGCACGGCAAGACAAGGAAAGGGTAACGCCAGGCAAAGCACTGTCAGGCGAGGCAAGGCTTAGGAACGACAACGCAAGGCTAGGCAATGCCCGGAAGGCAAGCAAAGAGTAACGGAAGGCAAGGAAAGCAAGGGAAACCAAGGCAAGGCAAGGGTAACAGAAGGAACGGCTCGGCAAGGGGAAACAAGGCTAAGGGACGGCAACGCACGGCTAGGCAATGCACGGCCAGCCAAGGAACGGGTAACGCAAGGCAAGGCACGGTCAGGTGAGGCAAGGCTAATGCACGACAATGCAAGGCTAGACAGTGCACGGTAAGGCAAGGAAAGAGAAACGGAAGGAAAGGAAGGCAAGGCAAATCCAGGCAAGGCAAGTGTAACAAAAGGCACGGCACGGCAAGGGTAAACAAGGCGAATTGACGGCAACGCACGGCTAGGCAATGCACGGCCAGGCAATTAAAGTATAACGCAAGGCAAGGCACGGTGAGGCAAGGCAAGGCTAATGCACGACAATACAAGGCTAGGCAATGCACGGAAGGCAAGCAAAGAGTAACGGAAGGCAAGGAATGCAAGGCAAAGCAAGGCAACGCAAGCAAGGCTATGGCAAGGTGAAAAAAGGCTAAGGCACGACAAAGCAAGGCTAGGCAATGCACGGAAGGCAATCAAAGAGTAACGCAAGGCAAGGAAGGCAAGGCAAAGCAAGGCAACGCAAGCAAGGCTACAGCAAGGTGAAACAAGGCTAAGGCACGACAACGCACGGCTAGGCAATGCACGGCAAGGCAAGGAAAGGGTAACGCAAGGCAAGGCACGGTGAGGCAAGGCAAGGCTAATGCACGACAACGCACGGCTGGGCAATGCACGGCAAGGCAAGGAAAGGCTAACGCAAGGCAAGGCACGGTCAGGCGAGGGAAGGCTAATGAACGACAACGCAAGGCTAGGCAGTGCACGGCTAGGCAGGGAAAGAGTAACGGAAGGAAACGAAGGCAAGGCAAAGCAAGGCAAGGCAAGTGTAACAAAAGGCGCGGCACAGCAAGGGGAAACAAGGCGAAGGGACGGCAACGCACGGCTAGGCAATGCACGGCAAGGCAAGGAAAGGGTAACGCAAGGCAAGGCACGGTGAGGCAAGGAAAGGCGAATGCACGACAACGCACGGCTAGGCAGTGCACGGCTAGGCAGGGAAAGAGTAACGGAAGGAAAGGAAGGCAAGGCAAAGCAAGGCAAGGCAAGGCAAGTGTAACAAAAGGCACGGCACGGCAATGGGAAACAAGGCGAAGGGACGGCAACGCACGGCTAGGCAATGTACAGCCAGGCAAGGAAAGGGTAACGCAAGGCAAGGCAGGGTGAGGCAAGGCAAGGCTAATGCACGACAATACAAGGCTAGTTAATGCACGGAAGGCAAGCAAAGAGTAACGGAAGGCAAGGAAGGCAAGGCAAAGCAAGGCAACGCAAGCAAGGCTATAGCAATGTGAAACAAGGCTATGGCACGACAACGCACGGCTAGGCAATGCACGGAAGGTAAGCAAAGAGTAACGGAAGGCAAGGAAGGCAAGGCAAAGCAAGGCACCGCAAGCAAGGCTATAGCAAGGTGAAACAAGGCTATGGCACGACAACGCACGGCTAGGCAATGCACGGCAAGGCAAGGAAAGGGTAACGCAAGGCAAGGCACTGTGAGGCAAGGCAAGGCTAATGCACGACAACGCACGGCTAGGCAGTGCACGGCTAGCCAGGGAAAGAGTAACGGAAGGAAAGGAAGGCAAGGCAAAGCAAGGCAAGGCAAGTGTAACAAAAGGCACGGCACGGCAAGGGGAAACAAGGCGAAAGGACGGCAACGCACGGCTAGGCAATGAACGGCCAGGCAAGGAAAGGGTAACGCAAGGCAAGGCAAGGTGAGGCAAGGCAAGGCTAATGCACGACAATACAAGGCTAGGTAATGCACGGAAGGCAAGCAAATAGTAACGGAAGGCAAGGAATGCAGGGCAAAGCAAGGCAACGCAAGCAAGGCTATGGCAAGGTGAAAAAAGGCTAATTCACGACAACGCAATGCTACGCAATGCGCGGAAGGCAAGCAAAGAGTAACGGAAGGCAAGGAAGGCCAGGGAAAGCACGGCAAGGCAAGGGTAACAAAAGGAACGGCTCGGCAAGGGCAAACAAGGCTAAGGCACGGCAACGCACGGCGAGGCAATTCACGGCCAGCCAAGGAAAGGGTAACGTAAGGCAAGGCACGGTCAGGCAAGGCAAGGCTAATGCACGACAACGCAAGCCTAGGCAGTGCACGGTAAGGCAAGGAAAGAGTAACGGAAGGAATGGAAGGCAAGGCAAATCCAGGCAAGGCAAGTGTAACAAATGGCACGTCACGGCAAGGGGAAACAAGGCTAAGGCACGACAACGCAAGGCTAGGCAATGCACGGAAGGCAAGCAAAGAGTAACGGATGGCAAGGAAGGCAAGGGAAAGCAAGGCAAGGCAAGGGTAACAGAAGGAACGGCATGGCAAGGGGAAACAAGGCTAAGTCACGACAACGCAGGGCTAGGCAATGCACGGCAACGCAAGGAAAGGGTAACGCAAGGCAAGGAACTGTCAGGCGAGGCAAGGCTATGGCACGACAACGCAAGGCTAGGCAATGCACGGAAGGTAAGCAAAGAGAAACGTAATGCAAGGAAAGCAAGGGAAATCAAGGCAAGGTAAGGGTAAGGGAAGGAACGGCACGGCAACGGGAAACCAGGCTACGGCACGACAACGCACGGCTAGGAAATGCACGGCAAGGCAAGGAAAGGGAAACGCAAGGGAAGGCACGGTCAGACGAGGCAAGGCTAAGGTACGACAACGCAAGGCTAGGCAATGCACGGAAGGCAAGAAAAGAGTAACGGAAGGCAAGGAAGGCAAGGGAAAGCAAGGCAAGGCAAGGGTAACAGAAGGAACGGCTCGGCAAGGGGAAACAAGGCTGAGGCACGACAACGCACGGCTAGGCAATGCACGGCAAGGCAAGGAAAGGGTAACGCAAGGCAAGGCACGGTGAGGCAAGGCAAGACTAACGCACGACAACGCACGGCAAGGCAATGCACGGCAAGGCAAGGAAAGGGTAACACAAGGCAAGGCACGGTCAGGCAAGGCAAGGCTAATGCAAGACAACGCAAGGCTAGGCAGTACACGGTAAGGCAAGGAAAGAGTAACGGAAGGAAAGGAAGGCAAGGCAAATCCAGGCAAGGCAAGTGTAACAAAAGGCACGGCACGGCAAGGGGAAACAAGGCTAAGGCACGACAACGCAAGGCTAGGCAATGCACGGCAAGGCAAGGAAAGGGTAACGCAAGGCAAGGCACGGTGAGGCAAGGCAAGGCTAATGCACGACAACGCACGGCTAGGCAAAGCACGGCAAAGCAAGGAAAGGGTAACGCAAGGCAAGGCACGGTCAGGCGAGGCAATCCTAAGGCACGACAACGCAAGGCTAGGCAATGCACGGAAGGCAAGCAAAGACTAACGGAAGGCAAGGAAGGCAAGGGAAAGCAAGGCAAGGCAAGGGTAACGGAAGGAAAGGCACGGCAAGGGGAAACAAGGCTAAGGCACGACAACGCAGGACTAGGCAATGCACGATAAGGCAAGGAAAGGGTAATGCAAGGCAAGGCACTGTCAGGCGAGGGAAGGCTAATGCACGACAACGCAAGGCTAGGCAGTGCACGGCTAGGCAGGGAAAGAGTAACGGAAGGAAAGGAAGGCAAGGCAAAGCAAGGCAAGGCAAGTGTAACAAAAGCCACGGCACGGCAAGGGGAAACAAGGAGAAGGGACGGAAACGCACGGCTAGGCAATGCACGGCCAGGAAATGAAAGAGTAACGGAAGGCAAGGCACGGTGGGGCAAGGCAAGGCTAATGCACGACAATACATGGCTAGGCAATGCACGGAAGGCAAGCAAAGAGTAACGGAAGGCAAGGAATGCAAGGCAAATCAAGGCAACGCAAGCAAGGCTATGGCAAGGTGAAAAAAGGCTAAGTCACGACAAAGCAAGGCTAGGCAATGCACGGAAGGCAAGCAAAGAGTAACGGAAGGCAAGGAAGGCAAGGCAAAGCAAGGCAACGCAAGCAAGGCTATAGCAAGGTGAAACAAGGCTAAGGCACGACAACGCACGGCTAGGCAATGCACGGCAAGGCAAGGAAAGGGTAACGCAAGTCAAGGCACGGTGAGGCAAGGCAAGGCTAATGCACGACAACGCACGGCTAGGCAATGCACGGCAAGGCAAGGAAAGGGTAACGCAAGGCAAGGCACGGTCAGGCGAGGCAAGGCTAAGGAACGACAACGCCAGGCTAGACAATGCACGGACGGGAAGCAAGGAGTAACGGAAGGCAAGGAATGCAAGGCAAAGCAAGGCAACGCAAGCAAGGCTATGGCAAGGTGAAAAAAGGCTAAAGCACGACAACGCAAGGCTACGCAATGCACGGAAGGCAAGCAAAGAGTAACGGAAGGCAAGGAAGGCCAGGGAAAGCAAGGGAAGGCAAGGGTAACGGAAGGAAATGCACGGCAAGGGGAAACAAGGCTAAGGCACGACAACGCACGGCTAGGCAATGAACGGCAAGGCAAGGAAAGGGTAACGCAAGGCAAGGCACGGTGAGGCAAGGCAAGGCTAATGCACGACAACGCACGGCTAGGCAATGCACGGCAAGGCAAGGAAAGGGTAACGCAAGGCAAGGCACGGTCAGGCGAGGCAAGGCTAAGGAACGACAACGCAAGGCTAGACAATGCACGGACGGGAAGCAAAGAGTAACGGAAGGCAAGGAATGCAAGGCAAAGCAAGGCAACGCAAGCAAGGCTATGGCAAGGTGAAAAAAGGCTAAAGCACGACAACGCAAGGCTACGCAATGCACGGAAGGCAAGCAAAGAGTAACGGAAGGCAAGGAAGGCCAGGGAAAGCAAGGGAAGGCAAGGGTAACGGAAGGAAAGGCACGGCAAGGGGAAACAAGGCTAAGGCACGACAACGCACGGCTAGGCAATGCACGGCAAGGCAAGGAAAGTGTAACGCAAGGCAAGGCACGGTGAGGCAAGGCAAGGCTAATGCACGACAACGCACGGCTAGGCAATGCACGCAAAGGCAAGGAAAGGGTAACGCAAGGGAAGGCACGGTCAGACGACGAAAGGCTAAGGCACGACAACGCAAGGCTCGGCAATGCCCGGAAGGCAAGCAAAGAGTAACGGAAGGCAAGGAAGGCAAGGGAAAGCAAGGCAAGGTAAGGGTAAGGGAAGGAACGGCACGGCAACGGGAAATCAGGCTAAGGCACGACAACGCACGGCTAGGCAATGCACGGCAAGGCTAGGAAAGGGAAACGCAAGGCAAGGCACGGTGAGGCAAGGCAAGGCTAATGCACGACAACGCACGGCAAGGCAATGCACGGCAAGGCAAGGAAAGTGTAACGCAAGGCAAGGCACGGTCAGGCAAGGCAAGGCTAATGCAAGAGAACGCAAGGCTCTGCAATGCACGGCAAGGCAAGGAAAGGGTAACGGAAGGCAAGGCACGGTCAGGCAAGGCTAATGCACGACAACGCAAGGCTAGGAAATGCACGGCAAGGAAAGGAAAGGCTAACGCAAGGCAAGGCACGGTGAGGCGAGGCAAGACTAAGGCACGACAACGCAAGGTTAGGCAATGCACGGAAGGCAAGCAAAGAGTAACGGAAGGCAAGGAAGGCAAGGGAAAGCAAGGCAACGTAAGCAAGGCTATGGCAAGGTGAAAAAAGGCTAATGCACGACAACGCAAGGCTACGCAATGCACGGAAGGCAAGCAAAGAGTAACGGAAGGCAAGGAAGGCCAGGGAAAGCAAGGTAAGGCAAGGGTAACGGAAGGAAACGCACGGCAAGGGGAAACAAGGCTAAGGCACGACAACGCACGGCTAGGCAATGAACGGCAAGGCAAGGAAAGGGTAACGCAAGGCAAGGCACGGCGAGGCAAGGCAAGGCCAATACACGACAACGCAGGGAGAGGCAATGCACGGCAAGGCAAGGAAAGGGTAACGCAAAGGAAGGCACGGTCAGACGAGGCAAGGCTAAGGCACGACAACGCAAGGCTAGGCAATGCACGGAAGGCAAGCAAAGAGGAACGGAAGGCAAGGAAGGCAAGGGAAAGCAAGGCAAGGCAAGGGTAACGGAAGGAAACGCACGGCAAGGGGAAACAAGGCTAAGGCACGACAACGCACGGCTAGGCAATGCACGGCAAGGCAAGGAAAGGGTAACGCAAGGCAAGGCACGGTGAGGCAAGGCAAGGCTAATGCACGACAACGCAAGGCTAGGCAGTGCACGGTAAGGCAAGGAAAGGGTAACGCAAGGCATGGCACGGTCAGGCGAGGCAAGGCTAAGGAACGAGAACGCAAGGCTAGACAATGCACGGAAGGCAAGCAAAGAGTAACGGAAGGCAAGGAATGCAAGGAAAAGCAAGGCAACGCAAGCAAGGTTATGGCAAGATGAAAAAAGGCTAAAGCACGACAACGCAAGGCTACGCAATGCACGGAAGGCAAGCAAAGAGTAACGGAAGGCAAGGAAGGCAAGGGAAAGCAAGGCAAGGCAAGGGTAACGGAAGGAAACGCACGGCAAGGGGAAACAAGGCTAAGGCACGACAACGCACGGCTAGGCAATGCACGGCAAGGCAAGGAAAGGGTAACGCAAGGCAAGGCACGGTCAGGAAAGGCAAGGCTAATGCACGACAACGCAAGGCTAGGCAGTGCACGGTAAGGCAAGGAAAGAGTAACGGAAGGAAAGGAAGGCAAGGCAAATCCAGGCAAGGCAAGTGTAACAAAAGGCACGGCACGGCAAGGGGAAACAAGGCTAAGGCACGACAACGCACGGCTAGGCAATGCACGGCAAGGCAAGGAAAGGCTAACGCAAGGCAAGGCACGGTCAGGCGAGGCAAGGCTAAGGCACGACAACGCAAGGCTAGGCAATGCACGGAAGGCAAGCAAAGAGGAACGGAAGGCAAGGAACGCAAGGGAAAGCAAGGCAAGGCAAGGGTAACGGAAGGAAACGCACGGCAAGGGGAAACAAGGCTAAGGCACGACAACGCACGGCTAGGCAATGCACGGCAAGGCAAGGAAAGGGTAACGCAAGGCAAGGCACGGTGAGGCAAGGCAAGGCTAATGCACGACAACGCACGGCTAGGCAATGCACGGCAAGGCAAGGAAAGGGTAACGCAAGGGAAGGCACGGTCAGACGAGGCAAGGCTAAGGCACGACAACGCAAGGCTAGGCAATGCCCGGAAGGCAAGCAAAGAGTAACGGAAGGCAAGGAAGGCAAGGGAAAGCAAGGCAAGGCAAGGGTAACAGAAGGAACGGCTCGGCAAGGGGAAACAAGGCTAAGGGACGGCAACGCACGGCTAGGCAATGCACGGCCAGCCAAGGAAAGGGTAACGCAAGGCAAGGCACGGTCAGGTGAGGCAAGGCTAATGCACGACAACGCAAGGCTAGACAATGCACGGTAAGGCAAGGAAAGAGAAACGGAAGAAAAGGAAGGCAAGGCAAATCCAGGCAAGGCAAGTGTAACAAAAGGCACGGCACGGCAAGGGGAAACAAGGCTAATGCACGACAACGCACGGCTGGGCAATGCACGGCAAGGCAAGGAAAGGCTAACGCAAGGCAAGGCACGGACAGGCGAGGGAAGGCTAATGAACGACAACGCAAGGCTAGGCAGTGCACGGCCAGGCAGGGAAAGAGTAACGGAAGGAAACGAAGGCAAGGCAAAGCAAGGCAAGGCAAGTGTAACAAAAGGCGCGGCACGGCAAGGGGAAACAAGGCGAAGGGACGGCAACGCACGGCTAGGCAATGCACGGCCAGGCAAGGAAAGGCTAACGCAAGGCAAGGCACGGAGAGGCAAGACAAGGCTAATGCACGACAATACAAGGCTAGGCAATGCACGGAAGGCAAGCAAAGAGTAACGGAAGGCAAGGAATGCAAGGCAAAGCAAGGCAACGCAAGCAAGGCTATAGCAAGGGGAAACAAGGCTAAGGCACGACAACGCACGGCTAGGCAATGCACGGCAAGGCAAGGAAAGGGTAACGCAAGGCAAGGAACGGTCAGGCAAGGCAAGGCTAATGCACGACAACGCAAGGCTAGGCAATGCACGGCAAGGCAAGGAAAGGGTAACGCAAGGCAAGGCACGGTCAGGCGAGGCAAGGCTAAGCAACGAAAACGCAAGGCTAGACAATGCACGGAAGGCAAGCAAAGAGCAACGGAGGGCAAGGAATGCAAGGAAAAACAAGGCAACGCAAGCAAGGCTATGGCAAGGTGAAAAAAGGGTAAAGCACGACAACGCAAGGCTACGCAATGCACGGAAGGCAAGCAAAGAGTAACGGAAGGCAAGGAAGGCCAGGGAAAGCAAGGTAAGGCAAGGGTAACGGAAGGAAACGCACGGCAAGGGGAAACAAGGCTAAGGCACGACAACGCAAGGCTAGGCAATGAACGCCAAGGCAAGGAAAGGGTAACGCAAGGCAAGGCACGGTGAGGCAAGGCAAGGCTAATACACGACAACGCAGGGCTAGGCAATGCACGGCAAGGAAAGAAAAGGGTAACGCAAGGGAAGGCACGGTCAGACGAGGCAAGGCTAAGGCACGACAACGCAAGGCTAGGCAATGCACGGAAGGCAAGCAAAGAGTAACGGAAGGCAAGGAAGGCAAGGGAAAGCAAGGGAAGGCAAGGGTAACAGAAGGAACGGCTCGGCAAGGGCAAACAAGGCTAAGGGACGGCAACGCACGGCTAGGCAAT
The DNA here is from genome assembly GCF_037893015.1 of Macrotis lagotis. Taxonomy (NCBI): domain Eukaryota; kingdom Metazoa; phylum Chordata; class Mammalia; order Peramelemorphia; family Peramelidae; genus Macrotis; species Macrotis lagotis. The sequence continues at coordinate 558,002 of NW_027421936.1, read as the reverse complement.
GCACGGCGAGCCAAGGAAAGGGTAACGCAAGGCAAGGCACGGTCAGGCAAGGCAAGGCTAATGCACGACAACGCAAGGCTAGGCAGTGCACGGTAAGGCAAGGAAAGAGTAACGGAAGGAAAGGAAGGCAAGCCAAATCCAGGCAAGGCAAGTGTAACAAAAGGCACGGCACGGCAAGGGGAAACAAGGCTAAGGCACGACAACGCACGGCTAGGCAATGCACGGCAAGGCAAGGAAAGGCTAACGCAAGGCAAGGCACGGTCAGGCGAGGCAAGGCTAAGGCACGACAACGCAAGGCTAGGCAATGCACGGAAGGCAAGCAAAGAGGAACGGAAGGCAAGGAACGCAAGGGAAAGCAAGGCAAGGCAAGGGTAACGGAAGGAAACGCACGGCAAGGGGAAACAAGGCTAAGGCACGACAACGCACGGCTAGGCAATGCACGGCAAGGCAAGGAAAGGGTAACGCAAGGCAAGGCACGGTGAGGCAAGGCAAGGCTAATGCACGACAACGCACGGCTAGGCAATGCACGGCAAGGCAAGGAAAGGGTAACGCAAGGGAAGGCACGGTCAGACGAGGCAAGGCTAAGGCACGACAACGCAAGGCTAGGCAATGCCCGGAAGGCAAGCAAAGAGTAACGGAAGGCAAGGAAGGCAGGGGAAAGCAAGGCAAGGCAAGGGTAACAGAAGGAACGGCTCGGCAAGGGGAAACAAGGCTAAGGGACGGCAACGCACGGCTAGGCAATGCACGGCCAGCCAAGGAAAGGGTAACGCAAGGGAAGGCACGGTCAGGCGAGGCAAGGCTAATGCACGACACTGCAAGGCTAGACAGTGCACGGTAAGGCAAGGAAAGAGAAACGGAAGGAAAGGAAGGCAAGGCAAATCCAGGCAAGGCAAGTGTAACAAAAGGCACGGCACGGCAAGGGGAAACAAGGCGAAGGGACGGCAAGGCACGGCTAGGCAATGCACGGCCAGGCAAGGAAAGGGTAACGCAAGGCAAGGCACGGTGAGGCAAGGCAAGGCTAATGCACGACAATACAAGGCTAGGCAATGCACGGAAGGCAAGCAAAGAGTAACGCAAGGCAAGGAATGCAAGGCAAAGCAAGGCAACGCAAGCAAGGCTATGGCAAGGTGAAAAAAGGCTAAGGCACGACAAAGCAAGGCTAGGCAATGCACGGAAGGCAAGCAAAGAGTAACGGAAGGCAAGGAAGGCAAGGCAAAGCAAGGCAACAACGACAACGCACGGCTAGGCAATGCACGGCAAGGCAAGGAAAGGGTAACGCAAGGCAAGGCACGGTCAGGCAAGGCAAGGCTAATGCACGACAACGCACGGCTAGGCAATGCACGGCAAGGCAAGGAAAGGGTAACGCAAGGCAAGGCACGGTCAGGCGAGGCAAGGCTAAGGAACGACAACGCAAGGCTAGACAATGCACGGAAGGCAAGCAAAGAGTAACGGAAGGCAAGGAATGCAAGGAAAAGCAAGGCAACGCAAGCAAAGCTATGGCAAGGTGAAAAAAGGCTAAAGCACGACAACGCAAGGCTACGCAATGCACGGAAGGCAAGCAAAGAGTAACTGAAGGCAAGGAAGGCCAGGGAAAGCAAGGTAAGGCAAGGGTAATGGAAGGAAACGCACGGCAAGGGGAAACAAGGCTAAGGCACGACAACGCACGGCTAGGCAATGAACGGCAAGGCAAGGAAAGGGTAACGCAAGGCAAGGCACGGTGAGGCAAGGCACGGCTAATGCACGACAACGCACGGCTAGGCAATGCACGGCAAGGCAAGGAAAGGGTAACGCAAGGGAAGGCACGGTCAGACGAAGCAAGGCTAAGGCACGACAACGCAAGGCTAGGCAATGCCCGGAAGGCAAGCAAAGAGTAACGGAAGGCAAGGAGGGCAAGGGAAAGCAAGGCAAGGCAAGGGTAACAGAAGGAACGGCTCGGCAAAGGGAAACAAGGCTAAGGGACGGCACCGCACGGCTAGGCAATGCACGGCCAGCCAAGGAAAGGGTAACGCAAGGCAAGGCACGGTCAGGTGAGGCAAGGCTAATGCACGACAACGCAAGGCTAGACAATGCACGGAAAGGCAAGGAAAGGGAAACGGAAGGAAAGGAAGGCAAGGCAAATCCAGGCAAGGCAATGTAACAAAAGGCACGGCACGGCAAAGGGAAACAAGGCTAATGCACGACAACGCACGGCTGGGCAATGCACGACAAGGCAAGGAAAGGCTAACGCAAGGCAAGGCACGCTCAGGCAAGGCAAGGCTAATGCACGACAACGCAAGGCTAGGCAGTGCACGGTAACGCAAGGAAAGAGAAACAGAAGGAAAGGAAGGCAATGCAAAGCAAGGCAAGGCAAGTGTAACAAAAGGCACGGCACGGCAAGGGGAAACAAGGCTAAGGGACGGCAACGCACGCCTAGGCAATGCACGGCCAGCCAAGGAAAGGGTAACGCAAGGCAAGGCACGGTGAGGCAAGGCAAGACTAATGCACGACAACGCACGGCTAGGCAATGCACGGCAAGGCAAGGAAAGGGTAACGCAAGGCAAGGCACGGTCAGACGAGGCAAGGCTAAGGCACGACAACGCCAGGCTAGGCAATGCACGGAAGGCAAGCAAAGAGTAACGGAAGGTAAGGAAGGCCAGGGAACGCACAGCAAGGCAAGGGTAACGGAAGGAAAGGCACGGCAAGGCGAAACAAGGCTAAGGCACGACAACGCACGGCTAGGCAATGCACGGCAAGGCAAGGAAAGGGTAACGCAAGGGAAGGCACGGTCAGACGAGGCAAGGCTAATGCACGACAACGCAAGGCTGGGCAGTGCACGGTTAGGAAGGGAAAGAGTAACGGAAGGAAAGGAAGGCAAGGCAAAGCAAGGCAAGGCAAGTATAACAAAAGGCACGGCACGGCAAGGGGAAACAAGGCGAAGGGACGGCAACGCACGGCTAGGCAATGCACGGCTAGGCAAGGAAAGGCTAACGCAAGGCAAGGCACGGTGAGGCAAGGCAAGGCTAATGCACGACAATACAAGGCTAGGCAATGCACGGAAGGCAAGCAAAGAGTAACGGAAGGCAAGGAATGCAAGGCAAAGCAAGGCAACGGAAGCAACGCTATGGCAAGGTGAAAAAAGGCTAAGGCACGACAAAGCAAGGCTAGGCAATGCACGGAAGGCAAGCAAAGAGTAACGGAAGGCAAGGAAGGCAAGGCAAAGCAAGGCAACGCAAGCAAGGCTATAGCAAGGTGAAACAAGGCTAAGGCACGACAACGCACTGCTAGGCAATGCACGGCAAGGCAAGGAAAGGGTAACGCAAGGCAAGGCACAGTGAGGCAAGGCAAGGCTAATGCACGACAACGCACGGCTAGGCAATGCACGGCAAGGCAAGGAAAGGGTAACGCAAGGCAAGGCACGGTCAGGCGAGGCAAGGCTAAGGAACGACAACGCAAGTCTAGACAATGCACGGAAGGCAAGCAAAGAGGAACGGAAGGCAAGGAAGGCAAGGGAAAGCAAGGCAAGGCAAGGCAAGGGTAACGGAAGTAAACGCACGGCAAGGGGAAACAAGGCTAAGGCACGACAACGCACGGCTAGGCAATGCACGGCAAGGCAAGGAAAGGGTAACGCAAGGCAAGGCACGATGAGGCAAGGCAAGGCTAATGCACGACAACGCACGGCTAGGCAATGCACGGCAAGGCAAGGAAAGGGTAACCAAGGGAAGGCACGGTCAGACGAGGCAAGGATAAGGCACGAAAACGCAAGGCTAGGCAATGCCCGGAAGGCAAGCAAAGAGTAACGGAAGGCAAGGAAGGCAAGGGAAAGCAAGGCAAGGGTAACAGAAGGAACGGCTCGGCAAGGGGAAACAAGGCTAAGGGACGGCAACGCACGGCTAGGCAATGCACGGCCAGCCAAGGAAACGGTAACGCAAGGCAAGGCACGGTCAGGCAAGGCAAGGCTAATGCACGACAACGGAAGGCTAGGCAGTGCACGGTAAAGCAAGGAAAGAGAAACGGAAGGAAAGGAAGGCAAGGCAAATCCAGGCAAGGCAAGTGTAACAAAAGGCACGGCGCGGCAAGGGGAAACAAGGCTAAAGCACGACAACGCAAGGCTACGCAATGCACGGAAGGCAAGCAAAGAGTAACGGAAGGCAAGGAAGGCCAGGGAAAGCAAGGCAAGGCAAGGGTAACGGAAGGAAACGCACGGCAAGGGGAAACAAGGCTAAGGCACGACAACGCACGGCTAGGCAATGAACGGCAAGGCAAGGAAAGGGTAACGCAAGGCAAGGCACGGTGAGGCAAGGCAAGGCTAATGCACGACAACGCACGGCTAGGCAATGCACGGCAAGGCAAGGAAAGGGTAACGCAAGGGAAGGCACGGTCAGACGAGGCAAGGCTAAGGCACGACAAAACAAGGCTAGGCAATGCACGGAAGGCAAGTAAAGAGGAACGGAAGGCAAGGAAGGCAAGGGAAAGCAAGGGAAGGCAAGCGTAACAAAAGGAACGTCTCGGCAAGGGCAAACAAGGCTAAGGCACGGCAACGTACGGCTAGGCAATGCACGGCCAGCCAAGGAAAGGGTAACGCAAGGCAAGGCACGGTCAGACGAGGCAAGGCTAATGCACGACAACGCAAGGCTGGGCAGTGCACGGTTAGGAAGGGAAAGAGTAACGGAAGGAAAGGAAGGCAAGGCAAAGCAAGGCAAGGCAAGTGTAACAAAAGGCACGGCACGGCAAGGGGAAACAAGGCGAAGGGACGGCAACGCACGGCTAGGCAATGCACGGCCCGGCAAGGAAAGTCTAACGCAAGGCAAGGCACGGTGAGGCAAGGGAAGGCTAATGCACGACAATAGAAGGCTAGGCAATGCACGGAAAGCAAGCAAAGAGTAACGGAAGGCAAGGAAGGCAAGGCAAAGCAAGGCAACGCAAGCAAGGCTATAGCAAGGTGAAACAAGGCTAAGGCACGACAACGCACGGCTAGGCAATGCACGGCAAGGCAAGGAAAGGGTAACGCAAGGCAAGGCACAGTGAGGCAAGGCAAGGCTAATGCACGACAACGCACGGCTAGGCAATGCACGGCAAGGCAAGGAAAGGGTAACGCAAGGCAAGGCACGGTCAGGCGAGGCAAGGCTAAGGAACGACAACGCAAGGCTAGACAATGCACGGAAGGCAAGCAAAGAGTAACGGAAGGCAAGGAATGCAAGGAAAAGCAAGGCAAAGCAAGCAAGGCTATGGCAAGGTGAAAAAAGGCTAAAGCACGACAACGCAAGGCTACGCAATGCACGGAAGGCAAGCAAAGAGTAACGGAAGGCAAGGAAGGACAGGGAAAGCAAGGTAAGGCAAGTGTAACGGAAGGAAACGCACGGCAAGGGGAAACAAGGCTAAGGCACGACAACGCACGGCTAGGCAATGAACGGCAAGGCAAGGAAAGGGTAAGGCAAGGCAAGGCACGGTGAGGCAAGGCAAGGCTAATGCACGACAACGCAGGGCTAGGCAATGCACGGCAAGGCAAGGAAAGGGTAACGCAAGGGAAGGCACGGTCAGACGAGGCAAGGCTAAGGCACGACAACGCAAGGCTAGGCAATGCACGGAAGGCAAGCAAAGAGTAACGGAAGGCAAGGAAGGCAAGGGAAAGCAAGGCAAGGCAAGGGTAATGGAAGGAAACGCACGGCAAGGGGAAACAAGGCTAAGGCACGACAATGCACGGCTAGGCAATGCACGGCCAGCCAAGGAAAGGGTAACGCAAGGCAAGGCACGGTCAGGCAAGGCAAGGCTAATGCACGACAACGCAAGTCTAGGCAGTGCACGGTAAGGCAAGGAAAGAGTAACGGAAGGAAAGGAAGGCAAGGCAAATCCAGGCAAGGCAAGTGTAACAAAAGGCACGGCACGGCAAGGGGAAACAAGGCTAAGGCACGACAACGCACGGCTAGGCAATGCACGGCAAGGCAAGGAAAGGGTAACGCAAGGCAAGGCACGGTGAGGCAAGGCAAGGCTAATGCACGACAACGCAGGGCTCGGCAATGCACGGCAAGGCAAGGAAAGGGTAACGCAATGGAAGGCACGGTCAGACGAGGCAAGGCTAATGCACGACAACGCAAGGCTGGGCAGTGCACGGTTAGGAAGGGAAAGAGTAACGGAAGGAAAGGAAGGCAAGTCAAAGCAAGGCAAGGCAAGTGTAACAAAAGGCACGGCACGGCAAGGGGAAACAAGGCGAAGGGACGGCAACGCACGGCTAGGCAATGCACGGCCAGGCAAGGAAAGGCTAACGCAAGGCAAGGCACGGTGAGGCAAGGCAAGGCTAATGCACGACAATACAAGGCTAGGCAATGCAAGGAAGGCAAGCAAAGAGTAACGGAAGGCAAGGAATGCAAGGCAAAGCAAGGCAACGCAAGCAACGCTATGGCAAGGTGAAAAAAGGCTAAGGCACGACAAAGCAAGGCTAGGCAATGCACGGAAGGCAAGCAAAGAGTAACGGAAGGCAAGGAAGGCAAGGCAAAGCAAGGCAACGCAAGCAAGGCTATAGCAAGGTGAAACAAGGCTAAGGCACGACAACGCACGGCTAGGCAATGCACGGCAAGGCAAGGAAAGGGTAACGCAAGGTAAGGCACAGTGAGGCAAAGCAAGGCTAATGCACGACAACGCACGGCTAGGCAATGCACGGCAAGGCAAGGAAAGGGTAACGCAAGGCAAGGCACGGTCAGGCGAGGCAAGGCTAAGGAACGACAACGCAAGGCTAGACAATGCACGGAAGGCAAGCAAAGAGGAACGGAAGGCAAGGAAGGCAAGGGAAAGCAAGGCAAGGCAAGGCAAGGGTAACGGAAGTAAACGCACGGCAAGGGGAAACAAGGCTAAGGCACGACAACGCACGGCTAGGCAATGCACGGCAAGGCAAGGAAAGGGTAACGCAAGGCAAGGCACGATGAGGCAAGGCAAGGCTAATGCACGACAACGCACGGCTAGGCAATGCACGGCAAGGCAAGGAAAGGGTAACCAAGGGAAGGCACGGTCAGACGAGGCAAGGATAAGGCACGAAAACGCAAGGCTAGGCAATGCCCGGAAGGGAAGCAAAGAGTAACGGAAGGCAAGGAAGGCAAGGGAAAGCAAGGCAAGGGTAACAGAAGGAACGGCTCGGCAAGGGGAAACAAGGCTAAGGGACGGCAACGCACGGCTAGGCAATGCACGGCCAGCCAAGGAAACGGTAACGCAAGGCAAGGCACGGTCAGGCAAGGCAAGGCTAATGCACGACAACGGAAGGCTAGGCAGTGCACGGTAAAGCAAGGAAAGAGAAACGGAAGGAAAGGAAGGCAAGGCAAATCCAGGCAAGGCAAGTGTAACAAAAGGCACGGCGCGGCAAGGGGAAACAAGGCTAAAGCACGACAACGCAAGGCTACGCAATGCACGGAAGGCAAGCAAAGAGTAACGGAAGGCAAGGAAGGCCAGGGAAAGCAAGGCAAGGCAAGGGTAACGGAAGGAAACGCACGGCAAGGGGAAACAAGGCTAAGGCACGACAACGCACGGCTAGGCAATGAACGGCAAGGCAAGGAAAGGGTAACGCAAGGCAAGGCACGGTGAGGCAAGGCAAGGCTAATGCACGACAACGCACGGCTAGGCAATGCACGGCAAGGCAAGGAAAGGGTAACGCAAGGGAAGGCACGGTCAGACGAGGCAAGGCTAAGGCACGACAAAACAAGGCTAGGCAATGCACGGAAGGCAAGTAAAGAGGAACGGAAGGCAAGGAAGGCAAGGGAAAGCAAGGGAAGGCAAGCGTAACAAAAGGAACGTCTCGGCAAGGGCAAACAAGGCTAAGGCACGGCAACGTACGGCTAGGCAATGCACGGCCAGCCAAGGAAAGGGTAACGCAAGGCAAGGCACGGTCAGGCAAGGCAAGGCTAATGCACGACAACGCAAGGCTTGGCAGTGCACGGTAAGGCAAGGAAAGAGTAAAGGAAGGAAAGGAAGGCAAGGCAAATCCAGGCAAGGCAAGTGTAACAAAAGGCACGTCACGGCAAGGGGAAACAAGGCTAAGGCACTACAACGCAAGGCTAGGCAATGCACGGAAGGGAGGCAAAGAGTAACGGATGGCAAGGAAGGCAAGGGAAAGCAAGGCAAGGCAAGGGTAACAAAAGGCACGGCACGGCAATGGGAAACAAGGCGAAGGGACGGCAACGCACGGCTAGGCAATGCACGGCTAGGCAAGGAAAGGCTAACGCAAGGCAAGGCAAGGTGAGGCAAGGCAAGGCTAATGCACGACAATACAAGGCTAGGCAATGCACGGAAGGCAAGCAAAGAGTAACGGAAGGCAAGGAATGCAAGGCAAAGCAAGGCAAAGCAAGCAACGCTATGGCAAGGTGAAAAAAGGCTAAGGCACGACAAAGCAAGGCTAGGCAATGCACGGAAGGCAAGCAAAGAGTAACGGAAGGCAAGGAAGGCAAGGCAAAGCAAGGCAACGCAAGCAAGGCTATAGCAAGGTGAAACAAGGCTAAGGCACGACAACGCACGGCTAGGCAATGCACGGCAAGGCAAGAAAAGGGTAACGCAAGGCAAGGCACAGTGAGGCAAGGCAAGGCTAATGCACGACAACGCACGGCTAGGCAATGCACGGCAAGGCAAGGAAAGGGTAACGCAAGGCAAGGCACGGTCAGGCGAGGCAAGGCTAAGGAACGACAACGCAAGGCTAGACAATGCACGGAAGGCAAGCAAAGAGTAACGGAAGGCAAGGAATGCAAGGAAAAGCAAGGCAAAGCAAGCAAGGCTATGGCAAGGTGAAAAAAGGCTAAAGCACGACAACGCAAGGCTACGCAATACACGGAAGGCAAGCAAAGAGTAACGGAAGGCAAGGAAGGACAGGGAAAGCAAGGTAAGGCAAGGGTAACGGAAGGAGACGCACGGCAAGGGGAAACAAGGCTAAGGCACGACAACGCACGGCTAGGCAATGAACGGCAAGGCAAGGAAAGGGTACGGCAAGGCAAGGCACGGTGAGGCAAGGCAAGGCTAATGCACGACAACGCAGGGCTAGGCAATGCACGGCAAGGCAAGGAAAGGGTAACGCAAGGGAAGGCACGGTCAGACGAGGCAAGGCTAAGGCACGACAACGCAAGGCTAGGCAATGCACGGAAGGCAAGCAAAGAGTAACGGAAGGCAAGGAAGGCAAGGGAAAGCAAGGCAAGGCAAGGGTAATGGAAGGAAACGCACGGCAAGGGGAAACAAGGCTAAGGCACGACAACGCACGGCTAGGCAATGCACGGCAAGGCAAGGAAAGGGTAACGCAAGGCAAGGCACGGTGAGGCAAGGCAAGGCTAATGCACGACAACGCACGGCTAGGCAATGCACGGCAAGGCAAGGAAAGGGTAACGTAAGGGAAGGCACGGTCAGACGAGGCAAGTCTAAGGCACGACAACGCACGGCTAGGCAATGCACGGAAGGCAAGCAAAGAGTAACGGAAGGCAAGGAAGGCAAGGGAAAGCAAGGGAAGGCAAGGGTAACAGAAGGAACGGCTCGGCAAGGGCAAACAAGGCTAAGGGACGGCAACGCACGGCCAGGCAATGCACGGGCAGCCAAGGAAAGGGTAACGCAAGGCAAGGCACGGTCAGGCAAGGCAAGGCTAATGCACGACAACGCAAGTCTAGGCAGTGCACGGTAAGGCAAGGAAAGAGTAACGGAAGGAAAGGAAGGCAAGGCAAATCCAGGCAAGGCAAGTGTAACAAAAGGCACGGCACGGCAAGGGGAAACAAGGCTAAGGCACGACAACGCACGGCTAGGCAATGCACGGCAAGGCTAGGAAAGGGTAACGCAAGGCAAGGCACGGTGAGGCAAGGCAAGGCTAATGCACGACAACGCAGGGCTCGGCAATGCACGGCAAGTCAAGGAAAGGGTAACGCAAGGCAAGGCACGGTCAGGCAAGGCAAGGCTAATGCACGACAACGGAAGGCTAGGCAGTGCACGGTAAAGCAAGGAAAGAGAAACGGAAGGAAAGGAAGGCAAGGCAAATCCAGGCAAGGCAAGTGTAACAAAAGGCACGGCACAGCAAGGGGAAACAAGGCTAAGGCACGACAACGCAAGGCTACGCAATGCACGGAAGGCAAGCAAAGAGTAACGGAAGGCAAGGAAGGCCAGGGAAAGCAAGGCAAGGCAAGGGTAACGGAAGGAAACGCACGGCAAGGGGAAACAAGGCTAAGGCACGACAACGCACGGCTAGGCAATGAACGGCAAGGCAAGGAAAGGGTAACGCAAGGCAAGGCACGGTGAGGCAAGGCAAGGCTAATGCACGACAACGCACGGCTAGGCAATGCACGGCAAGGCAAGGAAAGGGTAACGCAAGGGAAGGCACGGTCAGACGAGGCAAGGCTAAGGCACGACAAAACAAGGCTAGGCAATGCACGGAAGGCAAGTAAAGAGGAACGGAAGGCAAGGAAGGCAAGGGAAAGCAAGGGAAGGCAAGCGTAACAAAAGGAACGTCTCGGCAAGGGCAAACAAGGCTAAGGCACGGCAACGTACGGCTAGGCAATGCACGGCCAGCCAAGGAAAGGGTAACGCAAGGCAAGGCACGGTCAGGCAAGGCAAGGCTAATGCACGACAACGCAAGGCTTGGCAGTGCACGGTAAGGCAAGGAAAGAGTAAAGGAAGGAAAGGAAGGCAAGGCAAATCCAGGCAAGGCAAGTGTAACAAAAGGCACGTCACGGCAAGGGGAAACAAGGCTAAGGCACTACAACGCAAGGCTAGGCAATGCACGGAAGGGAGGCAAAGAGTAACGGATGGCAAGGAAGGCAAGGGAAAGCAAGGCAAGGCAAGGGTAACAAAAGGCACGGCACGGCAATGGGAAACAAGGCGAAGGGACGGCAACGCACGGCTAGGCAATGCACGGCTAGGCAAGGAAAGGCTAACGCAAGGCAAGGCAAGGTGAGGCAAGGCAAGGCTAATGCACGACAATACAAGGCTAGGCAATGCACGGAAGGCAAGCAAAGAGTAACGGAAGGCAAGGAATGCAAGGCAAAGCAAGGCAAAGCAAGCAACGCTATGGCAAGGTGAAAAAAGGCTAAGGCACGACAAAGCAAGGCTAGGCAATGCACGGAAGGCAAGCAAAGAGTAACGGAAGGCAAGGAAGGCAAGGCAAAGCAAGGCAACGCAAGCAAGGCTATAGCAAGGTGAAACAAGGCTAAGGCACGACAACGCACGGCTAGGCAATGCACGGCAAGGCAAGAAAAGGGTAACGCAAGGCAAGGCACAGTGAGGCAAGGCAAGGCTAATGCACGACAACGCACGGCTAGGCAATGCACGGCAAGGCAAGGAAAGGGTAACGCAAGGCAAGGCACGGTCAGGCGAGGCAAGGCTAAGGAACGACAACGCAAGGCTAGACAATGCACGGAAGGCAAGCAAAGAGTAACGGAAGGCAAGGAATGCAAGGAAAAGCAAGGCAAAGCAAGCAAGGCTATGGCAAGGTGAAAAAAGGCTAAAGCACGACAACGCAAGGCTACGCAATACACGGAAGGCAAGCAAAGAGTAACGGAAGGCAAGGAAGGACAGGGAAAGCAAGGTAAGGCAAGGGTAACGGAAGGAAACGCACGGCAAGGGGAAACAAGGCTAAGGCACGACAACGCACGGCTAGGCAATGAACGGCAAGGCAAGGAAAGGGTACGGCAAGGCAAGGCACGGTGAGGCAAGGCAAGGCTAATGCACGACAACGCAGGGCTAGGCAATGCACGGCAAGGCAAGGAAAGGGTAACGCAAGGGAAGGCACGGTCAGACGAGGCAAGGCTAAGGCACGACAACGCAGGCTAGGCAATGCACGGAAGGCAAGCAAAGAGTAACGGAAGGCAAGGAAGGCAAGGGAAAGCAAGGCAAGGCAAGGGTAATGGAAGGAAACGCACGGCAAGGGGAAACAAGGCTAAGGCACGACAACGCACGGCTAGGCAATGCACGGCAAGGCAAGGAAAGGGTAACGCAAGGCAAGGCACGGTGAGGCAAGGCAAGGCTAATGCACGACAACGCACGGCTAGGCAATGCACGGCAAGGCAAGGAAAGGGTAACGTAAGGGAAGGCACGGTCAGACGAGGCAAGGCTAAGGCACGACAACGCAAGGCTAGGCAATGCACGGAAGGCAAGCAAAGAGTAACGGAAGGCAAGGAAGGCAAGGGAAAGCAAGGGAAGGCAAGGGTAACAGAAGGAACGGCTCGGCAAGGGCAAACAAGGCTAAGGGATGGCAACGCACGGCTAGGCAATGCACGGCCAGCCAAGGAAAGGGTAACGCAAGGCAAGGCACGGTCAGGCAAGGCAAGGCTAATGCACGACAACGCAAGTCTAGGCAGTGCACGGTAAGGCAAGGAAAGAGTAACGGAAGGAAAGGAAGGCAAGGCAAATCCAGGCAAGGCAAGTGTAACAAAAGGCACGGCACGGCAAGGGGAAACAAGGCTAAGGCACGACAACGCACGGCTAGGCAATGCACGGCAAGGCTAGGAAAGGGTAACGCAAGGCAAGGCACGGTGAGGCAAGGCAAGGCTAATGCACGACAACGCAGGGCTCGGCAATGCACGGCAAGTCAAGGAAAGGGTAACGCAAGGCAAGGCACGGTCAGACGAGGCAAGGCTAAGGAACGACAACGCAAGGCTAGACAATGCACGGAAGGCAAGCAAAGAGTAACGGAAGGGAAGGAAGGCAAGGGAAAGCAAGGGAAGGCAAGGGTAACGGAAGGAAATGCACGGCAAAGGGAAACAAGGCTAAGGCACGACAACGCACGGCTAGGCAATGCACGGAAGGCAAGCAAAGAGGAACGGAAGGCAAGGAAGGCAAGGGAAAGCAAGGCAAGGCAAGGCAAGGGTAACGGAAGTAAACGCACGGCAAGGGGAAACAAGGCTAAGGCACGACAACGCACGGCTAGGCAATGCACGGCAAGGCAAGGAAAGGGTAACGCAAGGCAAGGCACGATGAGGCAAGGCAAGGCTAATGCACGACAACGCACGGCTAGGCAATGCACGGCAAGGCAAGGAAAGGGTAACCAAGGGAAGGCACGGTCAGACGAGGCAAGGATAAGGCACGAAAACGCAAGGCTAGGCAATGCCCGGAAGGCAAGCAAAGAGTAACGGAAGGCAAGGAAGGCAAGGGAAAGCAAGGCAAGGCAAGACAAGGGTAACAGAAGGAACGGCTCGGCAAGGGGAAACAAGGCTAAGGGACGGCAACGCACGGCTAGGCAATGCACGGCCAGCCAAGGAAACGGTAACGCAAGGCAAGGCACGGTCAGGCAAGGCAAGGCTAATGCACGACAACGGAAGGCTAGGCAGTGCACGGTAAAGCAAGGAAAGAGAAACGGAAGGAAAGGAAGGCAAGGCAAATCCAGGCAAGGCAAGTGTAACAAAAGGCACGGCGCGGCAAGGGGAAACAAGGCTAAGGCACGACAACGCACGGCTAGGCAATGCACGGCAAGGCAAGGAAAGGGTAACGCAAGGCAAGGCACGGTGAGGCAAGGCAAGGCTAATGCACGACAACGCACGGCTACGCAATGCACGGCAAGGGAAGGAAAGGGTAACGCAAGGGAAGGCACGGTCAGACGAGGCAAGGCTAAGGCACGACAACGCAAAGCTAGGCAATGCACGGAAGGCAAGTAAAGAGGAACGGAAGGCAAGGAAGGCAAGGGAAAGCAAGGGAAGGCAAGCATAACAAAAGGAACGTCTCGGCAAGGGCAAACAAGGCTAAGGCACGGCAACGTACGGCTAGGCAATGCACGGCCAGCCAAGGAAAGGGTAACGCAAGGCAAGGCACGGTCAGGCTAGGCAAGGCTAATGCACGACAACGCAAGGCTAGGCAGTGCACGGTAAGGCAAGGAAAGAGTAACGGAAGGAAAGGAAGGCAAGGCAAATCCAGGCAAGGCAAGTGTAACAAAAGGCACGTCACGGCAAGGGTAAACAAGGCTAAGGCACTACAACGCAAGGCTAGGCAATGCACGGAAGGGAGGCAAAGAGTAACGGATGGCAAGGAAGGCAAGGGAAAGCAAGGCAAGGCAAGGGTAACAGAAGGAACGGCACGGCAAGGGGAAACCAGGCTAAGGCACGACAACGCACGGCTAGGCAATGAACGGCAAGGCAAGGAAAGGGTAACGCAAGGCAAGGCACGGTGAGGCAAGGCAAGGCTAATGCACGACAATACAAGGCTTGGCAATGCACGGAAGGCAAGCAAAGAGTAACGGAAGGCAAGGAATGCAAGGCAAAGCAAGGCAACGCAAGCAACGCTATGGCAAGGTGAAAAAAGGCAAAGGCACGACAAAGCAAGGCTAGGCAATGCACGGAAGGCAAGCAAAGAGTAACGGAAGGCAAGGAAGGCAAGGCAAAGCAAGGCAACGCAAGCAAGGCTATAGCAAGGTGAAACAAGGCTAAGGCACGACAACGCACGGCTAGGCAATGCACGGCAAGGCAAGGAAAGGGTAACGCAAGGCAAGGCACAGTGAGGCAAGGCAAGGCTAATGCACGACAACGCACGGCTAGGCAATGCACGGCAAGGCAAGGAAAGGGTAACGCAAGGCAAGGCACGGTCAGGCGAGGCAAGGCTAAGGAACGACAACGCAAGGCTAGACAATGCACGGAAGGCAAGCAAAGAGTAACGGAAGGCAAGGAATGCAAGGAAAAGCAAGGCAAAGCAAGCAAGGCTATGGCAAGGTGAAAAAAGGCTAAAGCACGACAACGCAAGGCTACGCAATGCACGGAAGGCAAGCAAAGAGTAACGGAAGGCAAGGAAGGCAAGGGAAAGCAAGGCAAGGCAAGGGTAACGGAAGGAAACGCACGGCAAGGGGAAACAAGGCTAAGGCACGACAACGCACGGCTAGGCAATCTACGGCAAGGCAAGGAAAGGGTAACGCATGGCAAGGCACGGTGAGGCAAGGCAAGGCTAATGCACGACAACGCACGGCTAGGCAATGCACGGCAAGGCAAGGAAAGGGTAACGTAAGGGAAGGCACGGTCAGACGAGGCAAGGCTAAGGCACGACAACGCAAGGCTAGGCAATGCACGGAAGGCAAGCAAAGAGTAACGGAAGGCAAGGAAGGCAAGGGAAAGCAAGGGAAGGCAAGGGTAACAGAAGGAACGGCTCGGCAAGGGCAAAGAAGGGTAAGGGATGGCAACGCACGGCTAGGCAATGCACGGCCAGCCAAGGAAAGGGTAACGCAAGGCAAGGCACGGTCAGGCAAGGCAAGGCTAATGCACGACAACGCAAGTCTAGGCAGTGCACGGTAAGGCAAGGAAAGAGTAACGGAAGGAAAGGAAGGCAAGGCAAATCCAGGCAAGGCAAGTGTAACAAAAGGCACGGCACGGCAAGGGGAAACAAGGCTAAGGCACGACAACGCACGGCTAGGCAATGCACGGCAAGGCAAGGAAAGGGTAACGCAAGGCAAGGCACGGTGAGGCAAGGCAAGGCTAATGCACGACAACGCAGGGCTCGGCAATGCACGGCAAGGCAAGGAAAGGGTAACGCAAGGGAAGGCACGGTCAGACGAGGCAAGGCTAAGGAACGACAACGCAAGGCTAGACAATGCACGGAAGGCAAGCAAAGAGTAACGGAAGGGAAGGAAGGCAAGGGAAAGCAAGGGAAGGCAAGGGTAACGGAAGGAAATGCACGGCAAAGGGAAACAAGGCTAAGGCACGACAACGCACGGCTAGGCAATGCACGGAAGGCAAGCAAAGAGGAACCGAAGGCAAGGAAGGCAAGGGAAAGCAAGGCAAGGCAAGGCAAGGGTAACGGAAGTAAACGCACGGCAAGGGGAAACAAGGCTAAGGCACGACAACGCACGGCTAGGCAATGCACGGCAAGGCAAGGAAAGGGTAACGCAAGGCAAGGCACGATGAGGCAAGGCAAGGCTAATGCACGACAACGCACGGCTAGGCAATGCACGGCAAGGCAAGGAAAGGGTAACCAAGGGAAGGCACGGTCAGACGAGGCAAGGATAAGGCACGAAAACGCAAGGCTAGGCAATGCCCGGAAGGCAAGCAAAGAGTAACGGAAGGCAAGGAAGGCAAGGGAAAGCAAGGCAAGGCAAGGCAAGGGTAACAGAAGGAACGGCACGGCAAGGGGAAACAAGGCTAAGGGACGGCAACGCACGGCTAGGCAATGCACGGCCAGCCAAGGAAACGGTAACGCAAGGCAAGGCACGGTCAGGCAAGGCAAGGCTAATGCACGACAACGGAAGGCTAGGCAGTGCACGGTAAAGCAAGGAAAGAGAAACGGAAGGAAAGGAAGGCAAGGCAAATCCAGGCAAGGCAAGTGTAACAAAAGGCACGGCGCGGCAAGGGGAAACAAGGCTAAGGCACGACAACGCAAGGCTACGCAATGCTCGGAAGGCAAGCAAAGAGTAACGGAAGGCAAGGAAGGCCAGGGAAAGCAAGGCAAGGCAAGGGTAACGGAGGCAAACGCACGGCAAGGGGAAACAAGGCTAAGGCACGACAACGCACGGCTAGGCAATGAACGGCAAGGCAAGGAAAGGGTAACGCAAGGCAAGGCACGGTGAGGCAAGGCAAGGCTAATGCACGACAACGCACGGCTACGCAATGCACGGCAAGGCAAGGAAAGGGTAACGCAAGGGAAGGCACGGTCAGACGAGGCAAGGCTAAGGCACGACAACGCAAGGCTAGGCAATGCACGGAAGGCAAGTAAAGAGGAACGGAAGGCAAGGAAGGCAAGGGAAAGAAAGGGAAGGCAAGCGTAACAAAAGGAACGTCTCGGCAAGGGCAAACAAGGCTAAGGCACGGCAACGTACGGCTAGGCAATGCACGGCCAGCCAAGGAAAGGGTAACGCAAGGCAAGGCACGGTCAGGCTAGGCAAGGCTAATGCACGACAACGCAAGGCTAGGCAGTGCACGGTAAGGCAAGGAAAGAGTAACGGAAGGAAAGGAAGGCAAGGCAAATCCAGGCAAGGCAAGTGTAACAAAAGGCACGTCACGGCAAGGGTAAACAAGGCTAAGGCACTACAACGCAAGGCTAGGCAATGCACGGAAGGGAGGCAAAGAGTAACGGATGGCAAGGAAGGCAAGGGAAAGCAAGGCAAGGCAAGGGTAACAGAAGGAACGGCACGGCAAGGGGAAACCAGGCTAAGGCACGACAACGCACGGCTAGGCAATGAACGGCAAGGCAAGGAAAGGGTAACGCAAGGCAAGGCACGGTGAGGCAAGGCAAGGCTAATGCACGACAATACAAGGCTAGGCAATGCACGGAAGGCAAGCAAAGAGTAACGGAAGGCAAGGAATGCAAGGCAAAGCAAGGCAACGCAAGCAACGCTATGGCAAGGTGAAAAAAGGCAAAGGCACGACAAAGCAAGGCTAGGCAATGCACGGAAGGCAAGCAAAGAGTAACGGAAGGCAAGGAAGGCAAGGCAAAGCAAGGCAATGCAAGCAAGGCTATAGCAAGGTGAAACAAGGCTAAGGCACGACAACGCACGGCTAGGCAATGCACGGCAAGGCAAGGAAAGGGTAACGCAAGGCAAGGCACAGTGAGGCAAGGCAAGGCTAATGCACGACAACGCACGGCTAGGCAATGCACGGCAAGGCAAGGAAAGGGTAACGCAAGGCAAGGCACGGTCAGGCGAGGCAAGGCTAAGGAACGACAACGCAAGGCTAGACAATGCACGGAAGGCAAGCAAAGAGTAACGGAAGGCAAGGAATGCAAGGAAAAGCAAGGCAAAGCAAGCAAGGCTATGGCAAGGTGAAAAAAGGCTAAAGCACGACAACGCAAGGCTAGGCAATGCACGGAAGGCAAGCAAAGAGTAACGGAAGGCAAGGAAGGCAAGGGAAAGCAAGGCA
Organism: Macrotis lagotis; assembly: GCF_037893015.1. Classification (NCBI taxonomy): domain Eukaryota; kingdom Metazoa; phylum Chordata; class Mammalia; order Peramelemorphia; family Peramelidae; genus Macrotis; species Macrotis lagotis. Next base: position 540,261 of record NW_027421936.1, on the reverse strand, counting down.
AGGCAAGGGTAACGGAAGGAAACGCACGGCAAGGGGAAACAAGGCTAAGGCACGACAACGCACGGCTAGGCAATCTACGGCAAGGCAAGGAAAGGGTAACGAAAGGCAAGGCACGGTGAGGCAAGGCAAGGCTAATGCACGACAACGCACGGCTAGGCAATGCACGGCAAGGCAAGGAAAGGGTAACGCAAGGGAAGGCACGGTCAGACGAGGCAAGGCTAAGGCACGACAACGCAAGGCTAGGCAATGCACGGAAGGCAAGCAAAGAGTAACCGAAGGCAAGGAAGGCAAGGGAAAGCAAGGCAAGGCAAGGGTAACGGAAGGAAAGGCACGGCAAGGGGAAACAAGGCTAAGGCACGACAACGCACGGCTAGGCAATGAACGGCAAGGCAAGGAAAGGGTAACGCAAGGCAAGGCACGGTGAGGCAAGGCAAGGCTAAGGCACGACAACGCAAGGCTAGGCAATGCACGGAAGGCAAGCAAAGAGGAACGTAAGGCAAGGAAGGGAAGGCAAAGCAAGGCAACGCACGCAAGACTATAGCAAGGTGAAACAAGGCTATGGCACGACAACGCACGGCTACGCAATGCACGGCAAGGCAAGGAAAGGGTAACGCAAGGGAAGGCACGGTCAGGCGAGGCAAGGCTAAGGCACGACAACGCAAGGCTAGGCAATGCACGGAAGCCAAGCAAAGAGTAACGGAAGGCAAGGAAGGCAAGGGAAAGCAAGGGAAGGCAAGGGTAACAGAAGGAACGGCTCGGCAAGGGCAAACAAGGCTAAGGGACGGCAACGCACGGCTAGGCAATGCACGGCCAGCCAAGGAAAGGGTAACGCAAGGCAAGGCACGGTCAGGCAAGGCAAGGCTAATGCACGACAACGGAAGTCTAGGCAGTGCACGGTAAGGCAAGGAAAGAGTAACGGAAGGAAAGGAAGGCAAGGCAAATCCAGGCAAGGCAAGTGTAACAAAAGGCACGGCACGGCAAGGGGAAACAAGGCTAAGGCACGACAACGCACGGCTAGGCAATGCACGGCAAGGCAAGGAAAGGGTAACGCAAGGCAAGGCTCGGTGAGGCAAGGCAAGGCTAATGCACGACAACGCACGGCTAGGCAATGCACGGCAAGGCAAGGAAAGGGTAACGCAAGGGAAGGCACGGTCAGACGAGGCAAGGCTAAGGCACGACAACGCAAGGCTAGGCAATGCACGGCAAGGCAAGGAAAGGGTAACGCAAGGGAAGGCACGGTCAGAAGAGGCAAGGCTAAGGCACGACAACGCAAGGCTAGGCAATGCACGGAAGGCAAGCAAAGAGTAACGGAAGGCAAGGAAGGCAAGGGAAAGCAAGGCAAGGCAAGGGTAACGGAAGGAAACGCACGGCAAGGGGAAACAAGGCTAAGGCACGACAACGCACGGCTAGGCAATGCACGGCAAGGCAAGGAAAGGGTAACGCAAGGCAAGGCACGGTCAGGAAAGGCAAGGCTAATGCACGACAACGCAAGGCTAGGCAGTGCACGGTAAGGCAAGGAAAGAGTAACGGAAGGAAAGGAAGGCAAGGCAAATCCAGGCAAGGCAAGTGTAACAAAAGGCACGGCACGGCAAGGGGAAACAAGGCTAAGGCACGACAACGCACGGCTAGGCAATGCACGGCAAGGCAAGGAAAGGCTAACGCAAGGCAAGGCACGGTCAGGTGAGGCAAGGCTAAGGCACGACAACGCAAGGCTAGGCAATGCACGGAAGGCAAGCAAAGAGGAACGGAAGGCAAGGAACGCAATGGAAAGCAAGGCAAGGCAAGGGTAACGGAAGGAAACGCACGGCAAGGGGAAACAAGGCTAAGGCACGACAACGCACGGCTAGGCAATGCACGGCAAGGCAAGGAAAGGGTAACGCAAGGCAAGGCACGGTGAGGCAAGGCAAGGCTAATGCACGACAACGCACGGCTAGGCAATGCACGGCAAGGCAAGGAAAGGGTAACGCAAGGGAAGGCACGGTCAGACGAGGCAAGGCTAAGGCACGACAACGCATGGCTAGGCAATGCCCGGAAGGCAAGCAAAGAGTAACGGAAGGCAAGGAAGGCAAGGGAAAGCAAGGCAAGGCAAGGGTAACAGAAGGAACGGCTCGGCAAGGGGAAACAAGGCTAAGGGACGGCAACGCACGGCTAGGCAATGCACGGCCAGCCAAGGAAAGGGTAACGCAAGGCAAGGCACGGTCAGGTGAGGCAAGGCTAATGCACGACAACGCAAGGCTAGACAATGCACGGTAAGGCAAGGAAAGAGAAACGGAAGGAAAGGAAGGCAAGGCAAATCCAGGCAAGGCAAGTGTAACAAAAGGCACGGCACGGCAAGGGGAAACAAGGCTAATGCACGACAACGCACGGCTGGGCAATGCACGGCAAGGCAAGGAAAGGCTAACGCAAGGCAAGGCACGGACAGGCGAGGGAAGGCTAATGAACGACAACGCAAGTCTAGGCAGTGCACGGCCAGGCAGGGAAAGAGTAACGGAAGGAAACGAAGGCAAGGCAAAGCAAGGCAAGGCAAGTGTAACAAAAGGCGCGGCACGGCAAGGGGAAACAAGGCGAAGGGACGGCAACGCACGGCTAGGCAATGCACGGCCAGGCAAGGAAAGGCTAACGCAAGGCAAGGCACGGAGAGGCAAGACAAGGCTAATGCACGACAATACAAGGCTAGGCAATGCACGGAAGGCAAGCAAAGAGTAACGGAAGGCAAGGAATGCAAGGCAAAGTAAGGCAACGCAAGCAAGGCTATAGCAAGGGGAAACAATGCTAAGGCACGACAACGCACGGCTAGGCAATGCACGGCAAGGCAAGGAAAGGGTAACGCAAGGCAAGGCACGGTCAGGCAAGGCAAGGCTAATGCACGACAACGCAAGGCTAGGCAATGCACGGCAAGGCAAGGAAAGGGTAACGCAAGGCAAGGCACGGTCAGGCGAGGCAAGGCTAAGCAACGAAAACGCAAGGCTAGACAATGCACGGAAGGCAAGCAAAGAGCAACGGAGGGCAAGGAATGCAAGGAAAAACAAGGCAACGCAAGCAAGGCTATGGCAAGGTGAAAAAAGGCTAAAGCACGACAACGCAAGGCTACGCAATTCACGGAAGGCAAGCAAAGAGTAACGGAAGGCAAGGAAGGCCAGGGAAAGCAAGGTAAGGCAAGGGTAACGGAAGGAAACGCACGGCAAGGGGAAACAAGGCTAAGGCACGACAACGCACGGCTAGGCAATGAACGGCAAGGCAAGGAAAGGGTAACGCAAGGGAAGGCACGGTCAGACGAGGCAAGGCTAAGGCACGACAACGCAAGGCTAGGCAATGCACGGAAGGCAAGCAAAGAGTAACGGAAGGCAAGGAAGGCAAGGGAAAGCAAGGGAACGCAAGGGTAACAGAAGGAACGGCTCGGCAAGGGCAAACAAGGCTAAGGGACGGCAACGCACGGCTAGGCAATGCACGGCCAGCCAAGGAAAGGGTAACGCAAGGCAAGGCACGGTCAGGCAAGGCAAGGCTAATGCACGACAACGCAAGGCTAGGCAGTGCACGGTAAGGCAAGGAAAGAGTAACGGAAGGAAAGGAAGGCAAGCCAAATCCAGGCAAGGCAAGTGTAACAAAAGGCACGGCACGGCAAGGGGAAACAAGGCTAAGGCACGACAACGCACGGCTAGGCAATGCACGGCAAGGCAAGGAAAGGCTAACGCAAGGCAAGGCACGGTCAGGCGAGGCAAGGCTAAGGCACGACAACGCAAGGCTAGGCAATGCACGGAAGGCAAGCAAAGAGGAACGGAAGGCAAGGAACGCAAGGGAAAGCAAGGCAAGGCAAGGGTAACGGAAGTAAACGAACGGCAAGGGGAAACAAGGCTAAGGCACGAAAACGCACGGCTAGGCAATGCATGGCAAGGCAAGGAAAGGGTAACGCAAGGCAAGGCACGGTGAGGCAAGGCAAGGCTAATGCACGACAACGCACGGCTAGGCAATGCACGGCAAGGCAAGGAAAGGGTAACGCAAGGGAAGGCACGGTCAGACGAGGCAAGGCTAAGGCACGACAACGCAAGGCTAGGCAATGCCCGGAAGGCAAGCAAAGAGTAACGGAAGGCAAGGAAAGCAAGGGAAAGCAAGGCAAGGCAAGGGTAACAGAAGGAACGGCTCGGCAAGGGGAAACAAGGCTAAGGGACGGCAACGCACGGCTAGGCAATGCACGGCCAGCCAAGGAAAGGGTAACGCAAGGCAAGGCACGGTCAGGTGAGGCAAGGCTAATGCACGACAACGCAAGGCTAGACAGTGCACGGTAAGGCAAGGAAAGAGAAACGGAAGGAAAGGAAGGCAAGGCAAATCCAGGCAAGGCAAGTGTAACAAAAGGCACGGCACGGCAAGGGGAACAAGGCTAAGGCACGACAACGCACGGCTAGGCAATGCACGGCAAGGCAAGGAAAGGGTAACGCAAGGCAAGGCACGGTCAGGCAAGGCAAGGCTAATGCACGACAACGCACGGCTAGGCAATGCACGGCAAGGCAAGGAAAGGGTAACGCAAGGCAAGGCACGGTCAGGCGAGGCAAGGCTAAGGAACGACAACGCAAGGCTAGACAATGCACGGAAGGCAAGCAAAGAGTAACGGAAGGCAAGGTATGCAAGGAAAAGCAAGGCAACGCAAGCAAGGCTATGGCAAGGTGAAAAAAGGCTAAAGCACGACAACGCAAGGCTACGCAATGCACGGAAGGCAAGCAAAGAGTAACGGAAGGCAAGGAAGGGCAGGGAAAGCAAGGTAAGGCAAGGGTAACAGAAGGAAACGCACGGCAAGGGGAAACAAGGCTAAGGCACGACAACGCACGGCTAGGCAATGAACGGCAAGGCAAGAAAAGGGTAACGCAAGGCAAGGCACGGTGAGGCAAGGCAAGGCTAATACACGACAACGCAGGGCTAGGCAATGCACGGCAAGGCAAGGAAAGGGTAACGCAAGGGAAGGCACGGTCAGACGAGACAAGGCTAAGGCACGACAACGCAAGGCTAGGCAATGCACGGAAGGCAAGCAAAGAGTAACGGAAGGCAAGGAAGGCAAGGGAAAGCAAGGCAAGGCAAGGGTAACGGAAGGAAACGCACGGCAAGGGGAAACAAGGCTAAGGCACGACAACGCACGGCTAGGCAATGCACGGCAAGGCAAGGAAAGGGTAACGCAAGGCAAGGCACGGTGAGGCAAGGCAAGGCTAATGCACGACAACGCAAGACTAGGCAGTGCACGGTAAGGCAAGCAAAGAGTAACGCAAGGCAAGGAATGCAAGGCAAAGCAAGGCAACGCAAGCAAGGCTATGGCAAGGTGAAAAAAGGCTAAGGCACGACAAAGCAAGGCTAGGCAATGCACGGAAGGCAAGCAAAGAGTAACGGAAGGCAAGGAAGGCAAGGCAAAGCAAGGCAACGCAAGCAAGGCTACAGCAAGGTGAAACAAGGCTAAGGCACGACAACGCACGGCTAGGCAATGCACGGCAAGGCAAGGAAAGTGTAACGCAAGGCAAGGCACGGTCAGGCAAGGCAAGGCTAATGCACGACAACGCACGGCTAGGCAATGCACGGCCAGGCAAGGAAAGGGTAACGCAAGGCAAGGCACGGTCAGGTGAGGCAAGGCTAATGCACGACAACGCAAGGCTAGACAATGCACGGTAAGGCAAGGAAAGAGAAACGGAAGGAAAGGAAGGCAAGGCAAATCCAGGCAAGGCAATGTAACAAAAGGCACGGCACGGCAAGGGGAAACAAGGCTAATGCACGACAACGCACGGCTGGGCAATGCACGGCAAGGCAAGGAAAGGCTAACGCAAGGCAAGGCACGCTCAGGCAAGGCAAGGCTAATGCACGACAACGCAAGGCTAGGCAGTGCACGGTAAGGCAAGGAAAGAGAAACGGAAGGAAAGGAAGGCAATGCAAAGCAAGGCAAGGCAAGTGTAACAAAAGGCACGGCACGGCAAGGGGAAACAAGGCTAAGGGACGGCAACGCACGCCTAGGCAATGCACGGCCAGCCAAGGAAAGGGTAACGCAAGGCAAGGCACGCTCAGGCAAGGCAAGGCTAATGCACGACAACGCAAGGCTAGGCAGTGCACGGTAAGGCAAGGAAAGAGTAACGGAAGGAAAGGAAGGCAAGGCAAATCCAGGCAAGGCAAGTGTAACAAAAGGCACGGCACGGCAAGGGGAAACAAGGCTAAGGCACGACAACGCACGGCTCGGCAATGCACGGCCAGGCAAGGAAAGGGTAACGCAAGGCAAGGCACGGTGAGCAAGGCAAGGCTAATGCACGACAATACAAGGCTAGGTAATGCACGGAAGGCAAGCAAAGAGTAACGGAAGGCAAGGAATGGAAGGCAAAGCAAGTCAACGCAAGCAAGGCTATAGCAAGGTGAAACAAGGCTATGGCACGACAACGCACGGCTAGGCAATGCACGTCAAGGCAAGGAAAGGGTGACGCAAGGCAAGGCACGGTGAGGCAAGGCAAGGCTAATGCATGACAACGCACGGCTAGGCAGTGCACGGCTAGGCAGGAAAAGAGTAACGGAAGGAAAGGAAGTCAAGGCAAAGCAAGGCAAGGCAAGTGTAACAAAAGGCACGGCACGGGAAGGGGAAACAAGGCGAAGGGACGGCAACGCACGGCTAGGCAATGCACGGACAGGCAAGGAAAGGGTAACGCAAGGCAATGCACGGAAGGCAAGCAAAGAGTAACGGAAGGCAAGGAATGCAAGGCAAAGCAAAGCAACGCAAGCAAGGCTATGGCAAGGTGAAAAAAGGCTAAGGAACGACAACGCAAGGCTAGGCAATGCACGGAAGGCAAGCAAAGAGTAACGGAAGGCAAGGAAGGCAAGGCAAAGCAAGGCAACGCAAGCAAGGCTATAGCAAGGTGAAACAAGGCTAAGGCACGACAACGCACGGCTAGGCAATGCACGGCAAGGCAAGGAAAGGGTAACGCAAGGCAAGGCACGGTGAGGCAAGGCAAGGCTAATGCACGACAACGCACGGCTAGGCAATGCACGGCAAGGCAAGGAAAGGGTAACGCAAGGCAAGGCACGGTCAGACGAGGCAAGGCTAAGGCACGACAACGCCAGGCTAGGCAATGCACGGAAGGCAAGCAAAGAGTAACGGAAGGCAAGGAAGGCCAGGGAAAGCACAGCAAGGCAAGGGTAACGGAAGGAAAGGCACGGCAAGGCGAAACAAGGCTAAGGCACGACAACGCACGGCTAGGCAATGCACGGCAAGGCAAGGAAAGGGTAACGCAAGGGAAGGCACGGTCAGACGAGGCAAGGCTAATGCACGACAACGCAAGGCTGGGCAGTGCACGGTTAGGAAGGGAAAGAGTAACGGAAGGAAAGGAAGGCAAGGCAAAGCAAGGCAAGGCAAGTATAACAAAAGGCACGGCACGGCAAGGGGAAACAAGGCGAAGGGACGGCAACGCACGGCTAGGCAATGCACGGCTAGGCAAGGAAAGGCTAACGCAAGGCAAGGCACGGTGAGGCAAGGCAAGGCTAATGCACGACAATACAAGGCTAGGCAATGCACGGAAGGCAAGCAAAGAGTAACGGAAGGCAAGGAATGCAAGGCAAAGCAAGGCAACGCAAGCAACGCTATGGCAAGGTGAAAAAAGGCTAAGGCACGACAAAGCAAGGCTAGGCAATGCACGGAAGGCAAGCAAAGAGTAACGGAAGGCAAGGAAGGCAAGGCAAAGCAAGGCAACGCAAGCAAGGCTATAGCAAGATGAAACAAGGCTAAGGCACGACAACGCACTGCTAGGCAATGCACGGCAAGGCAAGGAAAGGGTAACGCAAGGCAAGGCACAGTGAGGCAAGGCAAGGCTAATGCACGACAACGCACGGCTAGGCAATGCACGGCAAGGCAAGGAAAGGGTAACGCAAGGCAAGGCACGGTCAGACGAGGCAAGGCTAAGGAACGACAACGCAAGGCTAGACAATGCACGGAAGGCAAGCAAAGAGTAACGGAAGGGAAGGAAGGCAAGGGAAAGCAAGGGAAGGCAAGGGTAACGGAAGGAAATGCACGGCAAAGGGAAACAAGGCTAAGGCACGACAACGCACGGCTAGGCAATGCACGGAAGGCAAGCAAAGAGGAACGGAAGGCAAGGAAGGCAAGGGAAAGCAAGGCAAGGCAAGGCAAGGGTAACGGAAGTAAACGCACGGCAAGGGGAAACAAGGCTAAGGCACGACAACGCACGGCTAGGCAATGCACGGCAAGGCAAGGAAAGGGTAACGCAAGGCAAGGCACGATGAGGCAAGGCAAGGCTAATGCACGACAACGCACGGCTAGGCAATGCACGGCAAGGCAAGGAAAGGGTAACCAAGGGAAGGCACGGTCAGACGAGGCAAGGATAAGGCACGAAAACGCAAGGCTAGGCAATGCCCGGAAGGCAAGCAAAGAGTAACGGAAGGCAAGGAAGGCAAGGGAAAGCAAGGCAAGGCAAGACAAGGGTAACAGAAGGAACGGCTCGGCAAGGGGAAACAAGGCTAAGGGACGGCAACGCACGGCTAGGCAATGCACGGCCAGCCAAGGAAACGGTAACGCAAGGCAAGGCACGGTCAGGCAAGGCAAGGCTAATGCACGACAACGGAAGGCTAGGCAGTGCACGGTAAAGCAAGGAAAGAGAAACGGAAGGAAAGGAAGGCAAGGCAAATCCAGGCAAGGCAAGTGTAACAAAAGGCACGGCGCGGCAAGGGGAAACAAGGCTAAGGCACGACAACGCACGGCTAGGCAATGCACGGCAAGGCAAGGAAAGGGTAACGCAAGGCAAGGCACGGTGAGGCAAGGCAAGGCTAATGCACGACAACGCACGGCTACGCAATGCACGGCAAGGGAAGGAAAGGGTAACGCAAGGGAAGGCACGGTCAGACGAGGCAAGGCTAAGGCACGACAACGCAAAGCTAGGCAATGCACGGAAGGCAAGTAAAGAGGAACGGAAGGCAAGGAAGGCAAGGGAAAGCAAGGGAAGGCAAGCATAACAAAAGGAACGTCTCGGCAAGGGCAAACAAGGCTAAGGCACGGCAACGTACGGCTAGGCAATGCACGGCCAGCCAAGGAAAGGGTAACGCAAGGCAAGGCACGGTCAGGCTAGGCAAGGCTAATGCACGACAACGCAAGGCTAGGCAGTGCACGGTAAGGCAAGGAAAGAGTAACGGAAGGAAAGGAAGGCAAGGCAAATCCAGGCAAGGCAAGTGTAACAAAAGGCACGTCACGGCAAGGGTAAACAAGGCTAAGGCACTACAACGCAAGGCTAGGCAATGCACGGAAGGGAGGCAAAGAGTAACGGATGGCAAGGAAGGCAAGGGAAAGCAAGGCAAGGCAAGGGTAACAGAAGGAACGGCACGGCAAGGGGAAACCAGGCTAAGGCACGACAACGCACGGCTAGGCAATGAACGGCAAGGCAAGGAAAGGGTAACGCAAGGCAAGGCACGGTGAGGCAAGGCAAGGCTAATGCACGACAATACAAGGCTAGGCAATGCACGGAAGGCAAGCAAAGAGTAACGGAAGGCAAGGAATGCAAGGCAAAGCAAGGCAACGCAAGCAACGCTATGGCAAGGTGAAAAAAGGCAAAGGCACGACAAAGCAAGGCTAGGCAATGCACGGAAGGCAAGCAAAGAGTAACGGAAGGCAAGGAAGGCAAGGCAAAGCAAGGCAACGCAAGCAAGGCTATAGCAAGGTGAAACAAGGCTAAGGCACGACAACGCACGGCTAGGCAATGCACGGCAAGGCAAGGAAAGGGTAACGCAAGGCAAGGCACAGTGAGGCAAGGCAAGGCTAATGCACGACAACGCACGGCTAGGCAATGCACGGCAAGGCAAGGAAAGGGTAACGCAAGGCAAGGCACGGTCAGGCGAGGCAAGGCTAAGGAACGACAACGCAAGGCTAGACAATGCACGGAAGGCAAGCAAAGAGTAACGGAAGGCAAGGAATGCAAGGAAAAGCAAGGCAAAGCAAGCAAGGCTATGGCAAGGTGAAAAAAGGCTAAAGCACGACAACGCAAGGCTACGCAATGCACGGAAGGCAAGCAAAGAGTAACGGAAGGCAAGGAAGGCAAGGGAAAGCAAGGCAAGGCAAGGGTAACGGAAGGAAACGCACGGCAAGGGGAAACAAGGCTAAGGCACGACAACGCACGGCTAGGCAATCTACGGCAAGGCAAGGAAAGGGTAACGCATGGCAAGGCACGGTGAGGCAAGGCAAGGCTAATGCACGACAACGCACGGCTAGGCAATGCACGGCAAGGCAAGGAAAGGGTAACGTAAGGGAAGGCACGGTCAGACGAGGCAAGGCTAAGGCACGACAACGCAAGGCTAGGCAATGCACGGAAGGCAAGCAAAGAGTAACGGAAGGCAAGGAAGGCAAGGGAAAGCAAGGGAAGGCAAGGGTAACAGAAGGAACGGCTCGGCAAGGGCAAACAAGGGTAAGGGATGGCAACGCACGGCTAGGCAATGCACGGCCAGCCAAGGAAAGGGTAACGCAAGGCAAGGCACGGTCAGGCAAGGCAAGGCTAATGCACGACAACGCAAGTCTAGGCAGTGCACGGTAAGGCAAGGAAAGAGTAACGGAAGGAAAGGAAGGCAAGGCAAATCCAGGCAAGGCAAGTGTAACAAAAGGCACGGCACGGCAAGGGGAAACAAGGCTAAGGCACGACAACGCACGGCTAGGCAATGCACGGCAAGGCAAGGAAAGGGTAACGCAAGGCAAGGCACGGTGAGGCAAGGCAAGGCTAATGCACGACAACGCAGGGCTCGGCAATGCACGGCAAGGCAAGGAAAGGGTAACGCAAGGGAAGGCACGGTCAGACGAGGCAAGGCTAAGGAACGACAACGCAAGGCTAGACAATGCACGGAAGGCAAGCAAAGAGTAACGGAAGGGAAGGAAGGCAAGGGAAAGCAAGGGAAGGCAAGGGTAACGGAAGGAAATGCACGGCAAAGGGAAACAAGGCTAAGGCACGACAACGCACGGCTAGGCAATGCACGGAAGGCAAGCAAAGAGGAACCGAAGGCAAGGAAGGCAAGGGAAAGCAAGGCAAGGCAAGGCAAGGGTAACGGAAGTAAACGCACGGCAAGGGGAAACAAGGCTAAGGCACGACAACGCACGGCTAGGCAATGCACGGCAAGGCAAGGAAAGGGTAACGCAAGGCAAGGCACGATGAGGCAAGGCAAGGCTAATGCACGACAACGCACGGCTAGGCAATGCACGGCAAGGCAAGGAAAGGGTAACCAAGGGAAGGCACGGTCAGACGAGGCAAGGATAAGGCACGAAAACGCAAGGCTAGGCAATGCCCGGAAGGCAAGCAAAGAGTAACGGAAGGCAAGGAAGGCAAGGGAAAGCAAGGCAAGGCAAGGCAAGGGTAACAGAAGGAACGGCTCGGCAAGGGGAAACAAGGCTAAGGGACGGCAACGCACGGCTAGGCAATGCACGGCCAGCCAAGGAAACGGTAACGCAAGGCAAGGCACGGTCAGGCAAGGCAAGGCTAATGCACGACAACGGAAGGCTAGGCAGTGCACGGTAAAGCAAGGAAAGAGAAACGGAAGGAAAGGAAGGCAAGGCAAATCCAGGCAAGGCAAGTGTAACAAAAGGCACGGCGCGGCAAGGGGAAACAAGGCTAAGGCACGACAACGCAAGGCTACGCAATGCTCGGAAGGCAAGCAAAGAGTAACGGAAGGCAAGGAAGGCCAGGGAAAGCAAGGCAAGGCAAGGGTAACGGAGGCAAACGCACGGCAAGGGGAAACAAGGCTAAGGCACGACAACGCACGGCTAGGCAATGAACGGCAAGGCAAGGAAAGGGTAACGCAAGGCAAGGCACGGTGAGGCAAGGCAAGGCTAATGCACGACAACGCACGGCTACGCAATGCACGGCAAGGCAAGGAAAGGGTAACGCAAGGGAAGGCACGGTCAGACGAGGCAAGGCTAAGGCACGACAACGCAAGGCTAGGCAATGCACGGAAGGCAAGTAAAGAGGAACGGAAGGCAAGGAAGGCAAGGGAAAGAAAGGGAAGGCAAGCGTAACAAAAGGAACGTCTCGGCAAGGGCAAACAAGGCTAAGGCACGGCAACGTACGGCTAGGCAATGCACGGCCAGCCAAGGAAAGGGTAACGCAAGGCAAGGCACGGTCAGGCTAGGCAAGGCTAATGCACGACAACGCAAGGCTAGGCAGTGCACGGTAAGGCAAGGAAAGAGTAACGGAAGGAAAGGAAGGCAAGGCAAATCCAGGCAAGGCAAGTGTAACAAAAGGCACGTCACGGCAAGGGTAAACAAGGCTAAGGCACTACAACGCAAGGCTAGGCAATGCACGGAAGGGAGGCAAAGAGTAACGGATGGCAAGGAAGGCAAGGGAAAGCAAGGCAAGGCAAGGGTAACAGAAGGAACGGCACGGCAAGGGGAAACCAGGCTAAGGCACGACAACGCACGGCTAGGCAATGAACGGCAAGGCAAGGAAAGGGTAACGCAAGGCAAGGCACGGTGAGGCAAGGCAAGGCTAATGCACGACAATACAAGGCTAGGCAATGCACGGAAGGCAAGCAAAGAGTAACGGAAGGCAAGGAATGCAAGGCAAAGCAAGGCAACGCAAGCAACGCTATGGCAAGGTGAAAAAAGGCAAAGGCACGACAAAGCAAGGCTAGGCAATGCACGGAAGGCAAGCAAAGAGTAACGGAAGGCAAGGAAGGCAAGGCAAAGCAAGGCAATGCAAGCAAGGCTATAGCAAGGTGAAACAAGGCTAAGGCACGACAACGCACGGCTAGGCAATGCACGGCAAGGCAAGGAAAGGGTAACGCAAGGCAAGGCACAGTGAGGCAAGGCAAGGCTAATGCACGACAACGCACGGCTAGGCAATGCACGGCAAGGCAAGGAAAGGGTAACGCAAGGCAAGGCACGGTCAGGCGAGGCAAGGCTAAGGAACGACAACGCAAGGCTAGACAATGCACGGAAGGCAAGCAAAGAGTAACGGAAGGCAAGGAATGCAAGGAAAAGCAAGGCAAAGCAAGCAAGGCTATGGCAAGGTGAAAAAAGGCTAAAGCACGACAACGCAAGGCTAGGCAATGCACGGAAGGCAAGCAAAGAGTAACGGAAGGCAAGGAAGGCAAGGGAAAGCAAGGCAAGGCAAGGGTAACGGAAGGAAACGCACGGCAAGGGGAAACAAGGCTAAGGCACGACAACGCACGGCTAGGCAATCTACGGCAAGGCAAGGAAAGGGTAACGAAAGGCAAGGCACGGTGAGGCAAGGCAAGGCTAATGCACGACAACGCACGGCTAGGCAATGCACGGCAAGGCAAGGAAAGGGTAACGCAAGGGAAGGCACGGTCAGACGAGGCAAGGCTAAGGCACGACAACGCAAGGCTAGGCAATGCACGGAAGGCAAGCAAAGAGTAACCGAAGGCAAGGAAGGCAAGGGAAAGCAAGGCAAGGCAAGGGTAACGGAAGGAAAGGCACGGCAAGGGGAAACAAGGCTAAGGCACGACAACGCACGGCTAGGCAATGAACGGCAAGGCAAGGAAAGGGTAACGCAAGGCAAGGCACGGTGAGGCAAGGCAAGGCTAATGCACGACAACGCAAGGCTAGGCAATGCACGGAAGGCAAGCAAAGAGGAACGTAAGGCAAGGAAGGGAAGGCAAAGCAAGGCAACGCACGCAAGACTATAGCAAGGTGAAACAAGGCTATGGCACGACAACGCACGGCTACGCAATGCACGGCAAGGCAAGGAAAGGGTAACGCAAGGGAAGGCACGGTCAGGCGAGGCAAGGCTAAGGCACGACAACGCAAGGCTAGGCAATGCACGGAAGCCAAGCAAAGAGTAACGGAAGGCAAGGAAGGCAAGGGAAAGCAAGGGAAGGCAAGGGTAACAGAAGGAACGGCTCGGCAAGGGCAAACAAGGCTAAGGGACGGCAACGCACGGCTAGGCAATGCACGGCCAGCCAAGGAAAGGGTAACGCAAGGCAAGGCACGGTCAGGCAAGGCAAGGCTAATGCACGACAACGGAAGTCTAGGCAGTGCACGGTAAGGCAAGGAAAGAGTAACGGAAGGAAAGGAAGGCAAGGCAAATCCAGGCAAGGCAAGTGTAACAAAAGGCACGGCACGGCAAGGGGAAACAAGGCTAAGGCACGACAACGCACGGCTAGGCAATGCACGGCAAGGCAAGGAAAGGGTAACGCAAGGCAAGGCTCGGTGAGGCAAGGCAAGGCTAATGCACGACAACGCACGGCTAGGCAATGCACGGCAAGGCAAGGAAAGGGTAACGCAAGGGAAGGCACGGTCAGACGAGGCAAGGCTAAGGCACGACAACGCAAGGCTAGGCAATGCACGGCAAGGCAAGGAAAGGGTAACGCAAGGGAAGGCACGGTCAGACGAGGCAAGGCTAAGGCACGACAACGCAAGGCTAGGCAATGCACGGAAGGCAAGCAAAGAGTAACGGAAGGCAAGGAAGGCAAGGGAAAGCAAGGCAAGGCAAGGGTAACGGAAGGAAACGCACGGCAAGGGGAAACAAGGCTAAGGCACGACAACGCACGGCTAGGCAATGCACGGCAAGGCAAGGAAAGGGTAAGGCAAGGCAAGGCACGGTCAGGAAAGGCAAGGCTAATGCACGACAACGCAAGGCTAGGCAGTGCACGGTAAGGCAAGGAAAGAGTAACGGAAGGAAAGGAAGGCAAGGCAAATCCAGGCAAGGCAAGTGTAACAAAAGGCACGGCACGGCAAGGGGAAACAAGGCTAAGGCACGACAACGCACGGCTAGGCAATGCACGGCAAGGCAAGGAAAGGCTAACGCAAGGCAAGGCACGGTCAGGCGAGGCAAGGCTAAGGCACGACAACGCAAGGCTAGGCAATGCACGGAAGGCAAGCAAAGAGGAACGGAAGGCAAGGAACGCAATGGAAAGCAAGGCAAGGCAAGGGTAACGGAAGGAAACGCACGGCAAGGGGAAACAAGGCTAAGGCACGACAACGCACGGCTAGGCAATGCACGGCAAGGCAAGGAAAGGGTAACGCAAGGCAAGGCACGGTGAGGCAAGGCAAGGCTAATGCACGACAACGCACGGCTAGGCAATGCACGGCAAGGCAAGGAAAGGGTAACGCAAGGGAAGGCACGGTCAGACGAGGCAAGGCTAAGGCACGACAACGCATGGCTAGGCAATGCCCGGAAGGCAAGCAAAGAGTAACGGAAGGCAAGGAAGGCAAGGGAAAGCAAGGCAAGGCAAGGGTAACAGAAGGAACGGCTCGGCAAGGGGAAACAAGGCTAAGGGACGGCAACGCACGGCTAGGCAATGCACGGCCAGCCAAGGAAAGGGTAACGCAAGGCAAGGCACGGTCAGGTGAGGCAAGGCTAATGCACGACAACGCAAGGCTAGACAATGCACGGTAAGGCAAGGAAAGAGAAACGGAAGGAAAGGAAGGCAAGGCAAATCCAGGCAAGGCAAGTGTAACAAAAGGCACGGCACGGCAAGGGGAAACAAGGCTAATGCACGACAACGCACGGCTGGGCAATGCACGGCAAGGCAAGGAAAGGCTAACGCAAGGCAAGGCACGGACAGGCGAGGGAAGGCTAATGAACGACAACGCAAGTCTAGGCAGTGCACGGCCAGGCAGGGAAAGAGTAACGGAAGGAAACGAAGGCAAGGCAAAGCAAGGCAAGGCAAGTGTAACAAAAGGCGCGGCACGGCAAGGGGAAACAAGGCGAAGGGACGGCAACGCACGGCTAGGCAATGCACGGCCAGGCAAGGAAAGGCTAACGCAAGGCAAGGCACGGAGAGGCAAGACAAGGCTAATGCACGACAATACAAGGCTAGGCAATGCACGGAAGGCAAGCAAAGAGTAACGGAAGGCAAGGAATGCAAGGCAAAGTAAGGCAACGCAAGCAAGGCTATAGCAAGGGGAAACAATGCTAAGGCACGACAACGCACGGCTAGGCAATGCACGGCAAGGCAAGGAAAGGGTAACGCAAGGCAAGGCACGGTCAGGCAAGGCAAGGCTAATGCACGACAACGCAAGGCTAGGCAATGCACGGCAAGGCAAGGAAAGGGTAACGCAAGGCAAGGCACGGTCAGGCGAGGCAAGGCTAAGCAACGAAAACGCAAGGCTAGACAATGCACGGAAGGCAAGCAAAGAGCAACGGAGGGCAAGGAATGCAAGGAAAAACAAGGCAACGCAAGCAAGGCTATGGCAAGGTGAAAAAAGGCTAAAGCACGACAACGCAAGGCTACGCAATTCACGGAAGGCAAGCAAAGAGTAACGGAAGGCAAGGAAGGCCAGGGAAAGCAAGGTAAGGCAAGGGTAACGGAAGGAAACGCACGGCAAGGGGAAACAAGGCTAAGGCACGACAACGCACGGCTAGGCAATGAACGGCAAGGCAAGGAAAGGGTAACGCAAGGGAAGGCACGGTCAGACGAGGCAAGGCTAAGGCACGACAACGCAAGGCTAGGCAATGCACGGAAGGCAAGCAAAGAGTAACGGAAGGCAAGGAAGGCAAGGGAAAGCAAGGGAACGCAAGGGTAACAGAAGGAACGGCTCGGCAAGGGCAAACAAGGCTAAGGGACGGCAACGCACGGCTAGGCAATGCACGGCCAGCCAAGGAAAGGGTAACGCAAGGCAAGGCACGGTCAGGCAAGGCAAGGCTAATGCACGACAACGCAAGGCTAGGCAGTGCACGGTAAGGCAAGGAAAGAGTAACGGAAGGAAAGGAAGGCAAGCCAAATCCAGGCAAGGCAAGTGTAACAAAAGGCACGGCACGGCAAGGGGAAACAAGGCTAAGGCACGACAACGCACGGCTAGGCAATGCACGGCAAGGCAAGGAAAGGCTAACGCAAGGCAAGGCACGGTCAGGCGAGGCAAGGCTAAGGCACGACAACGCAAGGCTAGGCAATGCACGGAAGGCAAGCAAAGAGGAACGGAAGGCAAGGAACGCAAGGGAAAGCAAGGCAAGGCAAGGGTAACGGAAGTAAACGAACGGCAAGGGGAAACAAGGCTAAGGCACGAAAACGCACGGCTAGGCAATGCATGGCAAGGCAAGGAAAGGGTAACGCAAGGCAAGGCACGGTGAGGCAAGGCAAGGCTAATGCACGACAACGCACGGCTAGGCAATGCACGGCAAGGCAAGGAAAGGGTAACGCAAGGGAAGGCACGGTCAGACGAGGCAAGGCTAAGGCACGACAACGCAAGGCTAGGCAATGCCCGGAAGGCAAGCAAAGAGTAACGGAAGGCAAGGAAAGCAAGGGAAAGCAAGGCAAGGCAAGGGTAACAGAAGGAACGGCTCGGCAAGGGGAAACAAGGCTAAGGGACGGCAACGCACGGCTAGGCAATGCACGGCCAGCCAAGGAAAGGGTAACGCAAGGCAAGGCACGGTCAGGTGAGGCAAGGCTAATGCACGACAACGCAAGGCTAGACAGTGCACGGTAAGGCAAGGAAAGAGAAACGGAAGGAAAGGAAGGCAAGGCAAATCCAGGCAAGGCAAGTGTAACAAAAGGCACGGCACGGCAAGGGGAACAAGGCTAAGGCACGACAACGCACGGCTAGGCAATGCACGGCAAGGCAAGGAAAGGGTAACGCAAGGCAAGGCACGGTCAGGCAAGGCAAGGCTAATGCACGACAACGCACGGCTAGGCAATGCACGGCAAGGCAAGGAAAGGGTAACGCAAGGCAAGGCACGGTCAGGCGAGGCAAGGCTAAGGAACGACAACGCAAGGCTAGACAATGCACGGAAGGCAAGCAAAGAGTAACGGAAGGCAAGGAATGCAAGGAAAAGCAAGGCAACGCAAGCAAGGCTATGGCAAGGTGAAAAAAGGCTAAAGCACGACAACGCAAGGCTACGCAATGCACGGAAGGCAAGCAAAGAGTAACGGAAGGCAAGGAAGGGCAGGGAAAGCAAGGTAAGGCAAGGGTAACAGAAGGAAACGCACGGCAAGGGGAAACAAGGCTAAGGCACGACAACGCACGGCTAGGCAATGAACGGCAAGGCAAGAAAAGGGTAACGCAAGGCAAGGCACGGTGAGGCAAGGCAAGGCTAATACACGACAACGCAGGGCTAGGCAATGCACGGCAAGGCAAGGAAAGGGTAACGCAAGGGAAGGCACGGTCAGACGAGACAAGGCTAAGGCACGACAACGCAAGGCTAGGCAATGCACGGAAGGCAAGCAAAGAGTAACGGAAGGCAAGGAAGGCAAGGGAAAGCAAGGCAAGGCAAGGGTAACGGAAGGAAACGCACGGCAAGGGGAAACAAGGCTAAGGCACGACAACGCACGGCTAGGCAATGCACGGCAAGGCAAGGAAAGGGTAACGCAAGGCAAGGCACGGTGAGGCAAGGCAAGGCTAATGCACGACAACGCAAGACTAGGCAGTGCACGGTAAGGCAAGCAAAGAGTAACGCAAGGCAAGGAATGCAAGGCAAAGCAAGGCAACGCAAGCAAGGCTATGGCAAGGTGAAAAAAGGCTAAGGCACGACAAAGCAAGGCTAGGCAATGCACGGAAGGCAAGCAAAGAGTAACGGAAGGCAAGGAAGGCAAGGCAAAGCAAGGCAACGCAAGCAAGGCTACAGCAAGGTGAAACAAGGCTAAGGCACGACAACGCACGGCTAGGCAATGCACGGCAAGGCAAGGAAAGTGTAACGCAAGGCAAGGCACGGTCAGGCAAGGCAAGGCTAATGCACGACAACGCACGGCTAGGCAATGCACGGCCAGGCAAGGAAAGGGTAACGCAAGGCAAGGCACGGTCAGGTGAGGCAAGGCTAATGCACGACAACGCAAGGCTAGACAATGCACGGTAAGGCAAGGAAAGAGAAACGGAAGGAAAGGAAGGCAAGGCAAATCCAGGCAAGGCAATGTAACAAAAGGCACGGCACGGCAAGGGGAAACAAGGCTAATGCACGACAACGCACGGCTGGGCAATGCACGGCAAGGCAAGGAAAGGCTAACGCAAGGCAAGGCACGCTCAGGCAAGGCAAGGCTAATGCACGACAACGCAAGGCTAGGCAGTGCACGGTAAGGCAAGGAAAGAGAAACGGAAGGAAAGGAAGGCAATGCAAAGCAAGGCAAGGCAAGTGTAACAAAAGGCACGGCACGGCAAGGGGAAACAAGGCTAAGGGACGGCAACGCACGCCTAGGCAATGCACGGCCAGCCAAGGAAAGGGTAACGCAAGGCAAGGCACGCTCAGGCAAGGCAAGGCTAATGCACGACAACGCAAGGCTAGGCAGTGCACGGTAAGGCAAGGAAAGAGTAACGGAAGGAAAGGAAGGCAAGGCAAATCCAGGCAAGGCAAGTGTAACAAAAGGCACGGCACGGCAAGGGGAAACAAGGCTAAGGCACGACAACGCACGGCTCGGCAATGCACGGCCAGGCAAGGAAAGGGTAACGCAAGGCAAGGCACGGTGAGCAAGGCAAGGCTAATGCACGACAATACAAGGCTAGGTAATGCACGGAAGGCAAGCAAAGAGTAACGGAAGGCAAGGAATGGAAGGCAAAGCAAGTCAACGCAAGCAAGGCTATAGCAAGGTGAAACAAGGCTATGGCACGACAACGCACGGCTAGGCAATGCACGTCAAGGCAAGGAAAGGGTGACGCAAGGCAAGGCACGGTGAGGCAAGGCAAGGCTAATGCATGACAACGCACGGCTAGGCAGTGCACGGCTAGGCAGGAAAAGAGTAACGGAAGGAAAGGAAGGCAAGGCAAAGCAAGGCAAGGCAAGTGTAACAAAAGGCACGGCACGGGAAGGGGAAACAAGGCGAAGGGACGGCAACGCACGGCTAGGCAATGCACGGACAGGCAAGGAAAGGGTAACGCAAGGCAATGCACGGAAGGCAAGCAAAGAGTAACGGAAGGCAAGGAATGCAAGGCAAAGCAAAGCAACGCAAGCAAGGCTATGGCAAGGTGAAAAAAGGCTAAGGAACGACAACGCAAGGCTAGGCAATGCACGGAAGGCAAGCAAAGAGTAACGGAAGGCAAGGAAGGCAAGGCAAAGCAAGGCAACGCAAGCAAGGCTATAGCAAGGTGAAACAAGGCTAAGGCACGACAACGCACGGCTAGGCAATGCACGGCAAGGCAAGGAAAGGGTAACGCAAGGCAAGGCACGGTGAGGCAAGGCAAGGCTAATGCACGACAACGCACGGCTAGGCAATGCACGGCAAGGCAAGGAAAGGGTAACGCAAGGCAAGGCACGGTCAGACGAGGCAAGGCTAAGGCACGACAACGCCAGGCTAGGCAATGCACGGAAGGCAAGCAAAGAGTAACGGAAGGCAAGGAAGGCCAGGGAAAGCACAGCAAGGCAAGGGTAACGGAAGGAAAGGCACGGCAAGGCGAAACAAGGCTAAGGCACGACAACGCACGGCTAGGCAATGCACGGCAAGGCAAGGAAAGGGTAACGCAAGGGAAGGCACGGTCAGACGAGGCAAGGCTAATGCACGACAACGCAAGGCTGGGCAGTGCACGGTTAGGAAGGGAAAGAGTAACGGAAGGAAAGGAAGGCAAGGCAAAGCAAGGCAAGGCAAGTATAACAAAAGGCACGGCACGGCAAGGGGAAACAAGGCGAAGGGACGGCAACGCACGGCTAGGCAATGCACGGCTAGGCAAGGAAAGGCTAACGCAAGGCAAGGCACGGTGAGGCAAGGCAAGGCTAATGCACGACAATACAAGGCTAGGCAATGCACGGAAGGCAAGCAAAGAGTAACGGAAGGCAAGGAATGCAAGGCAAAGCAAGGCAACGCAAGCAACGCTATGGCAAGGTGAAAAAAGGCTAAGGCACGACAAAGCAAGGCTAGGCAATGCACGGAAGGCAAGCAAAGAGTAACGGAAGGCAAGGAAGGCAAGGCAAAGCAAGGCAACGCAAGCAAGGCTATAGCAAGATGAAACAAGGCTAAGGCACGACAACGCACTGCTAGGCAATGCACGGCAAGGCAAGGAATGGGTAACGCAAGGCAAGGCACAGTGAGGCAAGGCAAGGCTAATGCACGACAACGCACGGCTAGGCAATGCACGGCAAGGCAAGGAAAGGGTAACGCAAGGCAAGGCACGGTCAGGCGAGGCAAGGCTAAGGAACGACAACGCAAGGCTAGACAATGCACGGAAGGCAAGCAAAGAGGAACGGAAGGCAAGGAAGGCAAGGGAAAGCAAGGCAAGGCAAGGCAAGGGTAACGGAAGTAAACGCACGGCAAGGGGAAACAAGGCTAAGGCACGACAACGCACGGCTAGGCAATGCACGGCAAGGCAAGGAAAGGGTAACGCAAGGCAAGGCACGATGAGGCAAGGCAAGGCTAATGCACGACAACGCACGGCTAGGCAATGCACGGCAAGGCAAGGAAAGGGTAACCAAGGGAAGGCACGGTCAGACGAGGCAAGGATAAGGCACGAAAACGCAAGGCTAGGCAATGCCCGGAAGGCAAGCAAAGAGTAACGGAAGGCAAGGAAGGCAAGGGAAAGCAAGGCAAGGGTAACAGAAGGAACGGCTCGGCAAGGGGAAACAAGGCTAAGGGACGGCAACGCACGGCTAGGCAATGCACGGCCAGCCAAGGAAACGGTAACGCAAGGCAAGGCACGGTCAGGCAAGGCAAGGCTAATGCACGACAACGGAAGGCTAGGCAGTGCACGGTAAAGCAAGGAAAGAGAAACGGAAGGAAAGGAAGGCAAGGCAAATCCAGGCAAGGCAAGTGTAACAAAAGGCACGGCGCGGCAAGGGGAAACAAGGCTAAAGCACGACAACGCAAGGCTACGCAATGCACGGAAGGCAAGCAAAGAGTAACGGAAGGCAAGGAAGGCCAGGGAAAGCAAGGCAAGGCAAGGGTAACGGAAGGAAACGCACGGCAAGGGGAAACAAGGCTAAGGCACGACAACGCACGGCTAGGCAATGAACGGCAAGGCAAGGAAAGGGTAACGCAAGGCAAGGCACGGTGAGGCAAGGCAAGGCTAATGCACGACAACGCACGGCTAGGCAATGCACGGCAAGGCAAGGAAAGGGTAACGCAAGGGAAGGCACGGTCAGACGAGGCAAGGCTAAGGCACGACAAAACAAGGCTAGGCAATGCACGGAAGGCAAGTAAAGAGGAACGGAAGGCAAGGAAGGCAAGGGAAAGCAAGGGAAGGCAAGCGTAACAAAAGGAACGTCTCGGCAAGGGCAAACAAGGCTAAGGCGCGGCAACGTACGGCTAGGCAATGCACGGCCAGCCAAGGAAAGGGTAACGCAAGGCAAGGCACGGTCAGGCAAGGCAAGGCTAATGCACGACAACGCAAGGCTAGGCAGTGCACGGTAAGGCAAGGAAAGAGTAACGGAAGGCAAGGAAGGCAAGGGAAAGCAAGGGAAGGCAAGGGTAACAGAAGGAACGGCTCGGCAAGGGCAAACAAGGCTAAGGGACGGCAACGCACGGCTAGGCAATGCACGGCCAGCCAAGGAAAGGGTAACGCAAGGCAAGGCACGGTCAGGCAAGGCAAGGCTAATGCACGACAACGCAAGGCTAGGCAGTGCACGGTAAGGCAAGGAAGGAGTAACGGAAGGAAAGGAAGGCAAGCCAAATCCAGGCAAGGCAAGTGTAACAAAAGGCACGGCACGGCAAGGGGAAACAAGGCTAAGGCACGACAACGCACGGCTAGGCAATGCACGGCAAGGCAAGGAAAGGCTAACGCAAGGCAAGGCACGGTCAGGCGAGGCAAGGCTAAGGCACGACAACGCAAGGCTAGGCAATGCACGGAAGGCAAGCAAAGAGGAACGGAAGGCAAGGAAGGCAAGGGAAAGCAAGGCAAGGCAAGGGTAACGGAAGTAAACGAACGGCAAGGGGAAACAAGGCTAAGGCACGACAACGCACGGCTAGGCAATGCACGGCAAGGCAAGGAAAGGGTAACGCAAGGCAAGGCACGGTGAGGCAAGGCAAGGCTAATGCACGACAACGCACGGCTAGGCAATGCACGGCAAGGCAAGGAAAGGGTAACGCAAGGGAAGGCACGGTCAGACGAGGCAAGGCTAAGGCACGACAACGCAAGGCTAGGCAATGCCCGGAAGGCAAGCAAAGAGTAACGGAAGGCAAGGAAGGCAAGGGAAAGCAAGGCAAGGCAAGGGTAACAGAAGGAACGGCTCGGCAAGGGGAAACAAGGCTAAGGGACGGCAACGCACGGCTAGGCAATGCACGGCCAGCCAAGGAAAGGGTAACGCAAGGCAAGGCACGGTCAGGTGAGGCAAGGCTAATGCACGACAACGCAAGGCTAGGCAGTGCACGGTAAGGCAAGGAAAGAGAAACGGAAGGAAAGGAAGGCAAGGCAAATCCAGGCAAGGCAAGTGTAACAAAAGGCAACGCACGGCTAGGCAATGCACGGCAAGGCAAGGAAAGGGTAACGCAAGGCAAGGCACGGTCAGGCAAGGCAAGGCTAATGCACGACAACGCACGGCTAGGCAATGCACGGCAAGGCAAGGAAAGGGTAACGCAAGGCAAGGCACGGTCAGGCGAGGCAAGGCTAAGGAACGACAACGCAAGGCTAGACAATGCACGGAAGGCAAGCAAAGAGTAACGGAAGGCAAGGAATGCAAGGAAAAGCAAGGCAACGCAAGCAAGGCTATGGCAAGGTGAAAAAAGGCTAAAGCACGACAACGCAAGGCTACGCAATGCACGGAAGGCAAGCAAGGTAAGGCAAGGGTAACAGAAGGAAACGCACGGCAAGGGGAAACAAGGCTAAGGCACGACAACGCACGGCTAGGCAATGAACGGCAAGGCAAGAAAAGGGTAACGCAAGGCAAGGCACGGTGAGGCAAGGGAAGGCTAATACACGACAACGCAGGGCTAGGCAATGCACGGCAAGGCAAGGAAAGGGTAACGCAAGGGAAGGCACGGTCAGACGAGACAAGGCTAAGGCACGACAACGCAAGGCTAGGCAATGCACGGAAGGCAAGCAAAGAGTAACGGAAGGCAAGGAAGGCAAGGGAAAGCAAGGCAAGGAAAGGGTAACGGAAGGAAACGCGCGGCAAGGGGAAACAAGGCTAAGGCACGACAACGCACGGCTAGGCAATGCACGGCAAGGCAAGGAAAGGGTAACGCAAGGCAAGGCACGGTGAGGCAAGGCAAGGCTAATGCACGACAACGCACGGCTACGCAATGCACGGCAAGGCAAGGAAAGGGTAACGCAAGGGAAGGCACGGTCAGACGAGGCAAGGCTAAGGCACGACAACGCAAGGCTAGGCAATGCACGGAAGGCAAGTAAAGAGGAACGGAAGGCAAGGAAGGCAAGGGAAAGCAAGGGAAGGCAAGCGTAACAAAAGGAACGTCTCGGCAAGGGCAAACAAGGCTAAGGCACGGCAACGTACGGCTAGGCAATGCACGGCCAGCCAAGGAAAGGGTAACGCAAGGCAAGGCACGGTCAGGCTAGGCAAGGCTAATGCACGACAACGCAAGGCTAGGCAGTGCACGGTAAGGCAAGGAAAGAGTAACGGAAGGAAAGGAAGGCAAGGCAAATCCAGGCAAGGCAAGTGTAACAAAAGGCACGTCACGGCAAGGGTAAACAAGGCTAAGGCACTACAACGCAAGGCTAGGCAATGCACGGAAGGGAGGCAAAGAGTAACGGATGGCAAGGAAGGCAAGGGAAAGCAAGGCAAGGCAAGGGTAACAGAAGGAACGGCACGGCAAGGGGAAACCAGGCTAAGGCACGACAACGCACGGCTAGGCAATGAACGGCAAGGCAAGGAAAGGGTAACGCAAGGCAAGGCACGGTGAGGCAAGGCAAGGCTAATGCACGACAATACAAGGCTAGGCAATGCACGGAAGGCAAGCAAAGAGTAACGGAAGGCAAGGAATGCAAGGCAAAGCAAGGCAACGCAAGCAACGCTATGGCAAGGTGAAAAAAGGCAAAGGCACGACAAAGCAAGGCTAGGCAATGCACGGAAGGCAAGCAAAGAGTAACGGAATGCAAGGAAGGCAAGGCAAAGCAAGGCAACGCAAGCAAGGCTATAGCAAGGTGAAACAAGGCTAAGGCACGACAACGCACGGCTAGGCAATGCACGGCAAGGCAAGGAAAGGGTAACGCAAGGCAAGGCACAGTGAGGCAAGGCAAGGCTAATGCACGACAACGCACGGCTAGGCAATGCACGGCAAGGCAAGGAAAGGGTAACGCAAGGCAAGGCACGGTCAGGCGAGGCAAGGCTAAGGAACGACAACGCAAGGCTAGACAATGCACGGAAGGCAAGCAAAGAGTAACGGAAGGCAAGGAATGCAAGGAAAAGCAAGGCAAAGCAAGCAAGGCTATGGCAAGGTGAAAAAAGGCTAAAGCACGACAACGCAAGGCTACGCAATGCACGGAAGGCAAGCAAAGAGTAACGGAAGGCAAGGAAGGCAAGGGAAAGCAAGGCAAGGCAAGGGTAACGGAAGGAAACGCACGGCAAGGGGAAACAAGGCTAAGGCACGACAACGCACGGCTAGGCAATCTACGGCAAGGCAAGGAAAGGGTAACGCATGGCAAGGCACGGTGAGGCAAGGCAAGGCTAATGCACGACAACGCACGGCTAGGCAATGCACGGCAAGGCAAGGAAAGGGTAACGTAAGGGAAGGCACGGTCAGACGAGGCAAGGCTAAGGCACGACAACGCAAGGCTAGGCAATGCACGGAAGGCAAGCAAAGAGTAACGGAAGGCAAGGAAGGCAAGGGAAAGCAAGGGAAGGCAAGGGTAACAGAAGGAACGGCTCGGCAAGGGCAAACAAGGGTAAGGGATGGCAACGCACGGCTAGGCAATGCACGGCCAGCCAAGGAAAGGGTAACGCAAGGCAAGGCACGGTCAGGCAAGGCAAGGCTAATGCACGACAACGCAAGTCTAGGCAGTGCACGGTAAGGCAAGGAAAGAGTAACGGAAGGAAAGGAAGGCAAGGCAAATCCAGGCAAGGGAAGTGTAACAAAAGGCACGGCACGGCAAGGGGAAACAAGGCTAAGGCACGACAACGCACGGCTAGGCAATGCACGGCAAGGCAAGGAAAGGGTAACGCAAGGCAAGGCACGGTGAGGCAAGGCAAGGCTAATGCACGACAACGCAGGGCTCGGCAATGCACGGCAAGGCAAGGAAAGGGTAACGCAAGGGAAGGCACGGTCAGACGAGGCAAGGCTAAGGAACGACAACGCAAGGCTAGACAATGCACGGAAGGCAAGCAAAGAGTAACGGAAGGGAAGGAAGGCAAGGGAAAGCAAGGGAAGGCAAGGGTAACGGAAGGAAATGCACGGCAAAGGGAAACAAGGCTAAGGCACGACAACGCACGGCTAGGCAATGCACGGAAGGCAAGCAAAGAGGAACCGAAGGCAAGGAAGGCAAGGGAAAGCAAGGCAAGGCAAGGCAAGGGTAACGGAAGTAAACGCACGGCAAGGGGAAACAAGGCTAAGGCACGACAACGCACGGCTAGGCAATGCACGGCAAGGCAAGGAAAGGGTAACGCAAGGCAAGGCACGATGAGGCAAGGCAAGGCTAATGCACGACAACGCACGGCTAGGCAATGCACGGCAAGGCAAGGAAAGGGTAACCAAGGGAAGGCACGGTCAGACGAGGCAAGGATAAGGCACGAAAACGCAAGGCTAGGCAATGCCCGGAAGGCAAGCAAAGAGTAACGGAAGGCAAGGAAGGCAAGGGAAAGCAAGGCAAGGCAAGGCAAGGGTAACAGAAGGAACGGCTCGGCAAGGGGAAACAAGGCTAAGGGACGGCAACGCACGGCTAGGCAATGCACGGCCAGCCAAGGAAACGGTAACGCAAGGCAAGGCACGGTCAGGCAAGGCAAGGCTAATGCACGACAACGGAAGGCTAGGCAGTGCACGGTAAAGCAAGGAAAGAGAAACGGAAGGAAAGGAAGGCAAGGCAAATCCAGGCAAGGCAAGTGTAACAAAAGGCACGGCGCGGCAAGGGGAAACAAGGCTAAGGCACGACAACGCAAGGCTACGCAATGCTCGGAAGGCAAGCAAAGAGTAACGGAAGGCAAGGAAGGCCAGGGAAAGCAAGGCAAGGCAAGGGTAACGGAGGCAAACGCACGGCAAGGGGAAACAAGGCTAAGGCACGACAACGCACGGCTAGGCAATGAACGGCAAGGCAAGGAAAGGGTAACGCAAGGCAAGGCACGGTGAGGCAAGGCAAGGCTAATGCACGACAACGCACGGCTACGCAATGCACGGCAAGGCAAGGAAAGGGTAACGCAAGGGAAGGCACGGTCAGACGAGGCAAGGCTAAGGCACGACAACGCAAGTCTAGGCAATGCACGGAAGGCAAGTAAAGAGGAACGGAAGGCAAGGAAGGCAAGGGAAAGCAAGGGAAGGCAAGCGTAACAAAAGGAACGTCTCGGCAAGGGCAAACAAGGCTAAGGCACGGCAACGTACGGCTAGGCAATGCACGGCCAGCCAAGGAAAGGGTAACGCAAGGCAAGGCACGGTCAGGCTAGGCAAGGCTAATGCACGACAACGCAAGGCTAGGCAGTGCACGGTAAGGCAAGGAAAGAGTAACGGAAGGAAAGGAAGGCAAGGCAAATCCAGGCAAGGCAAGTGTAACAAAAGGCACGTCACGGCAAGGGTAAACAAGGCTAAGGCACTACAACGCAAGGCTAGGCAATGCACGGAAGGGAGGCAAAGAGTAACGGATGGCAAGGAAGGCAAGGGAAAGCAAGGCAAGGCAAGGGTAACAGAAGGAACGGCACGGCAAGGGGAAACCAGGCTAAGGCACGACAACGCACGGCTAGGCAATGAACGGCAAGGCAAGGAAAGGGTAACGCAAGGCAAGGCACGGTGAGGCAAGGCAAGGCTAATGCACGACAATACAAGGCTAGGCAATGCACGGAAGGCAAGCAAAGAGTAACGGAAGGCAAGGAATGCAAGGCAAAGCAAGGCAACGCAAGCAACGCTATGGCAAGGTGAAAAAAGGCAAAGGCACGACAAAGCAAGGCTAGGCAATGCACGGAAGGCAAGCAAAGAGTAACGGAAGGCAAGGAAGGCAAGGCAAAGCAAGGCAATGCAAGCAAGGCTATAGCAAGGTGAAACAAGGCTAAGGCACGACAACGCACGGCTAGGCAATGCACGGCAAGGCAAGGAAAGGGTAACGCAAGGCAAGGCACAGTGAGGCAAGGCAAGGCTAATGCACGACAACGCACGGCTAGGCAATGCACGGCAAGGCAAGGAAAGGGTAACGCAAGGCAAGGCACGGTCAGGCGAGGCAAGGCTAAGGAACGACAACGCAAGGCTAGACAATGCACGGAAGGCAAGCAAAGAGTAACGGAAGGCAAGGAATGCAAGGAAAAGCAAGGCAAAGCAAGCAAGGCTATGGCAAGGTGAAAAAAGGCTAAAGCACGACAACGCAAGGCTAGGCAATGCACGGAAGGCAAGCAAAGAGTAACGGAAGGCAAGGAAGGCAAGGGAAAGCAAGGCAAGGCAAGGGTAACGGAAGGAAACGCACGGCAAGGGGAAACAAGGCTAAGGCACGACAACGCACGGCTAGGCAATCTACGGCAAGGCAAGGAAAGGGTAACGAAAGGCAAGGCACGGTGAGGCAAGGCAAGGCTAATGCACGACAACGCACGGCTAGGCAATGCACGGCAAGGCAAGGAAAGGGTAACGCAAGGGAAGGCACGGTCAGACGAGGCAAGGCTAAGGCACGACAACGCAAGGCTAGGCAATGCACGGAAGGCAAGCAAAGAGTAACGGAAGGCAAGGAAGGCAAGGGAAAGCAAGGGAAGGCACGGTCAGACGAGGCAAGGCTAAGGCACGACAACGCAAGGCTAGGCAATGCACGGAAGGCAAGCAAAGAGTAACCGAAGGCAAGGAAGGCAAGGGAAAGCAAGGCAAGGCAAGGGTAACGGAAGGAAAGGCACGGCAAGGGGAAACAATGCTAAGGCACGACAACGCACGGCTAGGCAATGAACGGCAAGGCAAGGAAAGGGTAACGCAAGGCAAGGCACGGTGAGGCAAGGCAAGGCTAATGCACGACAACGCAAGGCTAGGCAATGCACGGAAGGCAAGCAAAGAGGAACGTAAGGCAAGGAAGGGAAGGCAAAGCAAGGCAACGCACGCAAGACTATAGCAAGGTGAAACAAGGCTATGGCACGACAACGCACGGCTACGCAATGCACGGCAAGGCAAGGAAAGGGTAACGCAAGGGAAGGCACGGTCAGGCGAGGCAAGGCTAAGGCACGACAACGCAAGGCTAGGCAATGCACGGAAGCCAAGCAAAGAGTAACGGAAGGCAAGGAAGGCAAGGGAAAGCAAGGGAAGGCAAGGGTAACAGAAGGAACGGCTCGGCAAGGGCAAACAAGGCTAAGGGACGGCAACGCACGGCTAGGCAATGCACGGCCAGCCAAGGAAAGGGTAACGCAAGGCAAGGCACGGTCAGGCAAGGCAAGGCTAATGCACGACAACGGAAGTCTAGGCAGTGCACGGTAAGGCAAGGAAAGAGTAACGGAAGGAAAGGAAGGCAAGGCAAATCCAGGCAAGGCAAGTGTAACAAAAGGCACGGCACGGCAAGGGGAAACAAGGCTAAGGCACGACAACGCACGGCTAGGCAATGCACGGCAAGGCAAGGAAAGGGTAACGCAAGGCAAGGCTCGGTGAGGCAAGGCAAGGCTAATGCACGACAACGCACGGCTAGGCAATGCACGGCAAGGCAAGGAAAGGGTAACGCAAGGGAAGGCACGGTCAGACGAGGCAAGGCTAAGGCACGACAACGCAAGGCTAGGCAATGCACGGCAAGGCAAGGAAAGGGTAACGCAAGGGAAGGCACGGTCAGAAGAGGCAAGGCTAAGGCACGAAAACGCAAGGCTAGGCAATGCACGGAAGGCAAGCAAAGAGTAACGGAAGGCAAGGAAGGCAAGGGAAAGCAAGGAAAGGCAAGGGTAACGGAAGGAAACGCACGGCAAGGGGAAACAAGGCTAAGGCACGACAACGCACGGCTAGGCAATGCACGGCAAGGCAAGGAAAGGGTAACGCAAGGCAAGGCACGGTCAGGAAAGGCAAGGCTAATGCACGACAACGCAAGGCTAGGCAGTGCACGGTAAGGCAAGGAAAGAGTAACGGAAGGAAAGGAAGGCAAGGCAAATCCAGGCAAGGCAAGTGTAACAAAAGGCACGGCACGGCAAGGGGAAACAAGGCTAAGGCACGACAACGCACGGCTAGGCAATGCACGGCAAGGCAAGGAAAGGCTAACGCAAGGCAAGGCACGGTCAGGCGAGGCAAGGCTAAGGCACGACAACGCAAGGCTAGGCAATGCACGGAAGGCAAGCAAAGAGGAACGGAAGGCAAGGAACGCAATGGAAAGCAAGGCAAGGCAAGGGTAACGGAAGGAAACGCACGGCAAGGGGAAACAAGGCTAAGGCACGACAACGCACGGCTAGGCAATGCACGGCAAGGCAAGGAAAGGGTAACGCAAGGCAAGGCACGGTGAGGCAAGGCAAGGCTAATGCACGACAACGCACGGCTAGGCAATGCACGGCAAGGCAAGGAAAGGGTAACGCAAGGGAAGGCACGGTCAGACGAGGCAAGGCTAAGGCACGACAACGCATGGCTAGGCAATGCCCGGAAGGCAAGCAAAGAGTAACGGAAGGCAAGGAAGGCAAGGGAAAGCAAGGCAAGGCAAGGGTAACAGAAGGAACGG
The DNA here is from genome assembly GCF_037893015.1 of Macrotis lagotis. Taxonomy (NCBI): domain Eukaryota; kingdom Metazoa; phylum Chordata; class Mammalia; order Peramelemorphia; family Peramelidae; genus Macrotis; species Macrotis lagotis. The sequence goes on along the minus strand of NW_027421936.1, from coordinate 509,729 downwards.
CTCGGCAAGGGGAAACAAGGCTAAGGGACGGCAACGCACGGCTAGGCAATGCACGGCCAGCCAAGGAAAGGGTAACGCAAGGCAAGGCACGGTCAGGTGAGGCAAGGCTAATGCACGACAACGCAAGGCTAGACAATGCACGGTAAGGCAAGGAAAGAGAAACGGAAGGAAAGGAAGGCAAGGCAAATCCAGGCAAGGCAAGTGTAACAAAAGGCACGGCACGGCAAGGGGAAACAAGGCTAATGCACGACAACGCACGGCTGGGCAATGCACGGCAAGGCAAGGAAAGGCTAACGCAAGGCAAGGCACGGACAGGCGAGGGAAGGCTAATGAACGACAACGCAAGTCTAGGCAGTGCACGGCCAGGCAGGGAAAGAGTAACGGAAGGAAACGAAGGCAAGGCAAAGCAAGGCAAGGCAAGTGTAACAAAAGGCGCGGCACGGCAAGGGGAAACAAGGCGAAGGGACGGCAACGCACGGCTAGGCAATGCACGGCCAGGCAAGGAAAGGCTAACGCAAGGCAAGGCACGGAGAGGCAAGACAAGGCTAATGCACGACAATACAAGGCTAGGCAATGCACGGATGGCAAGCAAAGAATAACGGAAGGCAAGGAATGCAAGGCAAAGTAAGGCAACGCAAGCAAGGCTATAGCAAGGGGAAACAATGCTAAGGCACGACAACGCACGGCTAGGCAATGCACGGCAAGGCAAGGAAAGGGTAACGCAAGGCAAGGCACGGTCAGGCAAGGCAAGGCTAATGCACGACAACGCAAGGCTAGGCAATGCACGGCAAGGCAAGGAAAGGGTAACGCAAGGCAAGGCACGGTCAGGCGAGGCAAGGCTAAGCAACGAAAACGCAAGGCTAGACAATGCACGGAAGGCAAGCAAAGAGCAACGGAGGGCAAGGAATGCAAGGAAAAACAAGGCAACGCAAGCAAGGCTATGGCAAGGTGAAAAAAGGCTAAAGCACGACAACGCAAGGCTACGCAATTCACGGAAGGCAAGCAAAGAGTAACGGAAGGCAAGGAAGGCCAGGGAAAGCAAGGTAAGGCAAGGGTAACGGAAGGAAACGCACGGCAAGGGGAAACAAGCCTAAGGCACGACAACGCACGACTAGGCAATGAACGGCAAGGCAAGGAAAGGGTAACGCAAGGCAAGGCACGGTGAGGCAAGGCAAGGCTAATACACGACAACGCAGGGCTAGGCAATGCACGGCAAGGCAAGGAAAGGGTAACGCAAGGGAAGGCACGGTCAGACGAGGCAAGGCTAAGGCACGACAACGCAAGGCTAGGCAATGCACGGAAGGCAAGCAAAGAGTAACGGAAGGCAAGGAAGGCAAGGGAAAGCAAGGGAACGCAAGGGTAACAGAAGGAACGGCTCGGCAAGGGCAAACAAGGCTAAGGGACGGCAACGCACGGCTAGGCAATGCACGGCCAGCCAAGGAAAGGGTAACGCAAGGCAAGGCACGGTCAGGCAAGGCAAGGCTAATGCACGACAACGCAAGGCTAGGCAGTGCACGGTAAGGCAAGGAAAGAGTAACGGAAGGAAAGGAAGGCAAGCCAAATCCAGGCAAGGCAAGTGTAACAAAAGGCACGGCACGGCAAGGGGAAACAAGGCTAAGGCACGACAACGCACGGCTAGGCAATGCACGGCAAGGCAAGGAAAGGCTAACGCAAGGCAAGGCACGGTCAGGCGAGGCAAGGCTAAGGCACGACAACGCAAGGCTAGGCAATGCACGGAAGGCAAGCAAAGAGGAACGGAAGGCAAGGAACGCAAGGGAAAGCAAGGCAAGGCAAGGGTAACGGAAGTAAACGAACGGCAAGGGGAAACAAGGCTAAGGCACGAAAACGCACGGCTAGGCAATGCATGGCAAGGCAAGGAAAGGGTAACGCAAGGCAAGGCACGGTGAGGCAAGGCAAGGCTAATGCACGACAACGCACGGCTAGGCAATGCACGGCAAGGCAAGGAAAGGGTAACGCAAGGGAAGGCACGGTCAGACGAGGCAAGGCTAAGGCACGACAACGCAAGGCTAGGCAATGCCCGGAAGGCAAGCAAAGAGTAACGGAAGGCAAGGAAAGCAAGGGAAAGCAAGGCAAGGCAAGGGTAACAGAAGGAACGGCTCGGCAAGGGGAAACAAGGCTAAGGGACGGCAACGCACGGCTAGGCAATGCACGGCCAGCCAAGGAAAGGGTAACGCAAGGCAAGGCACGGTCAGGTGAGGCAAGGCTAATGCACGACAACGCAAGGCTAGACAGTGCACGGTAAGGCAAGGAAAGAGAAACGGAAGGAAAGGAAGGCAAGGCAAATCCAGGCAAGGCAAGTGTAACAAAAGGCACGGCACGGCAAGGGGAACAAGGCTAAGGCACGACAACGCACGGCTAGGCAATGCACGGCAAGGCAAGGAAAGGGTAACGCAAGGCAAGGCACGGTCAGGCAAGGCAAGGCTAATGCACGACAACGCACGGCTAGGCAATGCACGGCAAGGCAAGGAAAGGGTAACGCAAGGCAAGGCACGGTCAGGCGAGGCAAGGCTAAGGAACGACAACGCAAGGCTAGACAATGCACGGAAGGCAAGCAAAGAGTAACGGAAGGCAAGGAATGCAAGGAAAAGCAAGGCAACGCAAGCAAGGCTATGGCAAGGTGAAAAAAGGCTAAAGCACGACAACGCAAGGCTACGCAATGCACGGAAGGCAAGCAAAGAGTAACGGAAGGCAAGGAAGGGCAGGGAAAGCAAGGTAAGGCAAGGGTAACAGAAGGAAACGCACGGCAAGGGGAAACAAGGCTAAGGCACGACAACGCACGGCTAGGCAATGAACGGCAAGGCAAGAAAAGGGTAACGCAAGGCAAGGCACGGTGAGGCAAGGCAAGGCTAATACACGACAACGCAGGGCTAGGCAATGCACGGCAAGGCAAGGAAAGGGTAACGCAAGGGAAGGCACGGTCAGACGAGACAAGGCTAAGGCACGACAACGCAAGGCTAGGCAATGCACGGAATGCAAGCAAAGAGTAACGGAAGGCAAGGAAGGCAAGGGAAAGCAAGGCAAGGCAAGGGTAACGGAAGGAAACGCACGGCAAGGGGAAACAAGGCTAAGGCACGACAACGCACGGCTAGGCAATGCACGGCAAGGCAAGGAAAGGGTAACGCAAGGCAAGGCACGGTGAGGCAAGGCAAGGCTAATGCACGACAACGCAAGACTAGGCAGTGCACGGTAAGGCAAGCAAAGAGTAACGCAAGGCAAGGAATGCAAGGCAAAGCAAGGCAACGCAAGCAAGGCTATGGCAAGGTGAAAAAAGGCTAAGGCACGACAAAGCAAGGCTAGGCAATGCACGGAAGGCAAGCAAAGAGTAACGGAAGGCAAGGAAGGCAAGGCAAAGCAAGGCAACGCAAGCAAGGCTACAGCAAGGTGAAACAAGGCTAAGGCACGACAACGCACGGCTAGGCAATGCACGGCAAGGCAAGGAAAGTGTAACGCAAGGCAAGGCACGGTCAGGCAAGGCAAGGCTAATGCACGACAACGCACGGCTAGGCAATGCACGGCCAGGCAAGGAAAGGGTAACGCAAGGCAAGGCACGGTCAGGTGAGGCAAGGCTAATGCACGACAACGCAAGGCTAGACAATGCACGGTAAGGCAAGGAAAGAGAAACGGAAGGAAAGGAAGGCAAGGCAAATCCAGGCAAGGCAATGTAACAAAAGGCACGGCACGGCAAGGGGAAACAAGGCTAATGCACGACAACGCACGGCTGGGCAATGCACGGCAAGGCAAGGAAAGGCTAACGCAAGGCAAGGCACGCTCAGGCAAGGCAAGGCTAATGCACGACAACGCAAGGCTAGGCAGTGCACGGTAAGGCAAGGAAAGAGAAACGGAAGGAAAGGAAGGCAATGCAAAGCAAGGCAAGGCAAGTGTAACAAAAGGCACGGCACGGCAAGGGGAAACAAGGCTAAGGGACGGCAACGCACGCCTAGGCAATGCACGGCCAGCCAAGGAAAGGGTAACGCAAGGGAAGGCACGCTCAGGCAAGCCAAGGCTAATGCACGACAACGCAATGCTAGGCAGTGCACGGTAAGGCAAGGAAAGAGTAACGGAAGGAAAGGAAGGCAAGGCAAATCCAGGCAAGGCAAGTGTAACAAAAGGCACGGCACGGCAAGGGGAAACAAGGCTAAGGCACGACAACGCACGGCTCGGCAATGCACGGCCAGGCAAGGAAAGGGTAACGCAAGGCAAGGCACGGTGAGCAAGGCAAGGCTAATGCACGACAATACAAGGCTAGGTAATGCACGGAAGGCAAGCAAAGAGTAACGGAAGGCAAGGAATGGAAGGCAAAGCAAGTCAACGCAAGCAAGGCTATAGCAAGGTGAAACAAGGCTATGGCACGACAACGCACGGCTAGGCAATGCACGTCAAGGCAAGGAAAGGGTGACGCAAGGCAAGGCACGGTGAGGCAAGGCAAGGCTAATGCATGACAACGCACGGCTAGGCAGTGCACGGCTAGGCAGGAAAAGAGTAACGGAAGGAAAGGAAGGCAAGGCAAAGCAAGGCAAGGCAAGTGTAACAAAAGGCACGGCACGGGAAGGGGAAACAAGGCGAAGGGACGGCAACGCACGGCTAGGCAATGCACGGACAGGCAAGGAAAGGGTAACGCAAGGCAATGCACGGAAGGCAAGCAAAGAGTAACGGAAGGCAAGGAATGCAAGGCAAAGCAAAGCAACGCAAGCAAGGCTATGGCAAGGTGAAAAAAGGCTAAGGAACGACAACGCAAGGCTAGGCAATGCACGGAAGGCAAGCAAAGAGTAACGGAAGGCAAGGAAGGCAAGGCAAAGCAAGGCAACGCAAGCAAGGCTATAGCAAGGTGAAACAAGGCTAAGGCACGACAACGCACGGCTAGGCAATGCACGGCAAGGCAAGGAAAGGGTAACGCAAGGCAAGGCACGGTGAGGCAAGGCAAGGCTAATGCACGACAACGCACGGCTAGGCAATGCACGGCAAGGCAAGGAAAGGGTAACGCAAGGCAAGGCACGGTCAGACGAGGCAAGGCTAAGGCACGACAACGCCAGGCTAGGCAATGCACGGAAGGCAAGCAAAGAGTAACGGAAGGCAAGGAAGGCCAGGGAAAGCACAGCAAGGCAAGGGTAACGGAAGGAAAGGCACGGCAAGGCGAAACAAGGCTAAGGCACGACAACGCACGGCTAGGCAATGCACGGCAAGGCAAGGAAAGGGTAACGCAAGGGAAGGCACGGTCAGACGAGGCAAGGCTAATGCACGACAACGCAAGGCTGGGCAGTGCACGGTTAGGAAGGGAAAGAGTAACGGAAGGAAAGGAAGGCAAGGCAAAGCAAGGCAAGGCAAGTATAACAAAAGGCACGGCACGGCAAGGGGAAACAAGGCGAAGGGACGGCAACGCACGGCTAGGCAATGCACGGCTAGGCAAGGAAAGGCTAACGCAAGGCAAGGCACGGTGAGGCAAGGCAAGGCTAATGCACGACAATACAAGGCTAGGCAATGCACGGAAGGCAAGCAAAGAGTAACGGAAGGCAAGGAATGCAAGGCAAAGCAAGGCAACGCAAGCAACGCTATGGCAAGGTGAAAAAAGGCTAAGGCACGACAAAGCAAGGCTAGGCAATGCACGGAAGGCAAGCAAAGAGTAACGGAAGGCAAGGAAGGCAAGGCAAAGCAAGGCAACGCAAGCAAGGCTATAGCAAGATGAAACAAGGCTAAGGCACGACAACGCACTGCTAGGCAATGCACGGCAAGGCAAGGAAAGGGTAACGCAAGGCAAGGCACAGTGAGGCAAGGCAAGGCTAATGCACGACAACGCACGGCTAGGCAATGCACGGCAAGGCAAGGAAAGGGTAACGCAAGGCAAGGCACGGTCAGGCGAGGCAAGGCTAAGGAACGACAACGCAAGGCTAGACAATGCACGGAAGGCAAGCAAAGAGGAACGGAAGGCAAGGAAGGCAAGGGAAAGCAAGGCAAGGCAAGGCAAGGGTAACGGAAGTAAACGCACGGCAAGGGGAAACAAGGCTAAGGCACGACAACGCACGGCTAGGCAATGCACGGCAAGGCAAGGAAAGGGTAACGCAAGGCAAGGCACGATGAGGCAAGGCAAGGCTAATGCACGACAACGCACGGCTAGGCAATGCACGGCAAGGCAAGGAAAGGGTAACCAAGGGAAGGCACGGTCAGACGAGGCAAGGATAAGGCACGAAAACGCAAGGCTAGGCAATGCCCGGAAGGCAAGCAAAGAGTAACGGAAGGCAAGGAAGGCAAGGGAAAGCAAGGCAAGGGTAACAGAAGGAACGGCTCGGCAAGGGGAAACAAGGCTAAGGGACGGCAACGCACGGCTAGGCAATGCACGGCCAGCCAAGGAAACGGTAACGCAAGGCAAGGCACGGTCAGGCAAGGCAAGGCTAATGCACGACAACGGAAGGCTAGGCAGTGCACGGTAAGGCAAGGAAAGAGAAACGGAAGGAAAGGAAGGCAAGGCAAATCCAGGCAAGGCAAGTGTAACAAAAGGCACGGCACGGCAAGGGGAAACAAGGCTAAAGCACGACAACGCAAGGCTACGCAATGCACGGAAGGCAAGCAAAGAGTAACGGAAGGCAAGGAAGGCCAGGGAAAGCAAGGCAAGGCAAGGGTAACGGAAGGAAACGCACGGCAAGGGGAAACAAGGCTAAGGCACGACAACGCACGGCTAGGCAATGAACGGCAAGGCAAGGAAAGGGTAACGCAAGGCAAGGCACGGTGAGGCAAGGCAAGGCTAATGCACGACAACGCAGGGCTAGGCAATGCACGGCAAGGCAAGGAAAGGGTAACGCAAGGGAAGGCACGGTCAGACGAGGCAAGGCTAAGGCACGACAAAACAAGGCTAGGCAATGCACGGAAGGCAAGTAAAGAGGAACGGAAGGCAAGGAAGGCAAGGGAAAGCAAGGGAAGGCAAGCGTAACAAAAGGAACGTCTCGGCAAGGGCAAACAAGGCTAAGGCGCGGCAACGTACGGCTAGGCAATGCACGGCCAGCCAAGGAAAGTGTAACGCAAGGCAAGGCACGGTCAGGCAAGGCAAGGCTAATGCACGACAACGCAAGGCTAGGCAGTGCACGGTAAGGCAAGGAAAGAGTAACGGAAGGCAAGGAAGGCAAGGGAAAGCAAGGGAAGGCAAGGGTAACAGAAGGAACGGCTCGGCAAGGGCAAACAAGGCTAAGGGACGGCAACGCACGGCTAGGCAATGCACGGCCAGCCAAGGAAAGGGTAACGCAAGGCAAGGCACGGTCAGGCAAGGCAAGGCTAATGCACGACAACGCAAGGCTAGGCAGTGCACGGTAAGGCAAGGAAAGAGTAACGGAAGGAAAGGAAGGCAAGCCAAATCCAGGCAAGGCAAGTGTAACAAAAGGCACGGCACGGCAAGGGGAAACAAGGCTAAGGCACGACAACGCACGGCTAGGCAATGCACGGCAAGGCAAGGAAAGGCTAACGCAAGGCAAGGCACGGTCAGGCGAGGCAAGGCTAAGGCACGACAACGCAAGGCTAGGCAATGCACGGAAGGCAAGCAAAGAGGAACGGAAGGCAAGGAACGCAAGGGAAAGCAAGGCAAGGCAAGGGTAACGGAAGTAAACGAACGGCAAGGGGAAACAAGGCTAAGGCACGACAACGCACGGCTAGGCAATGCATGGCAAGGCAAGGAAAGGGTAACGCAAGGCAAGGCACGGTGAGGCAAGGCAAGGCTAATGCACGACAACGCACGGCTAGGCAATGCACGGCAAGGCAAGGAAAGGGTAACGCAAGGGAAGGCACGGTCAGACGAGGCAAGGCTAAGGCACGACAACGCAAGGCTAGGCAATGCCCTGAAGGCAAGCAAAGAGTAACGGAAGGCAAGGAAAGCAAGGGAAAGCAAGGCAAGGCAAGGGTAACAGAAGGAACGGCTCGGCAAGGGGAAACAAGGCTAAGGGACGGCAACGCACGGCTAGGCAATGCACGGCCAGCCAAGGAAAGGGTAACGCAAGGCAAGGCACGGTCAGGTGAGGCAAGGCTAATGCACGACAACGCAAGGCTAGACAGTGCACGGTAAGGCAAGGAAAGAGAAACGGAAGGAAAGGAAGGCAAGGCAAATCCAGGCAAGGCAAGTGTAACAAAAGGCACGGCACGGCAAGGGGAACAAGGCTAAGGCACGACAACGCACGGCTAGGCAATGCACGGCAAGGCAAGGAAAGGGTAACGCAAGGCAAGGCACGGTCAGGCAAGGCAAGGCTAATGCACGACAACGCACGGCTAGGCAATGCACGGCAAGGCAAGGAAAGGGTAACGCAAGGCAAGGCACGGTCAGGCGAGGCAAGGCTAAGGAACGACAACGCAAGGCTAGACAATGCACGGAAGGCAAGCAAAGAGTAACGGAAGGCAAGGAATGCAAGGAAAAGCAAGGCAACGCAAGCAAGGCTATGGCAAGGTGAAAAAAGGCTAAAGCACGACAACGCAAGGCTACGCAATGCACGGAAGGCAAGCAAAGAGTAACGGAAGGCAAGGAAGGGCAGGGAAAGCAAGGTAAGGCAAGGGTAACAGAAGGAAACGCACGGCAAGGGGAAACAAGGCTAAGGCACGACAACGCACGGCTAGGCAATGAACGGCAAGGCAAGAAAAGGGTAACGCAAGGCAAGGCACGGTGAGGCAAGGCAAGGCTAATACACGACAACGCAGGGCTAGGCAATGCACGGCAAGGCAAGGAAAGGGTAACGCAAGGGAAGGCACGGTCAGACGAGACAAGGCTAAGGCACGACAACGCAAGGCTAGGCAATGCACGGAAGGCAAGCAAAGAGTAACGGAAGGCAAGGAAGGCAAGGGAAAGCAAGGCAAGGAAAGGGTAACGGAAGGAAACGCACGGCAAGGGGAAACAAGGCTAAGGCACGACAACGCACGGCTAGGCAATGCACGGCAAGGCAAGGAAAGGGTAACGCAAGGCAAGGCACGGTGAGGCAAGGCAAGGCTAATGCACGACAACGCAAGACTAGGCAGTGCACGGTAAGGCAAGCAAAGAGTAACGCAAGGCAAGGAATGCAAGGCAAAGCAAGGCAACGCAAGCAAGGCTATGGCAAGGTGAAAAAAGGCTAAGGCACGACAAAGCAAGGCTAGGCAATGCACGGAAGGCAAGCAAAGAGTAACGGAAGGCAAGGAAGGCAAGGCAAAGCAAGGCAACGCAAGCAAGGCTACAGCAAGGTGAAACAAGGCTAAGGCACGACAACGCACGGCTAGGCAATGCACGGCAAGGCAAGGAAAGTGTAACGCAAGGCAAGGCACGGTCAGGCAAGGCAAGGCTAATGCACGACAACGCACGGCTAGGCAATGCACGGCCAGGCAAGGAAAGGGTAACGCAAGGCAAGGCACGGTCAGGTGAGGCAAGGCTAATGCACGACAACGCAAGGCTAGACAATGCACGGTAAGGCAAGGAAAGAGAAACGGAAGGAAAGGAAGGCAAGGCAAATCCAGGCAAGGCAATGTAACAAAAGGCACGGCACGGCAAGGGGAAACAAGGCTAATGCACGACAACGCACGGCTGGGCAATGCACGGCAAGGCAAGGAAAGGCTAACGCAAGGCAAGGCACACTCAGGCAAGGCAAGGCTAATGCACGACAACGCAAGGCTAGGCAGTGCACGGTAAGGCAAGGAAAGAGAAACGGAAGGAAAGGAAGGCAATGCAAAGCAAGGCAAGGCAAGTGTAACAAAAGGCACGGCACGGCAAGGGGAAACAAGGCTAAGGGACGGCAACGCACGCCTAGGCAATGCACCGCCAGCCAAGGAAAGGGTAACGCAAGGCAAGGCACGCTCAGGCAAGGCAAGGCTAATGCACGACAACGCAAGGCTAGGCAGTGCACGGTAAGGCAAGGAAAGAGTAACGGAAGGAAAGGAAGGCAAGGCAAATCCAGGCAAGGCAAGTGTAACAAAAGGCACGGCACGGCAAGGGGAAACAAGGCTAAGGCACGACAACGCACGGCTCGGCAATGCACGGCCAGGCAAGGAAAGGGTAACGCAAGGCAAGGCACGGTGAGCAAGGCAAGGCTAATGCACGACAATACAAGGCTAGGTAATGCACGGAAGGCAAGCAAAGAGTAACGGAAGGCAAGGAATGGAAGGCAAAGCAAGTCAACGCAAGCAAGGCTATAGCAAGGTGAAACAAGGCTATGGCACGACAACGCACGGCTAGGCAATGCACGTCAAGGCAAGGAAAGGGTGACGCAAGGCAAGGCACGGTGAGGCAAGGCAAGGCTAATGCATGACAACGCACGGCTAGGCAGTGCACGGCTAGGCAGGAAAAGAGTAACGGAAGGAAAGGAAGGCAAGGCAAAGCAAGGCAAGGCAAGTGTAACAAAAGGCACGGCACGGGAAGGGGAAACAAGGCGAAGGGACGGCAACGCACGGCTAGGCAATGCACGGACAGGCAAGGAAAGGGTAACGCAAGGCAATGCACGGAAGGCAAGCAAAGTGTAACGGAAGGCAAGGAATGCAAGGCAAAGCAAAGCAACGCAAGCAAGGCTATGGCAAGGTGAAAAAAGGCTAAGGAACGACAACGCAAGGCTAGGCAATGCACGGAAGGCAAGCAAAGAGTAACGGAAGGCAAGGAAGGCAAGGCAAAGCAAGGCAACGCAAGCAAGGCTATAGCAAGGTGAAACAAGGCTAAGGCACGACAACGCACGGCTAGGCAATGCACGGCAAGGCAAGGAAAGGGTAACGCAAGGCAAGGCACGGTGAGGCAAGGCAAGGCTAATGCACGACAACGCACGGCTAGGCAATGCACGGCAAGGCAAGGAAAGGGTAACGCAAGGCAAGGCACGGTCAGACGAGGCAAGGCTAAGGCACGACAACGCCAGGCTAGGCAATGCACGGAAGGCAAGCAAAGAGTAACGGAAGGCAAGGAAGGCCAGGGAAAGCACAGCAAGGCAAGGGTAACGGAAGGAAAGGCACGGCAAGGCGAAACAAGGCTAAGGCACGACAACGCACGGCTAGGCAATGCACGGCAAGGCAAGGAAAGGGTAACGCAAGGGAAGGCACGGTCAGACGAGGCAAGGCTAATGCACGACAACGCAAGGCTGGGCAGTGCACGGTTAGGAAGGGAAAGAGTAACGGAAGGAAAGGAAGGCAAGGCAAAGCAAGGCAAGGCAAGTATAACAAAAGGCACGGCACGGCAAGGGGAAACAAGGCGAAGGGACGGCAACGCACGGCTAGGCAATGCACGGCTAGGCAAGGAAAGGCTAACGCAAGGCAAGGCACGGTGAGGCAAGGCAAGGCTAATGCACGACAATACAAGGCTAGGCAATGCACGGAAGGCAAGCAAAGAGTAACGGAAGGCAAGGAATGCAAGGCAAAGCAAGGCAACGCAAGCAACGCTATGGCAAGGTGAAAAAAGGCTAAGGCACGACAAAGCAAGGCTAGGCAATGCACGGAAGGCAAGCAAAGAGTAACGGAAGGCAAGGAAGGCAAGGCAAAGCAAGGCAACGCAAGCAAGGCTATAGCAAGATGAAACAAGGCTAAGGCAGGACAACGCACTGCTAGGCAATGCACGGCAAGGCAAGGAAAGGGTAACGCAAGGCAAGGCACAGTGAGGCAAGGCAAGGCTAATGCACGACAACGCACGGCTAGGCAATGCACGGCAAGGCAAGGAAAGGGTAACGCAAGGCAAGGCACGGTCAGGCGAGGCAAGGCTAAGGAACGACAACGCAAGGCTAGACAATGCACGGAAGGCAAGCAAAGAGGAACGGAAGGCAAGGAAGGCAAGGGAAAGCAAGGCAAGGCAAGGCAAGGGTAACGGAAGTAAACGCACGGCAAGGGGAAACAAGGCTAAGGCACGACAACGCACGGCTAGGCAATGCACGGCAAGGCAAGGAAAGGGTAACGCAAGGCAAGGCACGATGAGGCAAGGCAAGGCTAATGCACGACAACGCACGGCTAGGCAATGCACGGCAAGGCAAGGAAAGGGTAACCAAGGGAAGGCACGGTCAGACGAGGCAAGGATAAGGCACGAAAACGCAAGGCTAGGCAATGCCCGGAAGGCAAGCAAAGAGTAACGGAAGGCAAGGAAGGCAAGGGAAAGCAAGGCAAGGGTAACAGAAGGAACGGCTCGGCAAGGGGAAACAAGGCTAAGGGACGGCAACGCACGGCTAGGCAATGCACGGCCAGCCAAGGAAACGGTAACGCAAGGCAAGGCACGGTCAGGCAAGGCAAGGCTAATGCACGACAACGGAAGGCTAGGCAGTGCACGGTAAAGCAAGGAAAGAGAAACGGAAGGAAAGGAAGGCAAGGCAAATCCAGGCAAGGCAAGTGTAACAAAAGGCACGGCGCGGCAAGGGGAAACAAGGCTAAAGCACGACAACGCAAGGCTACGCAATGCACGGAAGGCAAGCAAAGAGTAACGGAAGGCAAGGAAGGCCAGGGAAAGCAAGGCAAGGCAAGGGTAACGGAAGGAAACGCACGGCAAGGGGAAACAAGGCTAAGGCACGACAACGCACGGCTAGGCAATGAACGGCAAGGCAAGGAAAGGGTAACGCAAGGCAAGGCACGGTGAGGCAAGGCAAGGCTAATGCACGACAACGCACGGCTAGGCAATGCACGGCAAGGCAAGGAAAGGGTAACGCAAGGGAAGGCACGGTCAGACGAGGCAAGGCTAAGGCACGACAAAACAAGGCTAGGCAATGCACGGAAGGCAAGTAAAGAGGAACGGAAGGCAAGGAAGGCAAGGGAAAGCAAGGGAAGGCAAGCGTAACAAAAGGAACGTCTCGGCAAGGGCAAACAAGGCTAAGGCGCGGCAACGTACGGCTAGGCAATGCACGGCCAGCCAAGGAAAGGGTAACGCAAGGCAAGGCACGGTCAGGCAAGGCAAGGCTAATGCACGACAACGCAAGGCTAGGCAGTGCACGGTAAGGCAAGGAAAGAGTAACGGAAGGAAAGGAAGGCAAGGCAAATCCAGGCAAGGCAAGTGTAACAAAAGGCACGTCACGGCAAGGGGAAACAAGGCTAAGGCACTACAACGCAAGGCTAGGCAATGCACGGAAGGCAGGCAAAGAGTAACGGATGGCAAGGAAGGCAAGGGAAAGCAAGGCAAGGCAAGGGTAACAGAAGGAACGGCACGGCAAGGGGAAACAAGGCTAAGGCACGACAACGCAGGGCTAGGCAATGCACGGCAACGCAAGGAAAGGGTAACGCAAGGCAAGGAACTGTCAGGCGAGGCAAGGCTAAGGCACGACAACGCAAGGCTAGGCAATGCACGGAAGGTAAGCAAAGACAAACGAAAGGCAAGGAAAGCAAGGGAAAGCAAGGCAAGGTAAGGGTATGGGAAGGAACGGCACGGCAAGGGGAAACCAGGCTAAGGCACGACAACGCACGGCTAGGCAATGCACGGCAAGGCAAGGAAAGGGTAACGCAAGGGAAGGCACGGTCAGACGAGGCCAGGCTAATGCACGACAACGCAAGGCTGGGCAGTGCACGGTTAGGAAGGGAAAGAGTAACGGAAGGAAAGGAAGGCAAGGCAAAGCAAGGCAAGGCAAGTGTAACAAAAGGCACGGCACGGCAAGGGGAAACAAGGCGAAGGGACGGCAACGCACGGCTAGGCAATGCACGGCTAGGCAAGGAAAGGCTAACGCAAGGCAAGGCACGGTGAGGCAAGGCAAGGCTAATGCACGACAATACAAGGCTAGGCAATGCACGGAAGGCAAGCAAAGAGTAACGGAAGGCAAGGAATGCAAGGCAAAGCAAGGCAACGCAAGCAACGCTATGGCAAGGTGAAAAAAGGCTAAGGCACGACAAAGCAAGGCTAGGCAATGCACGGAAGGCAAGCAAAGAGTAACGGAAGGCAAGGAAGGCAAGGCAAAGCAAGGCAACGCAAGCAAGGCTATAGCAAGGTGAAACAAGGCTACGGCACGACAACGCACGGCTAGGCAATGCACGGCAAGGCAAGGAAAGGGTAACGCAAGGCAAGGCACAGTGAGGCAAGGCAAGGCTAATGCACGACAACGCACGGCTAGGCAATGCACGGCAAGGCAAGGAAAGGGTAACGCAAGGCAAGGCACGGTCAGGCGAGGCAAGGCTAAGGAACGACAACGCAAGGCTAGACAATGCACGGAAGGCAAGCAAAGAGTAACGGAAGGCAAGGAATGCAAGGAAAAGCAAGGCAAAGCAAGCAAGGCTGTGGCAAGGTGAAAAAAGGCTAAAGCACGACAACGCAAGGCTACGCAATGCACGGAAGGCAAGCAAAGAGTAACGGAAGGCAAGGAAGGACAGGGAAAGCAAGGTAAGGCAAGGGTAACGGAAGGAAACGCACGGCAAGGGGAAACAAGGCTAAGGCACGACAACGCACGGCTAGGCAATGAACGGCAAGTCAAGGAAAGGGTAAGGCAAGGCAAGGCACGGTGAGGCAAGGCAAGGCTAATGCACGACAACGCAGGGCTAGGCAATGCACGGCAAGGCAAGGAAAGGGTAACGCAAGGGAAGGCACGGTCAGACGAGGCAAGGCTAAGGCACGACAACGCAAGGCTAGGCAATGCACGGAAGGCAAGCAAAGAGTAACGGAAGGCAAGGAAGGCAAGGGAAAGCAAGGCAAGGCAAGGGTAATGGAAGGAAACGCACGGCAAGGGGAAACAAGGCTAAGGCACGACAACGCACGGCTAGGCAATGCACGGCAAGGCAAGGAAAGGGTAACGCAAGGCCAGGCACGGTGAGGCAAGGCAAGGCTAATGCACGACAACGCACGGCTAGGCAATGCACGGCAAGGCAAGGAAAGGGTAACGCAATGGAAGGCACGGTCAGACGAGGCAAGGCTAAGGCACGACAACGCAAGGCTAGGCAATGCACGGAAGGCAAGCAAAGAGTAACGGAAGGCAAGGAAGGCAAGGGAAAGCAAGGGAAGGCAAGAGTAACAGAAGGAACGGCTCGGCAAGGGCAAACAAGGCTAAGGGACGGCAACGCACGGCTAGGCAATGCACGGCCAGCCAAGGAAAGGGTAACGCAAGGCAAGGCACGGTCAGGCAAGGCAAGGCTAATGCACGACAACGCAAGTCTAGGCAGTGCACGGTAAGGCAAGGAAAGAGTAACGGAAGGAAAGGAAGGCAAGGCAAATCCAGGCAAGGCAAGTGTAACAAAAGGCACGGCACGGCAAGGGGAAACAAGGCTAAGGCACGACAACGCACGGCTAGGCAATGCACGGCAAGGCAAGGAAAGGGTAACGCAAGGCAAGGCACGGTGAGGCAAGGCAAGGCTAATGCACGACAACGCAGGGCTCGGCAATGCACGGCAAGGCAAGGAAAGGGTAACGCAAGGGAAGGCACGGTCAGACGAGGCAAGGCTAAGGAACGACAACGCAAGGCTAGACAATGCACGGAAGGCAAGCAAAGAGTAACGGAAGGGAAGGAAGGCAAGGGAAAGCAAGGGAAGGCAAGGGTAACGGAAGGAAATGCACGGCAAAGGGAAACAAGGCTAAGGCACGACAACGCACGGCTAGGCAATGCACGGCAAGGCAAGGAAAGGGTAAAGCAAGGCAAGGCAAGGTCAGGCGAGGCAAGGCTAAGGAACGACAACGCAAGGCTAGACAATGCACGGAAGGCAAGCAAAGAGTACCGGAAGGCAAGGAATGCAAGGCAAAGCAAGGCAACGCAAGCAAGGCTATGGCAAGGTGAAAAAAGGCTAAAGCACGACAACGCAAGGCTACGCAATGCACGGAAGGCAAGCAAAGAGTAACGGAAGGCAAGGAAGGCCAGGGAAAGCAAGGCAAGGCAAGGGTAACGGAAGGAAAGGCACGGCAAGGGGAAACAAGGCTAAGGCACGACAACGCACGGCTAGGCAATGAACGGCAAGGCAAGGAAAGTGTAACGCAAGGCAAGGCACGGTGAGGCAAGGCAAGGCTAATGCACGACAACGCAAGGCTAGGCAATGCACGGAAGGCAAGCAAAGAGGAACGGAAGGCAAGGAAGGGAAGGCAAAGCAAGGCAACGCACGCAAGACTATAGCAAGGTGAAACAAGGCTATGGCACGACAACGCACGGCTACGCAATGCACGGCAAGGCAAGGAAAGGGTAACGCAAGGGAAGGCACGGTCAGGCGAGGCAAGGCTAAGGCACGACAACGCAAGGCTAGGCAATGCACGGAAGCCAAGCAAAGAGTAACGGAAGGCAAGGAAGGCAAGGGAAAGCAAGGGAAGGCAAGGGTAACAGAAGGAACGGCTCGGCAAGGGCAAACAAGGCTAAGGGACGGCAACGCACGGCTAGGCAATGCACGGCCAGCCAAGGAAAGGGTAACGCAAGGCAAGGCACGGTCAGGCAAGGCAAGGCTAATGCACGACAACGGAAGTCTAGGCAGTGCACGGTAAGGCAAGGAAAGAGTAACGGAAGGAAAGGAAGGCAAGGCAAATCCAGGCAAGGCAAGTGTAACAAAAGGCACGGCACGGCAAGGGGAAACAAGGCTAAGGCACGACAACGCACGGCTAGGCAATGAACGGCAAGGCAAGGAAAGGGTAACGCAAGGCAAGGCACGGTGAGGCAAGGCAAGGCTAATACACGACAACGCAGGGCTAGGCAATGCACGGCAAGGCAAGGAAAGGGTAACGCAAGGGAAGGCACGGTCAGAAGAGGCAAGGCTAAGGCACGACGACGCAAGGCTAGGCAATGCACGGAAGGCAAGCAAAGAGTAACGGAAGGCAAGGAAGGCAAGGGAAAGCAAGGCAAGGCAAGGGTAACGGAAGGAAACGCACGGCAAGGGGAAACAAGGCTAAGGCACGACAACGCACGGCTAGGCAATGCACGGCAAGGCAAGGAAAGGGTAACGCAAGGCAAGGCTCGGTGAGGCAAGGCAAGGCTAATGCACGACAACGCACGGCTAGGCAATGCACGGCAAGGCAAGGAAAGGGTAACGCAAGGGAAGGAACGGTCAGACGAGGCAAGGCTAAGGCACGACAACGCAAGGCTAGGCAATGCACGGAAGGCAAGCAAAGAGTAACGGAAGGCAAGGAAGGCAAGGGAAAGCAAGGGAAGGCAAGGGTAACAGAAGGAACGGCTCGGCAAGGGCAAACAAGGCTAAGGGACGGCAACGCACGGCTAGGCAATGCACGGCCAGCCAAGGAAAGGGTAACGCAAGGCAAGGCACGGTCAGGAAAGGCAAGGCTAATGCACGACAACGGAAGGCTAGGCAGTGCACGGTAAGGCAAGGAAAGAGTAACGGAAGGAAAGGAAGGCAAGGCAAATCCAGGCAAGTCAAGTGTAACAAAAGGCACGGCACGGCAAGGGGAAACAAGGCTAAGGCACGACAACGCACGGCTAGGCAATGCACGGCAAGGCAAGGAAAGGCAAACGCAAGGCAAGGCACGGTCAGGCGAGGCAAGGCTAAGGCACGACAACGCAAGGCTAGGCAATGCACGGAAGGCAAGCAAAGAGGAACGGAAGGCAAGGAACGCAAGGGAAAGCAAGGCAAGGCAAGGGTAACGGAAGGAAACGCACGGCAAGGGGAAACAAGGCTAAGGCACGACAACGCACGGCTAGGCAATGCACGGCAAGGCAAGGAAAGGGTAACGCTAGGCAAGGCACGGTGAGGCAAGGCAAGGCTAATGCACGACAACGCACGGCTAGGCAATGCACGGCAAGGCAAGGAAAGGGTAACGCAAGGGAAGGCACGGTCAGACGAGGCAAGGCTAAGGCACGACAACGCAAGGCTAGGCAATGCCCGGAAGGCAAGCAAAGAGTAACGGAAGGCACGGAAGGCAAGGGAAAGCAAGGCAAGGCAAGGGTAACAGAAGGAACGGCTCGGCAAGGGGAAACAAGGCTAAGGGACGACAACGCACGGCTAGGCAATGCACGGCCAGCCAAGGAAATGGTAACGCAAGGCAAGGAACGGTCAGGTGAGGCAAGGCTAATGCACGACAACGCAAGGCTAGACAATGCACGGTAAGGCAAGGAAAGAGAAACGGAAGGAAAGGAAGGCAAGGCAAATCCAGGCAAGGCAAGTGTAACAAAAGGCACGGCACGGCAAGGGGAAACAAGGCTAATGCACGACAACGCACGGCTGGGCAATGCACGGCAAGGCAAGGAAAGGCTAACGCAAGGCAAGGCATGGACAGGCGAGGGAAGGCTAATGAACGACAACGCAAGGCTAGGCAGTGCACGGCCAGGCAGGGAAGGAGTAACGGAAGGAAACGAAGGCAAGGCAAAGCAAGGCAAGGCAAGTGTAACAAAAGGCGCGGCACGGCAAGGGGAAACAAGGCGAAGGGACGGCAACGCACGGCTAGGCAATGCACGGCCAGGCAAGGAAAGGCTAACGCAAGGCAAGGCACGGAGAGGCAAGACAAGGCTAATGCACGACAATACAAGGCTAGGCAATGCACGGAAGGCAAGCAAAGAGTAACGGAAGGCAAGGAAGGCAAGGCAAAGCAAGGCAACGCAAGCAAGGCTATGGCAAGGTGAAAAAAGGCTAAGGCACGACAAAGCAAGGCTAGGCAATGCACGGAAGGCAAGCAAAGAGTAACGGAAGGCAAGGAAGGCAAGGCAAAGCAAGGCAACGGAAGCAAGGCTATAGCAAGGTGAAACAAGGCTAAGGCACGACAACGCACGGCTAGGCAATGCACGGCAAGGCAAGGAAAGGGTAACGCAAGGCAAGGCACGGTCAGGCAAGGCAAGGCTAATGCACGACAACGCAAGGCTAGGCAATGCACGGCAAGGCAAGGAAAGGGTAACGCAAGGCAAGGCACGGTCAGGCGAGGCAAGGCTAAGGAACGACAACGCAAGGCTAGACAATGCACGGAAGGCAAGCAAAGAGCAACGGAGGGCAAGGAATGCAAGGAAAAGCAAGGCAACGCAGGCAAGGCTATGGCAAGGTGAAAAAAGGCTAAAGCACGACAACGCAAGGCTACGCAATGCACGGAAGGCAAGCAAAGAGTAACGGAAGGCAAGGAAGGCCAGGGAAAGCAAGGTAATTCAAGGGTAACGGAAGGAAACGCACGGCAAGGGGAAACAAGGCTAAGGCACGACAACGCACGGCTAGGCAATGAACGGCAAGGCAAGGAAAGGGTAAGGCAAGGCAAGGCACGGTGAGGCAAGGCAAGGCTAATGCACGACAACGCAGGGCTAGGCAATGCACGGCAAGGCAAGGAAAGGGTAACGCAAGGGAAGGCACGGTCAGACGAGACAAGGCTAAGGCACGACAACGCAAGGCTAGGCAATGCACGGAAGGCAAGCAAAGAGTAACGGAAGGCAAGGAAGGCAAGGGAAAGCAAGGCAAGGCAAGGGTAACGGAAGGAAACGCACGGCAAGGGGAAACAAGGCTAAGGCACGACAACGCACGGCTAGGCAATGCACGGCAAGGCAAGGAAAGGGTAACGCAAGGCAAGGCACGGTGAGGCAAGGCAAGGCTAATGCACGACAACGCACGGCTAGGCAATGCACGGCAAGGCAAGGAAAGGGTAACGCAAGGGAAGGCACGGTCAGACGAGGCAAGGCTAAGGCACGACAACGGAAGGCTAGGCAATGCACGGAAGGCAAGCAAAGAGTAACGGAAGGCAAGGAAGGCAAGGGAAAGCAAGGGAAGGCAAGGGTAACAGAAGGAACGGCTCGGCAAGGGCAAACAAGGCTAATGAACGGCAACGCACGGCTAGGCAATGCACGGCCAGGCAAGGAAAGGGTAACGCAAGGCAAGGCACGGTCAGGCAAGGCAAGGCTAATGCACGAAAACGCAAGTCTAGGCAGTGCACGGTAAGGCAAGGAAAGAGTAACGGAAGGAAAGGAAGGCAAGGCAAATCCAGGCAAGGCAAGTGTAACAAAAGGCACGGCACGGCAAGGGGAAACAAGGCTAAGGCACGACAACGCACGGCTAGGCAATGCACGGCAAGGCAAGGAAAGGGTAACGCAAGGCAAGGCACGGTGAGGCAAGGCAAGGCTAATGCACGACAACGCAGTGCTCGGCAATGCACGGCAAGGCAAGGAAAGGGTAACGCAAGGGAAGGCACGGTCAGACGAGGCAAGGCTAAGGAACGACAACGCAAGGCTAGACAATGCACGGAAGGCAAGCAAAGAGTAACGGAAGGGAAGGAAGGCAAGGGAAAGCAAGGGAAGGCAAGGGTAACGGAAGGAAATGCACGGCAAAGGGAAACAAGGCTAAGGCACGACAACGCACGGCTAGGCAATGCACGGCAAGGCAAGGAAAGGGTAAAGCAAGGCAAGGCACGGTCAGGCGAGGCAAGGCTAAGGAACGACAACGCAAGGCTAGACAATGCACGGAAGGCAAGCAAACAGTACCGGAAGGCAAGGAAGGCAAGGGAAAGCAAGGCAAGGCAAGGGTAACGGAAGGAAACGCACGGCCAGGGGAAACAAGGCTAAGGCACGACAACGCACGGCTAGGCAATGCACGGCAAGGCAAGGAAAGGGTAACGCAAGGCAAGGCACGGTGAGGCAAGGCAAGGCTAATGCACGACAACGCAAGTCTAGGCAGTGCACGGTAAGGCAAGGAAAGAGTAACGGAAGGAAAGGAAGGCAAGGCAAATCCAGGCAAGGCAAGTGTAACAAAAGGCACGGCACGGCAAGGGGAAACAAGGCTAAGGTACGACAACGCACGGCTAGGCAATGCACGGCCAGCCAAGGAAAGGGTAACGCAAGGCAAGGCACGGTCAGGAAAGGCAAGGCTAATGCACGACAACGGAAGGCTAGGCAGTGCACGGTAAGGCAAGGAAAGAGTAACGGAAGGAAAGGAAAGCAAGGGAAAGCAAGGCAAGGCAAGGGTAACGGAAGGAAACGCACGGCAAGGGGAAACAAGGCTAAGGCACGACTACGCACGGCTAGGCAATGCACGGCAAGGCAAGGAAAGGGTAACGCAAGGCAAGGCTCGGTGAGGCAAGGCAAGGCTAATGCACGACAACGCACGGCTAGGCAATGCACGGCAAGGCAAGGAAAGGGTAACGCAAGGGAAGGCACGGTCAGACGAGGCAAGGCTAAGGCACGACAACGCAAGGCTAGGCAATGCACGGAAGGCAAGCAAAGAGTAACGGAAGGCAAGGACGGCAAGGGAAAGCAAGGGAAGGCAAGGGTAACAGAAGGAACGGCTCGGCAAGGGCAAACAAGGCTAAGGGACGGCAACGCACGGCTAGGCAATGCACGGCCAGCCAAGGAAAGGGTAACGCAAGGCAAGGCACGGTCAGGAAAGGCAAGGCTAATGCACGACAACGGAAGGCTAGGCAGTGCACGGTAAGGCAAGGAAAGAGTAACGGAAGGAAAGGAAGGCAAGGCAAATCCAGGCAAGGCAAGTGTAACAAAAGGCACGGCACGGCAAGGGGAAACAAGGCTAAGGCACGACAACGCACGGCTAGGCAATGCACGGCAAGGCAATGAAAGGCTAACGCAAGGCAAGGCACGGTCAGGCGAGGCAAGGCTAAGGCACGACAACGCAAGGCTAGGCAATGCACGGAAGGCAAGCAAAGAGTAACGGAAGGCAAGGAAGGCAAGGGAAAGCAAGGCAAGGCAAGGGTAACGGAAGGAAACGCACGGCAAGGGGAAACAAGGCTAAGGCACGACAACGCACGGCTAGGCAAGGAAAGGGTAACGCAAGGCAAGGCACGGTGAGGCAAGGCAAGGCTATTGCACGACAACGCACGGCTAGGCAATGCACGGCAAGGCAAGGAAAGGGTAACGCAAGGGAAGGCACGGTCAGACGAGGCAAGGCTAAGGCACGACAACGCAAGGCTAGGCAATGCCCGGAAGGCAAGCAAAGAGTAACGGAAGGCAAGGAAGGCAAGGGAAAGCAAGGCAAGGCAAGGGTAACAGAAGGAACGGCTCGGCAAGGGGAAACAAGGCTAAGGGACGGCAACGCACGGCTAGGCAATGCACGGCCAGCCAAGGAAAGGGTAACGCAAGGCAAGGCACGGTCAGGTGAGGCAAGGCTAATGCACGACAACGCAAGGCTAGACAATGCACGGTAAGGCAAGGAAAGAGAAACGGAAGGAAAGGAAGGCAAGGCAAATCCAGCAAGGCAAGTGTAACAAAAGGCACGGCACGGCAAGGGGAAACAAGGCTAATGCACGACAACGCACGGCTGGGCAATGCACGGCAAGGCAAGGAAAGGCTAACGCAAGGCAAGGCACGGACAGGCGAGGGAAGGCTAATGAACGACAACGCAAGGCTAGGCAGTGCACGGCCAGGCAGGGAAGGAGTAACGGAAGGAAACGAAGGCAAGGCAAAGCAAGGCAAGGCAAGTGTAACAAAAGGCGCGGCACGGCAAGGGGAAACAAGGCGAAGGGACGGCAACGCACGGCTAGGCAATGCACGGCCAGGCAAGGAAAGGCTAACGCAAGGCAAGGCACGGAGAGGCAAGACAAGGCTAATGCACGACAATACAAGGCTAGGCAATGCACGGAAGGCAAGCAAAGAGTAACGGAAGGCAAGGAATGCAAGGCAAAGCAAGGCAACGCAAGCAAGGCTATGGCAAGGTGAAAAAAGGCTAAGGCACGACAAAGCAAGGCTAGGCAATGCACGGAAGGCAAGCAAAGAGTAACGGAAGGCAAGGAAGGCAAGGCAAAGCAAGGCAACGCAAGCAAGGCTATAGCAAGGTGAAACAAGGCTAAGGCACGACAACGCACGGCTAGGCAATGCACGGCAAGGCAAGGAAAGGGTAACGCAAGGCAAGGCACGGTCAGGCAAGGCAAGGCTAATGCACGACAACGCAAGGCTAGGCAATGCACGGCAAGGCAAGGAAAGGGTAACGCAAGGCAAGGCACGGTCAGGCGAGGCAAGGCTAAGGAACGACAACGCAAGGCTAGACAATGCACGGAAGGCAAGCAAAGAGCAAGGGAGGGCAAGGAATGCAAGGAAAAGCAAGGCAACGCAAGCAAGGCTATGGCAAGGTGAAAAAAGGCTAAAGCACGACAACGCAAGGCTACGCAATGCACGGAAGGCAAGCAAAGAGTAACGGAAGGCAAGGAAGGCCAGGGAAAGCAAGGTAATTCAAGGGTAACGGAAGGAAACGCACGGCAAGGGGAAACAAGGCTAAGGCACGACAACGCACGGCTAGGCAATGAATGGCAAGGCAAGGAAAGGGTAAGGCAAGGCAAGGCACGGTGAGGCAAGGCAAGGCTAATGCACGACAACGCAGGGCTAGGCAATGCACGGCAAGGCAAGGAAAGGGTAACGCAAGGGAAGGCACGGTCAGACGAGGCAAGGCTAAGGCACGACAACGCAAGGCTAGGCAATGCACGGAAGGCAAGCAAAGAGTAGCGGAAGGCAAGGAAGGCAAGGGAAAGCAAGGCAAGGCAAGGATAACGGAAGGAAACGCACGGCAAGGGGAAACAAGGCTAAGGCACGACAACGCACGGCTAGGCAATGCACGGCAAGGCAAGGAAAGGGTAACGCAAGGCAAGGCACGGTGAGGCGAGGCAAGGCTAATGCACGACAACGCACGGCTAGGCAATGCACGGCAAGGCAAGGAAAGGCTAACGCAAGGGAAGGCTCGGTCAGACGCGGCAAGGCTAAGGCACGACAACGCAAGGCTAGGCAATGCACGGAAGGCAAGCAAAGAGTAACGGAAGGCAAGGAAGGCAAGGGAAAGCAAGGGAAGGCAAGGGTAACAGAAGGAACGGCTCGGCAAGGGCAAACAAGGCTAAGGGACGGCAACGCACGGCTAGGCAATGCACGGCCAGCCAAGGAAAGGGTAACGCAAGGCAAGGCACGGTCAGGCAAGGCAAGGCTAATGCACGACAACGCAAGTCTTGGCAGTGCACGGTAAGGTAAGGAAAGAGTAACGGAAGGAAAGGAAGGCAAGGCAAATCCAGGCAAGGCAAGTGTAACAAAAGGCACGGCACGGCAAGGGGAAACAAGGCTAAGGCACGACAACGCACGGCTAGGCAATGGACGGCAAGGCAAGGAAAGGGTAACGCAAGGCAAGGCACGGTGGGGCAAGGCAAGGCTAATGCACGACAACGCAGTGCTCGGCAATGCACGGCAAGGCAAGGAAAGGGTAACGCAAGGGAAGGCACGGTCAGACGAGGCAAGGCTAAGGAACGACAACGCAAGGCTAGACAATGCACGGAAGGCAAGCAAAGAGTAACGGAAGGGAAGGAAGGCAAGGGAATGCAAGGGAAGGTAAGGGTAACGGAAGGAAATGCACGGCAAAGGGAAACAAGGCTAAGGCACGACAACGCACGGCTAGGCAATGCACGGCAAGGCAAGGAAAGGGTAACGCAAGGCAAGGCACGGTCAGGCGAGGCAAGGCTAAGGAACGACAACGCAAGGCTAGACAATGCACGGAAGGCAAGCAAACAGTACCGGAAGGCAAGGAATGCAAGGCAAAGCAAGGCAACGCAAGCAAGGCTATGGCAAGGTGAAAAAAGGCTAAAGCACGACAACGCAAGGCTAGGCAATGCACGGAAGGCAAGCAAAGAGGAACGGAAGGCAAGGAAGGGAAGGCAAAGCAAGGCAACGCACGCAAGACTATAGCAAGGTGAAACAAGGCTATGGCACGACAACGCACGGCTACGCAATGCACGGCAAGGCAAGGAAAGGGTAACGCAAGGGAAGGCACGGTCAGGCGAGGCAAGGCTAAGGCACGACAACGCAAGGCTAGGCAATGCACGGAAGCCAAGCAAAGAGTAACGGAAGGCAAGGAAGGCAAGGGAAAGCAAGGGAAGGCAAGGGTAACAGAAGGAACGGCTCGGCAAGGGCAAACAAGGCTAAGGGACGGCAACGCACGGCTAGGCAATGCACGGCCAGCCAAGGAAAGGGTAACGCAAGGCAAGGCACGGTCAGGCAAGGCAAGGCTAATGCACGACAACGCAAGGCTAGGCAGTGCACGGTAAGGCAAGGAAAGAGTAACGGAAGGAAAGGAAGGCAAGGCAAATCCAGGCAAGGCAAGTGTAACAAAAGGCACGGCACGGCAAGGGGAAACAAGGCTAAGGCACGACAACGCACGGCTAGGCAATGCACGGCAAGGCAAGGAAAGGGTAACGCAAGGCAAGGCACGGTGAGGCAAGGCAAGGCTAATGCACGAAAAAGCACGGCTAGGCAATGCACGGCAAGGCAAGGAAAGGCTAACGCAAGGCAAGGCACGGTCAGGCGAGGCAAGGCTAAGGCACGACAACGCAAGGCTAGGCAATGCACGGAAGGCAAGCAAAGAGTACCGGAAGGCAAGGAATGCAAGGAAAAGCAAGGCAACGCAAGCAAAGCTATGGCAAGGTGAATAAAGGCTAAAGCACGACAACGCA
The DNA here is from genome assembly GCF_037893015.1 of Macrotis lagotis. NCBI lineage: Eukaryota > Metazoa > Chordata > Mammalia > Peramelemorphia > Peramelidae > Macrotis > Macrotis lagotis. The sequence goes on along the minus strand of NW_027421936.1, from coordinate 484,543 downwards.
AGGCTACGCAATGCACGGAAGGCAAGCAAAGAGTAACGGAAGGCAAGGAAGGCCATGGATAGCAAGGCAAGGCAAGGGTAACGGAAGGAAACGCACGGCAAGGGGAAACAAGGCTAAGGCACGACAACGCACGGCTAGGCAACGAACAGCAAGGCAAGGAAAGGGTAACGCAAGGCAAGGCACGGTGAGGCAAGGCAAGGCTAATGCACGACAACGCAGGGCTAGGCAATGCACGGCAAGGCAAGGAAAGGGTAACGCAAGGGAAGGCACGGTCAGACGAGGCAAGGCTAAGGCACGACAACGCAAGGCTAGGCAATGCACGGAAGGCAAGCAAAGAGTAACGGAAGGCAAGGAAGGCAAGGGAAAGCAAGGCAAGGCAAGGGTAACGGAAGGAAACGCACGGCAAGGGGAAACAAGGCTAAGGCACGACAACGCACGGCTAGGCAATGCACGGCAAGGCAAGGAAAGGGTAACGCAAGGCAAGGCACGGTGAGGCAAGGCAAGGCTAAGGCACGACAACGCACGGCTAGGCAATGCACGGCAAGGCAAGGAAAGGGTAACGCAAGGGAAGGCACGGTCAGACGAGGCAAAGCTAAGGCACGACAACGCAAGGCTAGGCAATGTACGGAAGGCAAGCAAAGAGTAACGGAAGGCAAGGAAGGCAAGGGAAAGCAAGGGAAGGCAAGGGTAAGAGAAGGAACGGCTCGGTAAGGGCAAACAAGGCTAAGGGACGGCAACGCACGGCTAGGCAATGCACGGCCAGCCAAGGAAAGGGTAACGCAAGGCAAGGCACGGTCAGGAAAGGCAAGGCTAATGCACGACAACGCAAGGGTATGCAGTGCACGGTAAGGCAAGGAAAGAGTAACGGAAGGAAAGGAAGGCAAGGCAAATCCAGGCAAGGCAAGTGTAACAAAAGGCACGGCACGGCAAGGGGAAACAAGGCTAAGGCACGACAACGCACGGCTAGGCAATGCACGGCAAGGCAAGGAAAGGCTAACGCAAGGCAAGGCACGGTCTGGCGAGGCAAGGCTAAGGCACGACAACGCAATGCTAGGCAATGCACGGAAGGCAAGCACAGAGTAACGGAGGGCAAGGAAGGCAAGGGAAACAAGGCAAGGCAAGGGTAACGGAAGGAACGCCACGGCAAGGGGAAACAAGGCTAAGGCACGACAACGCACGGCTAGGCAATGCACGGCAAGGCAAGGAAAGGGTAACGCAAGGCAAGGCACGGTGAGGCAAGGCAAGGCGAATGCACGACAATACAAGGCTAGTTAATGCACGGAAGGCAAGCAAAGAGTAACGGAAGGAAAGGAAGGCAAGGCAAAGCAAGGCAAGGCAAGTGTAACAAAAGGCACGGCACGGCAATGGGAAACAAGGCGAAGGGACGGCAACGCACGGCTAGGCAATGCACAGCCAGGCAAGTAAAGGGTAACGCAAGGCAAGCCAGGGTGAGGCAAGGCAAGGCTAATGCACGACAATACAAGGCTAGTTAATGCACGGAAGGCAAGCAAAGAGTAACGGAAGGCAAGGAAGGCAAGGCAAAGCAAGGCAACGCAAGCAAGGCTATGGCAAGGTGAAAAAAGGCTAAAGCACGACAACGCAAGGCTACGCAATGCACGGAAGGCAAGCAAAGAGTAACGGAAGGCAAGGAAGGCCAGGGAAAGAAAGGTAAGGCAAGGGTAACGGAAGGAAACGCACGGCAAGGGGAAACAAGGCTGAGGCACGACAACGCACGGCTAGGCAGAACGGCAAGGCAAGGAAAGGGTAACGCAAGGCAAGGCACGGTGAGGCAAGGCAAGTCTAATGCACGATAATGCAGGGCTAGGCAATGCATGGCAATGCAAGGAAAGGGTAACGCAAGGGAAGGCACGGTCAGACGAAGCAAGGCTAAGGCACGACAACGCAAGGCTAGGCAATGCACGGAAGGCAAGCAAAGAGTAACGGAAGGCAAGGAAGGCAAGGGAAAGCAAGGGAAGGCAAGGGTAACAGAATGAACGGCTCGGCAAGGGCAAACAAGGCTAAGGGACGGCAACGCACGGCTAGGCAAAGCACGGCCAGCCAAGGAAAGGGTAACGCAAGGCAAGGCACCGTCAGGCAAGGCAAGGCTAATGCACGACAACGCAAGGCTAGGCAGTGCACGGTAAGGCAAGGAAAGAGTAACGGAAGGAAAGGAAGGCAAGGCAAATCCAGGCAAGGCAAGTGTAACAAAAGGCACGGCACGGCAAGGGGAAACAAGGCTAAGGCACGACAACGCACGGCTAGGCAATGCACGGCAAGGCAAGGAAAGGCTAACGCAAGGCAAGGCACGGTCAGGCGAGGCAAGGCTAAGGCACGACAACGCAAGGCTAGGCAATGCACGGAAGGCAAGCAAAGAGGAACGGAAGGCAAGGAACGCAAGGGAAAGCAAGGCAAGGCAAGGGTAACGGAAGGAAACGCACGGCAAGGGGAAACAAGGCTAAGGCACGACAACGCACGGCTAGGCAATGCACGGCAAGGCAAGGAAAGGGTAACGCAAGGCAAGGCACGGTGAGGCAAGGCAAGGCTAATGCACGACAACGCACGGCTAGGCAATGCACGGCAAGGCAAGGAAAGGGTAACGCAAGGGAAGGCACGGTCAGACGAGGCAAGGCTAAGGCACGACAACGCAAGGCTAGGCAATGCCTGGAAGGCAAGCAAAGAGTAACGGAAGGCAAGGAAGGCAAGGGAAAGCAAGGCAAGGCAAGGGTAACAGAAGGAACGGCTCGGCAAGGGGAAACAAGGCTAAGGGACGGCAACCCACGGCTAGGCAAGGAAAGGGTAACGCGAGGCAAGGCACGGTCAGGTGAGGCAAGGCTAATGCACGACAATGCAAGGCTAGACAGTGCACGGTAAGGCAAGGAAAGAGAAACGGAAGGAAAGGAAGGCAAGGCAAATATAGGCAAGGCAAGTGTAACAAAAGGCACGGCACGGCAAGGGGAAACAAGGCGAAGGGACGGCAACGCACGGCTAGGCAATGCACGGCCAGGCAAGGAAAGTCTAACGCAAGGCAAGGCACGGTGAGGCAAGGCAAGGCTAATGCACGACAATACAAGGCTAGGCAATGCACGGTAGGCAAGCAAAGAGTAACGGAAGGCAAGGAATGCAAGGCAAAGCAAGGCAACGCAAGCAAGGCAATGGCAAGGTAAAAAAAGGCTAAGGCACGACAAAGCAAGGCTAGGCAATGCACGGAAGGCAAGCAAAGAGTAACTGAAGGCAAGGAAGGCAAGGCAAAGCAAGGCAACGCAAGCAAGGCTACAGCAAGGTGAAACAAGGCTAAGGCACGACAACGCACGGCTAGGCAATGCACGGCAAGGCAAGGAAAGGGTAACGCAAGGCAAGGCACGGTCAGGTGCGGCAAGGCTAAGGAACGACAACGCAAGGCTAGACAATGCACGGAAGGCAAGCAAAGAGTAACGGAAGGCAAGGAATGCAAGGAAAAGCAAGGCAACGCAAGCAAGGCTATGGCAAGGCTAAAAAAGTCTAAAGCACGACAACGCAAGGCTACGCAATGCACGGAAGGCAAGCAAAGAGTAACGGAAGGCAAGGAAGGCCAGGGAAAGCAAGGTAAGGCAAGGGTAACGGAAGGAAACGCACGGCAAGGGGAAACAAGGCTAAGGCACGACAACGCACGGCTAGGCAATGAACGGCAAGGCCAGGAAAGGGTAACGCAAGGCAAGGCACGGTGAGGCAAGGCAAGGCTAATACACGACAACGCAGGGCTAGGCAATGCACGGCAAGGCAAGAAAGGGTAACGCAAGGGAAGGCACGGTCAGAAGAGGCAAGGCTAAGGCACGACAACGCAAGGCTAGGCAATGCACGGAAGGCAAGCAAAGAGTAACGGAAGGCAAGGAACGCAAGGGAAAGCAAGGCAAGGCAAGGGTAACGGAAGGAAACGCACGGCAAGGGGAAACAAGGCTAAGGCACGACAACGCACGGCTAGGCAATGCACGGCAAGGCAAGGAAAGGGTAACGCAAGGCAAGGCACGGTGAGGCAAGGCAAGGCTAATGCACGACAACGCACGGCTAGGCAATGCACGGCAAGGCAAGGAAAGGGTAACGCAAGGGAAGGCACGGTCAGACGAGGCAAGGCTAAGGCACGACAACGCAAGGCTAGGCAATGCCTGGAAGGCAAGCAAAGAATAACGGAAGGCAAGGAAGGCAAGGGAAAGCAAGGCAAGGCAAGGGTAACAGAAGGAACGGCTCGGCAAGGGGAAACAAGGCTAAGGGACGGCAACGCACGGCTAGGCAAGGAAAGGGTAACGCGAGGCAAGGCACGGTCAGGTGAGGCAAGGCTAATGCACGACAATGCAAGGCTAGACAGTGTACGGTAAGGCAAGGAAAGAGAAACGGAAGGAAAGGAAGGCAAGGCAAATATAGGCAAGGCAAGTGTAACAAAAGGCACGGCACGGCAAGGGGAAACAAGGCGAAGGGACGGCAACGCACGGCTAGGCAATGCACGGCCAGGCAAGGAAAGTCTAACGCAAGGCAAGGCACGGTGAGGCAAGGCAAGGCTAATGCACGACAATACAAGGCTAGGCAATGCACGGTAGGCAAGCAAAGAGTAACGGAAGGCAAGGAATGCAAGGCAAAGCAAGGCAACGCAAGCAAGGCAATGGCAAGGTAAAAAAAGGCTAAGGCACGACAAAGAAAGCCTAGGCAATGCACGGAAGGCAAGCAAAGAGTAACTGAAGGCAAGGAAGGCAAGGCAAAGCAAGGCAACGCAAGCAAGGCTACAGCAAGGTGAAACAAGGCTAAGGCACGACAACGCACGGCTAGGCAATGCACGGCAAGGCAAGGAAAGGGTAACGCAAGGCAAGGCACGGTCAGGTGAGGCAAGGCTAAGGAACGACAACGCAAGGCTAGACAATGCACGGAAGGCAAGCAAAGAGTAACGGAAGGCAAGGAATGCAAGGAAAAGCAAGGCAACGCAAGCAAGGCTATGGCAAGGCTAAAAAAGTCTAAAGCACGACAACGCAAGGCTACGCAATGCACGGAAGGCAAGCAAAGAGTAACGGAAGGCAAGGAAGGCCAGGGAAAGCAAGGTAAGGCAAGGGTAACGGAAGGAAACGCACGGCAAGGGGAAACAAGGCTAAGGCACGACAACGCACGGCTAGGCAATGAACGGCAAGGCCAGGAAAGGGTAACGCAAGGCAAGGCACGGTGAGGCAAGGCAAGGCTAATACACGACAACGCAGGGCTAGGCAATGCACGGCAAGGCAAGGAAAGGGTAACGCAAGGGAAGGCACGGTCAGAAGAGGCAAGGCTAAGGCACGACAACGCAAGGCTAGGCAATGCACGGAAGGCAAGCAAAGAGTAACGGAAGGCAAGGAAGGCAAGGGAAAGCAAGGCAAGGCAAGGGTAACGGAAGGAAACGCACGACAAGGGGAAACAAGGCTAAGGCACGACAACGCACGGCAAGGCAATGCACGGCAAGGCAAGGAAAGGGTAACGCAAGGCAAGGCTCGGTGAGGCAAGGCAAGGCTAATGCACGACAACGCCCGGCTAGGCAATGCACGGCAAGGCAAGGAAAGGGTAACGCAAGGGAAGGCACGGTCAGACGAGGCAAGGCTAAGGCACGACAACGCAAGGCTAGGCAATGCACGGAAGGCAAGCAAAGAGTAACGGAAGGCAAGGAAGGCAAGGGAAAGCAAGGGAAGGCAAGGGTAACAGAAGGAACGGCTCGGCAAGGGCAAACAAGGCTAAGGGACGACAACGCACGGCTAGGCAATGCACGGCCAGCCAAGGAAAGGGTAACGCAAGGCAAGGCACGGTCAGGCAAGGCAAGGCTAATGCACGACAACGCAAGGCTAGGCAGTGCACGGTAAGGCAAGGAAAGAGTAACGGAAGGAAAGGAAGGCAAGGCAAATCCAGGCAAGGCAAGTGTAACAAAAGGCACGGCACGGCAAGGGGAAACAAGGCTAAGGCACGACAACGCACGGCTAGGCAATGCACGGCAAGGCAAGGAAAGGCTAACGCAAGGCAAGGCACGGTGAGGCGAGGCAAGGCTAAGGCACGACAACGCAAGGCTAGGCAATGCACGGAAGGCAAGCAAAGAGGAACGGAAGGCAAGGAACGCAAGGGAAAGCAAGGGAAGGCAAGGGTAACAGAAGGAACGGCTCGGCAAGGGCAAACAAGGCTAAGGGACGGCAACGCACGGCTACGCAATGCACGGACAGCCAAGGAAAGGTTAACGCAAGGCAAGGCACGGTCAGGCAAGGCAAGGCTAATGCACGACAACGCAAGGCTAGGCAGTGCACGGTAAGGCAAGGAAAGAGTAACGGAAGGAAAGGAAGGCAAGGCAAATCCAGGCAAGGCAAGTGTAACAAAAGGCACGGCACGGCAAGGGGAAACAAGGCTAAGGCACGACAACGCACGGCTAGGCAATGCACGGCAAGGCAAGGAAAGGCTAACGCAAGGCAAGGCACGGTGAGGCGAGGCAAGGGTAAGGCACGACAACGCAAGGCTAGGCAATGCACGGAAGGCAAGCAAAGAGGAACGGAAGGCAAGGAACGCAAGGGAAAGCAAGGCAAGGCAAGGGTATCGGAAGGAAACGCACGGCAAGGGGAAACAAGGCTAAGGCACGACAACGCACGGCTAGGCAATGCACGGCAAGGCAAGGAAAGGGTAACGCAAGGCAAGGCACGGTGAGGCAAGGCAAGGCTAATGCACGACAACGCACGGCTAGGCAATGCACGGCAAGGCAAGGAAAGGGTAACGCAAGGGAAGGCACGGTCAGACGAGGCAAGGCTAAGGCACGACAACGCAAGGCTAGGCAATGCCCGGAAGGCAAGCAAAGAGTAACGGAAGGCAAGGAAGGCAAGGGAAAGCAAGGCAAGGCAAGGGTAACAGAAGGAACGGCTCGGCAAGGGGAAACAAGGCTAAGGGACGGCAACGCACGGCTAGGCAATGCACGGCCAGCCAAGGAAAGGGTAACGCAAGGCAAGGCACGGTCAGGTGAGGCAAGGCTAATGCACGACAACGCAAGGCTAGACAATGCACGGTAAGGCAAGGAAAGAGAAACGGAAGGAAAGGAAGGCAAGGCAAATCCAGGCAAGGCAAGTGTAACAAAAGGCACGGCACGGCAAGGGGAAACAAGGCTAATGCACGACAACGCACGGCTGGGCAATGCACGGCAAGGCAAGGAAAGGCTAACGCAAGGCAAGGCACGGACAGGCGAGGGAAGGCTAATGAACGACAACGCAAGGCTAGGCAGTGCACGGCCAGGCAGGGAAGGAGTAACGGAAGGAAACGAAGGCAAGGCAAAGCAAGGCAAGGCAAGTGTAACAAAAGGCGCGGCACGGCAAGGGGAAACAAGGCGAAGGGACGGCAACGCACGGGTAGGCAATGCACGGCCAGGCAAGGAAAGGCTAACGCAAGGCAAGGCACGGAGAGGCAAGACAAGGCTAATGCACGACAATACAAGGCTACGCAATGCACGGAAGGCAAGCAAAGAGTAACGGAAGGCAAGGAATGCAAGGCAAAGCAAGGCAACGCAAGCAAGGCTATGGCAAGGTGAAAAAAGGCTAAGGCACGACAAAGCAAGGCTAGGCAATGCACGGAAGGCAAGCAAAGAGTAACGGAACGCAAGGAAGGCAAGGCAAAGCAAGGCAACGCAAGCAAGGCTATAGCAAGGTGAAACAAGGCTAAGGCACGACAACGCATGGCTAGGCAATGCACGGCAAGGCAAGGAAAGGGTAACGCAAGGCAAGGCACGGTCAGGCAAGGCAAGGCTAATGCACGACAACGCAAGGCTAGGCAATGCACGGCAAGGCAAGGAAAGGGTAACGCAAGGCAAGGCACGGTCAGGCGAGGCAAGGCTAAGGAACGACAACGCAAGGCTAGACAATGCACGGAAGGCAAGCAAAGAGCAACGGAGGGCAAGGAATGCAAGGAAAAGCAAGGCAACGCAAGCAAGGCTATGGCAAGGTGAAAAAAGGCTAAAGCACGACAACGCAAGGCTACGCAATGCACGGAAGGCAAGCAAAGAGTAACGGAAGGCAAGGAAGGCCAGGGAAAGCAAGGTAATTCAAGGGTAACGGAAGGAAACGCACGGCAAGGGGAAACAAGGCTAAGGCACGACAACGCACGGCTAGGCAATGAACGGCAAGGCAAGGAAAGGGTAACGCAAGGCAAGGCACGGTGAGGCAAGGCAAGGCTAATACACGACAACGCAGGGCTAGGCAATGCACGGCAAGGCAAGGAAAGGGTAACGCAAGGGAAGGCACGGTCAGACGAGGCAAGGCTAAGGCACGACAACGCAAGGCTAGGCAATGCACGGAAGGCAAGCAAAGAGTAACGGAAGGCAAGGAAGGCAAGGGAAAGCAAGGCAAGGCAAGGGTAAAAGAAGGAACGGCTCGGCAAGGGGAAACAAGGCTAAGGGACGGCAACGCACGGCTAGGCAATGCACGGCCAGCCAAGGAAAGGGTAACGCAAGGCAAGGCACGGTCAGGTGCGGCAAGGCTAATGCACGACAACGCAAGGCTAGACAATGCACGGTAAGGCAAGGAAAGAGAAACGGAAGGAAAGGAAGGCAAGGCAAATCCAGGCAAGGCAAGTGTAACAAAAGGCACGGCACGGCAAGGGGAAACAAGGCTAATGCACGACAACGCACGGCTGGGCAATGCACGGCAAGGCAAGGAAAGGCTAACGCAAGGCAAGGCACGGACAGGCGAGGGAAGGCTAATGAACGACAACGCAAGGCTAGGCAGTGCACGGCCAGGCAGGGAAGGAGTAACGGAAGGAAACGAAGGCAAGGCAAAGCAAGGCAAGGCAAGTGTAACAAAAGGCGCGGCACGGCAAGGGTAAACAAGGCGAAGGGACGGCAACGCACGGCTAGGCAATGCACGGCCAGGCAAGGAAAGGGTAACGCAAGGCAAGGCACGGAGAGGCAAGACAAGGCTAATGCACGACAATACAAGGCTAGGCAATGCACGGAAGGCAAGCAAAGAGTAACGGAAGGCAAGGAATGCAAGGCAAAGCAAGGCAACGCAAGCAAGGCTATGGCAAGGTGAAAAAAGGCTAAGGCACGACAAAGCAAGGCTAGGCAATGCACGGAAGGCAAGCAAAGAGTAACGGAAGGCAAGGAAGGCAAGGCAAAGCAAGGCAACGCAAGCAAGGCTATAGCAAGGTGAAACAAGGCTAAGGCACGACAACGCACGGCTAGGCAATGCACGGCAAGGCAAGGAAAGGGTAACGCAAGGCAAGGCACGGTCAGGCAAGGCACGGCTAATGCACGACAAAGCAAGGGTAGGCAATGCACGGAAGGCAAGCAAAGAGTAACGGAAGGCAAGGAAGGCAAGGCAAAGCAAGGCAACGCAAGCAAGGCTATGGCAAGGTGAAAAAAGGCTAAAGCACGACAACGCAAGGCTACGCAATGCACGGAAGGCAAGCAAAGAGTAACGGAAGGCAAGGAAGGCCAGGGAAAGCAAGGTAAGGCAAGGGTAACGGAAGGAAACGCACGGCAAGGGGAAACAAGGCTAAGGCACGACAACGCACGGCTAGGCAATGCACGGCAAGGCAAGGAAAGGGTAACGCAAGGCAAGGCACGGTGAGGCAAGGCAAGGCTAATGCACGACAACGCACGGCTAGGCAATGCACGGCAAGGCAAGGAAAGGGTAACGCAAGGGAAGGCACGGTCAGACGAGGCAAGGCTAAGGCACGACAACGCAAGGCTAGGCAATGCCCGGAAGGCAAGCAAAGAGTAACGGAAGGCAAGGAAGGCAAGGGAAAGCAAGGCAAGGCAAGGGTAACAGAAGGAAAGGCACGGCAAGGGGAAACAAGGCTAAGGGACGGCAACGCACGGCTAGGCAATGCACGGCCAGCCAAGGAAAGGGTAACGCAAGGCAAGGCACGGTCAGGTGAGGCAAGGCTAATGCACGACAACGCAAGGCTAGACAATGCACGGTAAGGCAAGGAAAGAGAAACGGAAGGAAAGGAAGGCAAGGCAAATCCAGGCAAGGCAAGTGTAACAAAAGGCACGGCACGGCAAGGGGAAACAAGGCTAATGCACGACAACGCACGGCTGGGCAATGCACGGCAAGGCAAGGAAAGGCTAACGCAAGGCAAGGCACGGACAGGCGAGGGAAGGCTAATGAACGACAACGCAAGGCTAGGCAGTGCACGGCCAGGCAGGGAAAGAGTAACGGAAGGAAACGAAGGCAAGGCAAAGCAAGGCAAGGCAAGTGTAACAAAAGGCGCGGCACGGCAAGGGGAAACAAGGCGAAGGGACGGCAACGCACGGCTAGGCAATGCACGGCCAGGCAAGGAAAGGCTAACGCAAGGCAAGGCACGGAGAGGCAAGGCAAGGCTAATGCACGACAACGCACGGCTAGGCAATGCACGGCAAGGCAAGGAAAGGGTAACGCAAGGGAAGGCACGGTCAGACGAGGCAAGGCTAAGGCACGACAACGCAAGGCTAGGCAATGCCCGGAAGGCAAGCAAAGAGTAACGGAAGGCAAGGAAGGCAAGGGAAAGCAAGGCAAGGCAAGGGTAACAGAAGGAACGGCTCGGCAAGGGGAAACAAGGCTAAGGGACGGCAACCCACGGCTAGGCAAGGAAAGGGTAACGCGAGGCAAGGCACGGTCAGGTGAGGCAAGGCTAATGCACGACAATGCAAGGCTAGACAGTGCACGGTAAGGCAAGGAAAGAGAAACGGAAGGAAAGGAAGGCAAGGCAAATATAGGCAAGGCAAGTGTAACAAAAGGCACGGCACGGCAAGGGGAAACAAGGCGAAGGGACGGCAACGCACGGCTAGGCAATGCACGGCCAGGCAAGGAAAGTCTAACGCAAGGCAAGGCACGGTGAGGCAAGGCAAGGCTAATGCACGACAATACAAGGCTAGGCAATGCACGGTAGGCAAGCAAAGAGTAACGGAAGGCAAGGAATGCAAGGCAAAGCAAGGCAACGCAAGCAAGGCAATGGCAAGGTAAAAAAAGGCTAAGGCACGACAAAGCAAGGCTAGGCAATGCACGGAAGGCAAGCAAAGAGTAACTGAAGGCAAGGAAGGCAAGGCAAAGCAAGGCAACGCAAGCAAGGCTACAGCAAGGTGAAACAAGGCTAAGGCACGACAACGCACGGCTAGGCAATGCACGGCAAGGCAAGGAAAGGGTAACGCAAGGCAAGGCACGGTCAGGTGCGGCAAGGCTAAGGAACGACAACGCAAGGCTAGACAATGCACGGAAGGCAAGCAAAGAGTAACGGAAGGCAAGGAATGCAAGGAAAAGCAAGGCAACGCAAGCAAGGCTATGGCAAGGCTAAAAAAGTCTAAAGCACGACAACGCAAGGCTACGCAATGCACGGAAGGCAAGCAAAGAGTAACGGAAGGCAAGGAAGGCCAGGGAAAGCAAGGTAAGGCAAGGGTAACGGAAGGAAACGCACGGCAAGGGGAAACAAGGCTAAGGCACGACAACGCACGGCTAGGCAATGAACGGCAAGGCCAGGAAAGGGTAACGCAAGGCAAGGCACGGTGAGGCAAGGCAAGGCTAATACACGACAACGCAGGGCTAGGCAATGCACGGCAAGGCAAGAAAGGGTAACGCAAGGGAAGGCACGGTCAGAAGAGGCAAGGCTAAGGCACGACAACGCAAGGCTAGGCAATGCACGGAAGGCAAGCAAAGAGTAACGGAAGGCAAGGAACGCAAGGGAAAGCAAGGCAAGGCAAGGGTAACGGAAGGAAACGCACGGCAAGGGGAAACAAGGCTAAGGCACGACAACGCACGGCTAGGCAATGCACGGCAAGGCAAGGAAAGGGTAACGCAAGGCAAGGCACGGTGAGGCAAGGCAAGGCTAATGCACGACAACGCACGGCTAGGCAATGCACGGCAAGGCAAGGAAAGGGTAACGCAAGGGAAGGCACGGTCAGACGAGGCAAGGCTAAGGCACGACAACGCAAGGCTAGGCAATGCCTGGAAGGCAAGCAAAGAATAACGGAAGGCAAGGAAGGCAAGGGAAAGCAAGGCAAGGCAAGGGTAACAGAAGGAACGGCTCGGCAAGGGGAAACAAGGCTAAGGGACGGCAACGCACGGCTAGGCAAGGAAAGGGTAACGCGAGGCAAGGCACGGTCAGGTGAGGCAAGGCTAATGCACGACAATGCAAGGCTAGACAGTGCACGGTAAGGCAAGGAAAGAGAAACGGAAGGAAAGGAAGGCAAGGCAAATATAGGCAAGGCAAGTGTAACAAAAGGCACGGCACGGCAAGGGGAAACAAGGCGAAGGGACGGCAACGCACGGCTAGGCAATGCACGGCCAGGCAAGGAAAGTCTAACGCAAGGCAAGGCACGGTGAGGCAAGGCAAGGCTAATGCACGACAATACAAGGCTAGGCAATGCACGGTAGGCAAGCAAAGAGTAACGGAAGGCAAGGAATGCAAGGCAAAGCAAGGCAACGCAAGCAAGGCAATGGCAAGGTAAAAAAAGGCTAAGGCACGACAAAGAAAGGCTAGGCAATGCACGGAAGGCAAGCAAAGAGTAACTGAAGGCAAGGAAGGCAAGGCAAAGCAAGGCAACGCAAGCAAGGCTACAGCAAGGTGAAACAAGGCTAAGGCACGACAACGCACGGCTAGGCAATGCACGGCAAGGCAAGGAAAGGGTAACGCAAGGCAAGGCACGGTCAGGTGAGGCAAGGCTAAGGAACGACAACGCAAGGCTAGACAATGCACGGAAGGCAAGCAAAGAGTAACGGAAGGCAAGGAATGCAAGGAAAAGCAAGGCAACGCAAGCAAGGCTATGGCAAGGCTAAAAAAGTCTAAAGCACGACAACGCAAGGCTACGCAATGCACGGAAGGCAAGCAAAGAGTAACGGAAGGCAAGGAAGGCCAGGGAAAGCAAGGTAAGGCAAGGGTAACGGAAGGAAACGCACGGCAAGGGGAAACAAGGCTAAGGCACGACAACGCACGGCTAGGCAATGAACGGCAAGGCAAGGAAAGGGTAACGCAAGGCAAGGCACGGTGAGGCAAGGCAAGGCTAATACACGACAACGCAGGGCTAGGCAATGCACGGCAAGGCAAGGAAAGGGTAACGCAAGGGAAGGCACGGTCAGAAGAGGCAAGGCTAAGGCACGACAACGCAAGGCTAGGCAATGCACGGAAGGCAAGCAAAGAGTAACGGAAGGCAAGGAAGGCAAGGGAAAGCAAGGCAAGGCAAGGGTAACGGAAGGAAACGCACGACAAGGGGAAACAAGGCTAAGGCACGACAACGCACGGCTAGGCAATGCACGGCAAGGCAAGGAAAGGGTAACGCAAGGCAAGGCACGGTGAGGCAAGGCAAGGCTAATGCACGACAACGCACGGCTAGGCAATGCACGGCAAGGCAAGGAAAGGGTAACGCAAGGGAAGGCACGGTCAGACGAGGCAAGGCTAAGGCACGACAACGCAAGGCTAGGCAATGCACGGAAGGCAAGCAAAGAGTAACGGAAGGCAAGGAAGGCAAGGGAAAGGAAGGGAAGGCAAGGGTAACAGAAGGAACGGCTCGGCAAGGGCAAACAAGGCTAAGGGACGACAACGCACGGCTTGGCAATGCACGGCCAGCCAAGGAAAGGGTAACGCAAGGCAAGGCACGGTCAGGCAAGGCAAGGCTAATGCACGACAACGCAAGGCTAGGCAGTGCACGGTAAGGCAAGGAAAGAGTAACGGAAGGAAAGGAAGGCAAGGCAAATCCAGGCAAGGCAAGTGTAACAAAAGGCACGGCACGGCAAGGGGAAACAAGGCTAAGGCACGACAACGCACGGCTAGGCAATGCACGGCAAGGCAAGGAAAGGCTAACGCAAGGCAAGGCACGGTGAGGCGAGGCAAGGCTAAGGCACGACAACGCAAGGCTAGGCAATGCACGGAAGGCAAGCAAAGAGGAACGGAAGGCAAGGAACGCAAGGGAAAGCAAGGGAAGGCAAGGGTAACAGAAGGAACGGCTCGGCAAGGGCAAACAAGGCTAAGGGACGGCAACGCACGGCTAGGCAATGCACGGACAGCCAAGGAAAGGGTAACGCAAGGCAAGGCACGGTCAGGCAAGGCAAGGCTAATGCACGACAACGCAAGGCTAGGCAGTGCACGGTAAGGCAAGGAAAGAGTAACGGAAGGAAAGGAAGGCAAGGCAAATCCAGGCAAGGCAAGTGTAACAAAAGGCACGGCACGGCAAGGGGAAACAAGGCTAAGGCACGACAACGCACGGCTAGGCAATGCACGGCAAGGCAAGGAAAGGCTAACGCAAGGCAAGGCACGGTCAGGCGAGGCAAGGGTAAGGCACGACAACGCAAGGCTAGGCAATGCACGGAAGGCAAGCAAAGAGGAACGGAAGGCAAGGAACGCAAGGGAAAGCAAGGCAAGGCAAGGGTAACGGAAGGAAACGCACGGCAAGGGGAAACAAGGCTAAGGCACGACAACGCACGGCTAGGCAATGCACGGCAAGGCAAGGAAAGGGTAACGCAAGGCAAGGCACGGTGAGGCAAGGCAAGGCTAATGCACGACAACGCACGGCTAGGCAATGCACGGCAAGGCAAGGAAAGGGTAACGCAAGGGAAGGCACGGTCAGACGAGGCAAGGCTAAGGCACGACAACGCAAGGCTAGGCAATGCCCGGAAGGCAAGCAAAGAGTAACGGAAGGCAAGGAAGGCAAGGGAAAGCAAGGCAAGGCAAGGGTAACAGAAGGAACGGCTCGGCAAGGGGAAACAAGGCTAAGGGACGGCAACGCACGGCTAGGCAATGCACGGCCAGCCAAGGAAAGGGTAACGCAAGGCAAGGCACGGTCAGGTGAGGCAAGGCTAATGCACGACAACGCAAGGCTAGACAATGCACGGTAAGGCAAGGAAAGAGAAACGGAAGGAAAGGAAGGCAAGGCAAATCCAGGCAAGGCAAGTGTAACAAAAGGCACGGCACGGCAAGGGGAAACAAGGCTAATGCACGACAACGCACGGCTGGGCAATGCACGGCAAGGCAAGGAAAGGGTAACGCAAGGCAAGGCACGGACAGGCGAGGGAAGGCTAATGAACGACAACGCAAGGCTAGGCAGTGCACGGCCAGGCAGGGAAAGAGTAACGGAAGGAAACGAAGGCAAGGCAAAGCAAGGCAAGGCAAGTGTAACAAAAGGCGCGGCACGGCAAGGGGAAACAAGGCGAAGGGACGGCAACGCACGGCTAGGCAATGCACGGCCAGGCAAGGAAAGGCTAACGCAAGGCAAGGCACGGAGAGGCAAGACAAGGCTAATGCACGACAATACAAGGCTAGGCAATGCACGGAAGGCAAGCAAAGAGTAACGGAAGGCAAGGAATGCAAGGCAAAGCAAGGCAACGCAAGCAAGGCTATGGCAAGGTGAAAAAAGGCTAAGGCACGACAAAGCAAGGCTAGGCAATGCACGGAAGGCAAGCAAAGAGTAACGGAACGCAAGGAAGGCAAGGCAAAGCAAGGCAACGCAAGCAAGGCTATAGCAAGGTGAAACAAGGCTAAGGCACGACAACGCATGGCTAGGCAATGCACGGCAAGGCAAGGAAAGGGTAACGCAAGGCAAGGCACGGTCAGGCAAGGCAAGGCTAATGCACGACAACGCAAGGCTAGGCAATGCACGGCAAGGCAAGGAAAGGGTAACGCAAGGCAAGGCACGGTCAGGCGAGGCAAGGCTAAGGAACGACAACGCAAGGCTAGACAATGCACGGAAGGCAAGCAAAGAGCAACGGAGGGCAAGGAATGCAAGGAAAAGCAAGGCAACGCAAGCAAGGCTATGGCAAGGTGAAAAAAGGCTAAAGCACGACAACGCAAGGCTACGCAATGCACGGAAGGCAAGCAAAGAGTAACGGAAGGCAAGGAAGGCCAGGGAAAGCAAGGTAATTCAAGGGTAACGGAAGGAAACGCACGGCAAGGGGAAACAAGGCTAAGGCACGACAACGCACGGCTAGGCAATGAACGGCAAGGCAAGGAAAGGGTAACGCAAGGCAAGGCACGGTGAGGCAAGGCAAGGCTAATACACGACAACGCAGGGCTAGGCAATGCACGGCAAGGCAAGGAAAGGGTAACGCAAGGGAAGGCACGGTCAGACGAGGCAAGGCTAAGGCACGACAACGCAAGGCTAGGCAATGCACGGAAGGCAAGCAAAGAGTAACGGAAGGCAAGGAAGGCAAGGGAAAGCAAGGCAAGGCAAGGGTAAAAGAAGGAACGGCTCGGCAAGGGGAAACAAGGCTAAGGGACGGCAACGCACGGCTAGGCAATGCACGGCCAGCCAAGGAAAGGGTAACGCAAGGCAAGGCACGGTCAGGTGAGGCAAGGCTAATGCACGACAACGCAAGGCTAGACAATGCACGGTAAGGCAAGGAAAGAGAAACGGAAGGAAAGGAAGGCAAGGCAAATCCAGGCAAGGCAAGTGTAACAAAAGGCACGGCACGGCAAGGGGAAACAAGGCTAATGCACGACAACGCACGGCTGGGCAATGCACGGCAAGGCAAGGAAAGGCTAACGCAAGGCAAGGCACGGACAGGCGAGGGAAGGCTAATGAACGACAACGCAAGGCTAGGCAGTGCACGGCCAGGCAGGGAAGGAGTAACGGAAGGAAACGAAGGCAAGGCAAAGCAAGGCAAGGCAAGTGTAACAAAAGGCGCGGCACGGCAAGGGTAAACAAGGCGAAGGGACGGCAACGCACGGCTAGGCAATGCACGGCCAGGCAAGGAAAGGGTAACGCAAGGCAAGGCACGGAGAGGCAAGACAAGGCTAATGCACGACAATACAAGGCTAGGCAATGCACGGAAGGCAAGCAAAGAGTAACGGAACGCAAGGAATCCAAGGCAAAGCAAGGCAACGCAAGCAAGGCTATGGCAAGGTGAAAAAAGGCTAAGGCACGACAAAGCAAGGGTAGGCAATGCACGGAAGGCAAGCAAAGAGTAACGGAAGGCAAGGAAGGCAAGGCAAAGCAAGGCAACGCAAGCAAGGCTATAGCAAGGTGAAACAAGGCTAAGGCACGACAACGCATGGCTAGGCAATGCACGGCAAGGCAAGGAAAGGGTAACGCAAGGCAAGGCACGGTCAGGCAAGGCAAGGCTAATGCACGACAAAGCAAGGGTAGGCAATGCACGGAAGGCAAGCAAAGAGTAACGGAAGGCAAGGAAGGCAAGGCAAAGCAAGGCAACGCAAGCAAGGCTATGGCAAGGTGAAAAAAGGCTAAAGCACGACAACGCAAGGCTACGCAATGCACGGAAGGCAAGCAAAGAGTAACGGAAGGCAAGGAAGGCCAGGGAAAGCAAGGTAAGGCAAGGGTAACGGAAGGAAACGCACGGCAAGGGGAAACAAGGCTAAGGAACGACAACGCACGGCTAGGCAATGCACGGCAAGGCAAGGAAAGGGTAACGCAAGGCAAGGCACGGTGAGGCAAGGCAAGGCTAATGCACGACAACGCACGGCTAGGCAATGCACGGCAAGGCAAGGAAAGGGTAACGCAAGGGAAGGCACGGTCAGACGAGGCAAGGCTAAGGCACGACAACGCAAGGCTAGGCAATGCCCGGAAGGCAAGCAAAGAGTAACGGAAGGCAAGGAAGGCAAGGGAAAGCAAGGCAAGGCAAGGGTAACAGAAGGAACGGCTCGGCAAGGGGAAACAAGGCTAAGGGACGGCAACGCACGGCTAGGCAATGCACGGCCAGCCAAGGAAAGGGTAACGCAAGGCAAGGCACGGTCAGGTGAGGCAAGGCTAATGCACGACAACGCAAGGCTAGACAATGCACGGTAAGGCAAGGAAAGAGAAACGGAAGGAAAGGAAGGCAAGGCAAATCCAGGCAAGGCAAGTGTAACAAAAGGCACGGCACGGCAAGGGGAAACAAGGCTAATGCACGACAACGCACGGCTGGGCAATGCACGGCAAGGCAAGGAAAGGCTAACGCAAGGCAAGGCACGGTCAGGCGAGGGAAGGCTAATGAACGACAACGCAAGGCTAGGCAGTGCACGGCCAGGCAGGGAAAGAGTAACGGAAGGAAACGAAGGCAAGGCAAAGCAAGGCAAGGCAAGTGTAACAAAAGGCGCGGCACGGCAAGGGTAAACAAGGCGAAGGGACGGCAACGCACGGCTAGGCAATGCACGGCCAGGCAAGGAAAGGCTAACGCAAGGCAAGGCACGGAGAGGCAAGGCAAGGCTAATGCACGACAATACAAGGCTAGGCAATGCACGGAAGGCAAGCAAAGAGTAACGGAAGGCAAGGAATGCAAGGCAAAGCAAGGCAACGCAAGCAAGGCTATGGCAATGTGAAAAAAGGCTAAGGCACGACAAAGCAAGGCTAGGCAATGCACGGAAGGCAAGCAAAGAGTAACGGAAGGCAAGGAAGGCAAGGCAAAGCAAGGCAACGCAAGCAAGGCTATAGGAAGGTGAAACAAGGCTATGTCACGACAACGCACGGCTAGGCAATGCACGGCAAGGCAAGGAAAGGGTAACGCAAGGCAAGGCACGGTCAGGCAAGGCAAGGCTAATGCACGACAACGCAAGGCTAGGCAATGTACGGCAAGGCAAGGAAAGGGTAACGCAAGGCAAGGCACGGTCAGGCGAGGCAAGGCTAAGGAACGACAACGCAAGGCTAGACAATGCACGGAAGGCAAGCAAAGAGTAACGGAAGGCAAGGAATGCAAGGAAAAGCAAGGCAACGCAAGCAAGGCTATGGCAAGGTGAAAAAAGGCTAAAGCACGACAACGCAAGGCTACGCAATGCACGGAAGGCAAGCAAAGAGTAACGGAAGGCAAGGAAGGCCAGGGAAAGCAAGGTAAGGCAAGGGTAACGGAAGGAAACGCACGGCAAGGGGAAACAAGGCTAAGGCACGACAACGCACGGCTAGGCAATGAACGGCAAGGCAAGGAAAGGGTAACGCAAGGCAAGGCACGGTGAGGCAAGGCAAGGCTAATACACGACAACGCAGGGCTAGGCAATGCACGGCAAGGCAAGGAAAGGGTAACGCAAGGGAAGGCACGGTCAGACGAAACAAGGCTAAGGCACGACAACGCAAGGCTAGGCAATGCACGGAAGGCAAGCAAAGAGTAACGGAAGGCAAGGAAGGCAAGGGAAAGCAAGGGAAGGCAAGGGTAACAGAAGGAACGGCTCGGCAAGGGCAAACAAGGCTAAGGGACGGCAACGCACGGCTAGGCAATGCACGGCCAGCCAAGGAAAGGGTAACGCAAGGCAAGGCACGGTCAGGCAAGGCAAGGCTAATGCACGACAACGCAAGGCTAGGCAGTGCACGGTAAGGCAAGGAAAGAGTAACGGAAGGAAAGGAAGGCAAGGCAAATCCAGGCAAGGCAAGTGTAACAAAAGGCACGGCACGGCAAGGGGAAACAAGGCTAAGGCACGACAACGCACGGCTAGGCAATGCACGGCAAGGCAAGGAAAGGCTAACGCAAGGCAAGGCACGGTCAGGCGAGGCAAGGCTAAGGCACGACAACGCAAGGCTAGGCAATGCACGGAAGGCAAGCAAAGAGGAACGGAAGGCAAGGAACGCAAGGGAAAGCAAGGCAAGGCAAGGGTAACGGAAGGAAACGCACGGCAAGGGGAAACAAGGCTAAGGCACGACAACGCACGGCTAGGCAATGCACGGCAAGGCAAGGAAAGGGTAACGCAAGGCAAGGCACGGTGAGGCAAGGCAAGGCTAATGCACGACAACGCACGGCTAGGCAATGCACGGCAAGGCAAGGAAAGGGTAACGCAAGGGAAGGCACGGTCAGACGAGGCAAGGCTAAGGCACGACAACGCAAGGCTAGGCAATGCCCGGAAGGCAAGCAAAGAGTAACGGAAGGCAAGGAAAGCAAGGGAAAGCAAGGCAAGGCAAGGGTAACAGAAGGAACGGCTCGGCAAGGGGAAACAAGGCTAAGGGACGGCAACGCACGGCTAGGCAATGCACGGCCAGCCAAGGAAAGGGTAACGCAAGGCAAGGCACGGTCAGGTGAGGCAAGGCTAATGCACGACAACGCAAGGCTAGACAGTGCACGGTAAGGCAAGGAAAGAGAAACGGAAGGAAAGGAAGGCAAGGCAAATCCAGGCAAGGCAAGTGTAACAAAAGGCACGGCTCGGCAAGGGGAACAAGGCTAAGGCCCGACAACGCACGGCTAGGCAATGCACGGCAAGGCAAGGAAAGGGTAACGCAAGGCAAGGCACGGTCAGGCAAGGCAAGGCTAATGCACGACAACGCACGGCTAGGCAATGCACGGCAAGGCAAGGAAAGGGTAACGCAAGGCAAGGCACGGTCAGGCGAGGCAAGGCTAAGGAACGACAACGCAAGGCTAGACAATGCACGGAAGGCAAGCAAAGAGTAACGGAAGGCAAGGAATGCAAGGAAAAGCAAGGCAACGCAAGCAAGGCTATGGCAAGGTGAAAAAGGCTAAAGCACGACAACGCAAGGCTACGCAATGCACGGAAGGCAAGCAAAGAGTAACGGAAGGCAAGGAAGGCCAGGGAAAGCAAGGTAAGGCAAGGGTAACGGAAGGAAACGCACGGCAAGGGGAAACAAGGCTAAGGCACGACAACGCACGGCTAGGCAATGAACGGCAAGGCAAGGAAAGGGTAATGCAAGGCAAGGCACGGTGAGGCAAGGCAAGGCTAATGCACGACAACGCAGGGCTAGGCAATGCACGGCAAGGCAAGGAAAGGGTAACGCAAGGGAAGGCACGGTCAGACGAGGCAAGGCTAAGGCACGACAACGCAAGGCTAGGCAATGCACGGAAGGCAAGCAAAGAGTAACGGAAGGCAAGGAAGGCAAGGGAAAGCAAGGCAAGGCAAGGGTAACGGAAGGAAACGCACGGCAAGGGGAAACAAGGCTAAGGCACGACAACGCACGGCTAGGCAATGCACGGCAAGGCAAGGAAAGGGTAACGCAAGGCAAGGCACGGTGAGGCAAGGCAAGGCTAATGCACGACAACGCAAGGCTAGTGAATGCACGGAAGGCAAGCAAAGAGTAACGGAAGGCAAGGAAGGCAAGGCAAAGCAAGGCAACGCAAGCAAGGCTATGGCAAGGTGAAAAAAGGCTAAAGCACGACAACGCAAGGCTACGCAATGCACGGAAGGCAAGCAAAGAGTAACGGAAGGCAAGGAAGGCCAGGGAAAGCAAGGTAAGGCAAGGGTAACGGAAGGAAACGCACGGCAAGGGGAAACAAGGCTAAGGCACGACAACGCACGGCTAGGCAAGGAAAGGGTAACGCAAGGCAAGGCACGGTGAGGCAAGGCAAGGCTAATACACGACAACGCAGGGCTAGGCAATGCACGGCAAGGCAAGGAAAGGGTAACGCAAGGGAAGGCACGGTCAGACGAGACAAGGCTAAGGCACGACAACGCAAGGCTAGGCAATGCACGGAAGGCAAGCAAAGAGTAACGGAAGGCAAGGAAGGCAAGGGAAAGCAAGGGAAGGCAAGGGTAACAGAAGGAACGGCTCGTCAAGGGCAAACAAGGCTAAGGGACGGCAACGCACGGCTAGGCAATGCACGGCCAGCCAAGGAAAGGGTAACGCAAGGCAAGGCACGGTCAGGCAAGGCAAGGCTAATGCACGACAACGCAAGGCTAGGCAGTGCACGGTAAGGCAAGGAAAGAGTAACGGAAGGAAAGGAAGGCAAGGCAAATCCAGGCAAGGCAAGTGTAACAAAAGGCACGGCACGGCAAGGGGAAACAAGGCTAAGGCACGACAACGCACGGCTAGGCAATGCACGGCAAGGCAAGGAAAGGCTAACTCAAGGCAAGGCACGGTCAGGCGAGGCAAGGCTAAGGCACGACAACGCAAGGCTAGGCAATGCACGGAAGGCAAGCAAAGAGGAACGGAAGGCAAGGAACGCAAGGGAAAGCAAGGCAAGGCAAGGGTAACGGAAGGAAACGCACGGCAAGGGGAAACAAGGCTAAGGCACGACAACGCACGGCTAGGCAATGCACGGCAAGGCAAGGAAAGGGTAACGCAAGGCAAGGCACGGTGAGGCAAGGCAAGGCTAATGCACGACAACGCACGGCTAGGCAATGCACGGCAAGGCAAGGAAAGGGTAACGTAAGGGAAGGCACGGTCAGACGAGGCAAGGCTAAGGCACGACAACGCAAGGCTAGGCAATGCCCGGAAGGCAAGCAAAGAGTAACGGAAGGCAAGGAAAGCAAGGGAAAGCAAGGCAAGGCAAGGGTAACAGAAGGAACGGCTCGGCAAGGGGAAACAAGGCTAAGGGACGGCAACGCACGGCTAGGCAATGCACGGCCAGCCAAGGAAAGGGTAACGCAAGGCAAGGCACGGTCAGGTGAGGCAAGGCTAATGCACGACAACGCAAGGCTAGACAGTGCACGGTAAGGCAAGGAAAGAGAAACGGAAGGAAAGGAAGGCAAGGCAAATCCAGGCAAGGCAAGTGTAACAAAAGGCACGGCTCGGCAAGGGGAACAAGGCTAAGGCCCGACAACGCACGGCTAGGCAATGCACGGCAAGGCAAGGAAAGGGTAACGCAAGGCAAGGCACGGTCAGGCAAGGCAAGGCTAATGCACGACAACGCACGGCTAGGCAATGCACGGCAAGGCAAGGGAAGGGTAACGCAAGGCAAGGCACGGTCAGGCGAGGCAAGGCTAAGGAACGACAACGCAAGGCTAGACAATGCACGGAAGGCAAGCAAAGAGTAACGGAAGGCAAGGAATGCAAGGAAAAGCAAGGCAACGCAAGCAAGGCTATGGCAAGGTGAAAAAAGCTAAAGCACGACAACGCAAGGCTACGCAATGCACGGAAGGCAAGCAAAGAGTAACGGAAGGCAAGGAAGGCCAGGGAAAGCAAGGTAAGGCAAGGGTAACGGAAGGAAACGCACGGCAAGGGGAAACAAGGCTAAGGCACGACAACGCACGGCTAGGCAATGAACGGCAAGGCAAGGAAAGGGTAACGCAAGGCAAGGCACGGTGAGGCAAGGCAAGGCTAATACACGACAACACAGGGCTAGGCAATGCACGGCAAGGCAAGGAAAGGGTAACGCAAGGGAAGGCACGGTCAGACGAGGCAAGGCTATGGCACGACAACGCAAGGCTAGGCAATGCACGGAAGGCAAGCAAAGAGTAACGGAAGGCAAGGAAGGCAAGGGAAAGCAAGGCAAGGCAAGGGTAACGGAAGGAAACGCACGGCAAGGGGAAACAAGGCTAAGGCACGACAACGCACGGCTAGGCAATGCACGGCAAGGAAAGGAAAGGGTAACGCAAGGCAAGGCACGGTGAGGCAAGGCAAGGCTAATGCACGACAACGCAAGGCTAGTGAATGCACGGAAGGCAAGCAAAGAGTAACGGAAGGCAAGGAATTCAAGGAAAAGCAAGGCAACGCAAGCAAGGCTATGGCAAGGTGAAAAAAGGCTAAAGCACGACAACGCAAGGCTACGCAATGCACGGAAGGCAAGCAAAGAGTAACGGAAGGCAAGGAAGGCCAGGGAAAGCAAGGTAAGGCAAGGGTAACGGAAGGAAACGCACGGCAAGGGGAAACAAGGCTAAGGCACGACAACGCACGGCTAGGCAGGCAAGGCAAGGCTAATGCACGACAACGCAGGGCTAGGCAATGCACGGCAATGCAAGGAAAGGGCAACGCAAGGGAAGGCACGGTCAGACGAGGCAAGGCTAAGGCACGACAACGCAAGGCTAGGCAATGCACGGAAGGCAAGCAAAGAGTAACGGAAGGCAAGGAAGGCAAGGGAAAGCAAGGGAAGGCAAGGGTAACAGAAGGAACGGCTCGGCAAGGGCAAACAAGGCTAAGGGACGGCAACGCACGGCTAGGCAATGCACGGCCAGCCAAGGAAAGGGTAACGCAAGGCAAGGCACGGTCAGGCAAGGCAAGGCTAATGCACGACAACGCAAGGCTAGGCAGTGCACGGTAAGGCAAGGAAAGAGTAACGGAAGGAAAGGAAGGCAAGGCAAATCCAGGCAAGGCAAGTGTAACAAAAGGCACGGCACGGCAAGGGGAAACAAGGCTAAGGCACGACAACGCACGGCTAGGCAATGCACGGCAAGGCAAGGAAAGGCTAACGCAAGGCAAGGCACGGTCAGGCGAGGCAAGGCTAAGGCACGACAACGCAAGGCTAGGCAATGCACGGAAGGCAAGCAAAGAGGAACGGAAGGTAAGGAACGCAAGGGAAAGCAAGGCAAGGCAAGGGTAACGGAAGGAAACGCACGGCAAGGGGAAACAAGGCTAAGGCACGACAACGCACGGCTAGGCAATGCACGGCAAGGCAAGGAAAGGGTAACGCAAGGCAAGGCACGGTGAGGCAAGGCAAGACTAATGCACGACAACGCACGGCTAGGCAATGCACGGCAAGGCAAGGAAAGGGTAACGCAAGGGAAGGCACGGTCAGACGAGGCAAGGCTAAGGCACGACAACGCAAGGCTAGGCAGTGCCCGGAAGGCAAGCAAAGAGTAACGGAAGGCAAGGAAGGCAAGGGAAAGCAAGGCAAGGCAAGGGTAACAGAAGGAACGGCTCGGCAAGGGGAAACAAGGCTAAGGGACGGCAACGCACGGCTAGGCAATGCACGGCCAGCCAAGGAAAGGGTAACGCAAGGCAAGGCACGGTCAGGTGAGGCAAGGCTAATGCACGACAATGCAAGGCTAGACAGTGCACGGTAAGGCAAGGAAAGAGAAACGGAAGGAAAGGAAGGCAAGGGAAATCCAGGCAAGGCAAGTGTAACAAAAGGCACGGCACGGCAAGGGGAAACAAGGCGAAGGGACGGCAACGCACGGCTAGGCAATGCACGGCCAGGCAAGGAAAGTCTAACGCAAGGCAAGGCATGGTGAGGCAAGGCAAGGCTAATGCACGACAATACAAGGCTAGGCAATGCACGGAAGGCAAGCAAAGAGTAACGGAAGGCAAGGAATGCAAGGCAAAGCAAGGCAACGCAAGCAAGGCTATGGCAAGGTGAAAAAAGGCTAAGGCACGACAAAGCAAGGCTAGGCAATGCACGGAAGGCAAGCATAGAGTAACGGAAGGCAAGGAAGGCAAGGCAAAGCAAGGCAACGCAAGCAAGGCTACAGCAAGGTGAAACAAGGCTAAGGCACGATAACGCACGGCTAGGCAATGCACGGCAAGGCAAGGAAAGGGTAACGCAAGGCAAGGCACGGTCAGGCAAGGCAAGGCTAATGCAAGACAACGCACGGCTAGGCAATGCACGGCAAGGCAAGGAAAGGGCAACGCAAGGCAAGGCACGGTCAGGCGAGGCAAGGCTAAGGAACGACAACGCAAGGCTAGACAATGCACGGAAGGCAAGCAAAGAGTAACGGAAGGCAAGGAATGCAAGGAAAAGCAAGGCAACGCAAGCAAGGCTATGGCAAGGTGAAAAAAGGCTAAAGCACGACAACGCAAGGCTACGCAATGCACGGAAGGCAAGCAAAGAGTAACGGAAGGCAAGGAAGGCCAGGGAAAGCAAGGTAAGGCAAGGGTAACGGAAGGAAACGCACGGCAAGGGGAAACAAGGCTAAGGCACGACAACGCACGGCTAGGCAATGAACGGCAAGGCAAGGAAAGGGTAACGCAAGGCAAGGCACGGTGAGGCAAGGCAAGGCTAATGCACGACAGCGCACGGCTAGGCAATGCACGGCAAGGCAAGGAAAGGGTAACGCAAGGGAAGGCACCGTCAGACGAGGCAAGGCTAAGGCACGTCAACGCAAGGCTAGGCAATGCACGGAAGGCAAGCAAAGAGTAACGGAAGGCAAGGAAGGCAAGGGAAAGCAAGGGAAGGCAAGGGTAACAGAAGGAACGGCTCGGCAAGGGCAAACAAGGCTAAGGGACGGCAACGCACGGCTAGGCAATGCACGGCCAGCCAAGGATAGGGTAACGCAAGGCAAGGCACGGTCAGGCAAGGCAAGGCTAATGCACGACAACGCAAGGCTAGGCAGTGCACGGTAAGGCAAGGAAAGGGTAATGGAAGGAAAGGAAGGCAAGGCAAATCCAGGCAAGGCAAGTGTAACAAAAGGCACGGTACGGCAAGGGGAAACAAGGCTAAGGCACGACAACGCACGGCTAGGCAATGCAGGGCAAGGCAAGGAAAGGCTAACGAAAGGCAAGGCACGGTGAGGCAAGGCAAGACTAATGCACGACAACGCACGGCTAGGCAATGCACGGCAAGGCAAGGAAAGGGTAACGCAAGGGAAGGCACGGTCAGACGAGGCAAGGCTAAGCCACGACAACGCAAGGCTAGGCAATACCCCGAAGGCAAGCAAAGAGTAACGGAAGGCAAGGAAGGCAAGGGAAAGCAAGGCAAGGCAAGGGTAACAGAAGGAACTGTTCGGCAAGGGGAAACAAGGCTAAGGGACGGTAACGCACGGCTAGGCAATGCACGGCCAGCCAAGGAAAGGGTAACGCAAGGCAAGGCACGGTCAGGTGAGGCAAGGCTAATGCACGACAATGCAAGGCTAGACAGTGCACGGTAAGGCAAGGAAAGAGAAACGGAAGGAAAGGAAGGCAAGGGAAATCCAGGCAAGGCAAGTGTAACAAAAGGCACGGCACGGCAAGGGGAAACAAGGCGAAGGGACGGCAACGCACGGCTAGGCAATGCGCGGCCAGGCAAGGAAAGTCTAACGCAAGGCAAGGCATGGTGAGGCAAGGCAAGGCTAATGCACGACAATACAAGGCTAGGCAATGCACGGAAGGCAAGCAAAGAGTAACGGAAGGCAAGGAATGCAAGGCAAATCAAGGCAACGCAAGCAAGGCTATGGCAAGGTGAAAAAAGGCTAAGGCACGACAAAGCAAGGCTAGGCAATGCACGGAAGGCAAGCAAAGAGTAACGGAAGGCAAGGAAGGCAAGGCAAAGCAAGGCAACGCAAGCAAGGCTACAGCAAGGTGAAACAAGGCTAAGGCACGACAACGCACGGCTAGGCAATGCACGGCAAGGCAAGGAAAGGGTCACGCAAGGCAAGGCACAGTCAGGCGAGGCAAGGCTAAGGAACGACAATGCAAGGCTAGACAATGCACGGAAGGCAAGCAAAGAGTAACGGAAGGGAAGCAATGCAAGGAAAAGCAAGGCAACGCAAGCAAGGCTATGGCAAGGTGAAAAAAGGCTAAAGCACGACAACGCAAGGCTACGCAATGCACGGAAGGCAAGCAAAGAGTAACGGAAGGCAAGGAAGGCCAGGGAAAGCAAGGTAAGGCAAGGGTAACGGAAGGAAACGCACGGCAAGGGGAAACAAGGCTAAGGCACGACAACGCACGGCTAGGCAATGAACGGCAAGGCAAGGAAAGGGTAACGCAAGGCAAGGCACGGTGAGGCAAGGCAAGGCTAATGCACGACAGCGCACGGCTAGGCAATGCACGGCAAGGCAAGGAAAGGGTAACGCAAGGGAAGGCACGGTCAGACGAGGCAAGGCTAAGGCACGACAACGCAAGGCTAGGCAATGCACGGAAGGCAAGCAAACAGTAACGGAAGGCAAGGAAGGCAAGGGAAAGCAAGGCAAGGCAAGGGTAACGGAAGGAAACGCACGGCAAGGGCAAACAAGGCTAAGGGACGGCAACGCACGGCTAGGCAATGCACGGCCAGCCAAGGAAAGGGTAACGCAAGGCAAGGCACGGTCAGGTGAGGCAAGGCTAATGCGCGACAACGCAAGGCTAGACAATGCACGGTAAGGCAAGGAAAGAGAAACGGAAGGAAAGGAAGGCAAGGCAAATCCAGGCAAGGCAATGTAACAAAAGGCACGGCAAGGCAAGGGGAAACAAGGCTAAGGCACGACAACGCACGGCTAGGCAATGCACGGCCAGGCAAGGAAAGGCTAACGCAAGGCAAGGCACGGTGAGGCAAGGCAAGGCTAATGCACGACAATACAAGGCTAGGCAATGCACGGAAGGCAAGCAAAGAGTAACGGAAGGCAAGGAATGCAAGGCAAAGCAAGGCAACGCAAGCAAGGCTATGGCAAGGTGAAAAAAGGCTAAGGCACGACAAAGCAAGGCTAGGCAATGCACGGAAGGCAAGCAAAGAGTAACGGAAGGCAAGGAAGGCAAGGGAAAGCAAGGCAAGGCAAGGGTAACGGAAGGAAACGCACGGCAAGGGGAAACAAGGCTAAGGCACGACAACGCACGGCTAGGCAATGCACGGCAAGGCAAGGAAAGGGTAACGCAAGGCAAGGCACGGTGAGGCAAGGCAAGGCTAATGCACGACAACGCAAGGCTAGACAATGCACGGAAGGCAAGCAAAGAGTAACGGAAGGGAAGGAATGCAAGGAAAAGCAAGGCAACGCAAGCAAGGCTATGGCAAGGTGAAAAAAGGCTAAAGCACGACAACGCAAGGCTACGCAATGCACGGAAGGCAAGCAAAGAGTAACGGAAGGCAAGGAAGGCAAGGCAAAGCAAGGTAAGGCAAGGGTAACGGAAGGAAACGCACGGCAAGGGGAAACAAGGCTAAGGCACGACAACTCACGGCTAGGCAGAACGGCAAGGCAAGGGAAGGGTAACGCAAGGCAAGGCACGGTGGGGCAAGGCAAGTCTAATGCACGACAACGCAGGGCTAGGCAATGCACGGCAATGCAAGGAAAGGGTAACGCAAGGGAAGGCACGGTCAGACGAGGCAAGGCTAAGGCACGACAACGCAAGGCTAGGCAATGCACGGAAGGCAAGCAAAGAGTAACGGAAGGCAAGGAAGGCAAGGGAAAGCAAGGGAAGGCAAGGGTAACAGAAGGAACGGCTCGGCAAGGGCAAACAAGGCTAAGGGACGGCAACGCACGGCTAGGCAATGCACGGAAAGCCAAGGAAAGGGTAACGCAAGGCAAGGCACGGTCAGGCAAGGCAAGGCTAATGCACGACAACGCAAGGCTAGGCAGTGCACGGTAAGGCATGGAAAGAGTAACGGAAGGAAAGGAAGGCAAGGCAAATCCAGGCAAGGCAAGTGTAACAAAAGGCACGGTACGGCAAGGGGAAACAAGGCTAAGGCACGACAACGCACGGCTAGGCAATGCACGGCAAGGCAAGGAAAGGTTAACGCAAGGCAAGGCACGGTGAGGCAAGGCAAGACTAATGCACGACAACGCACGGCTAGGCAATGCACGGCAAGGCAAGGAAAGGGTAACGCAAGGGAAGGCACGGTCAGACGAGGCAAGGCTAAGGCATGACAACGCAAGGCTAGGCAATGCCCCGAAGGCAAGCAAAGAGTAACGGAAGGCAAGGAAGGCAAGGGAAAGCAAGGCAAGGCAAGGGTAACAGAAGGAACGGCTCGGCAAGGTGAAACAAGGCTAAGGGACGGTAACGCACGGCTAGGCAATGCACGGCCAGCCAAGGAAAGGGTAACGCAAGGCAAGGCACGGTGAGGCAAGGCAAGACTAATGCACGACAACGCACGGCTAGGCAATGCACGGCAAGGCAAGGAAAGGGTAACGCAAGGGAAGGCACGGTCAGACGAGGCAAGGCAAAGGCACGACAACGCAAGGCTAGGCAATGCACGGAAGGCAAGCAAAGAGGAACGGAAGGTAAGGAACGCAAGGGAAAGCAAGGCAAGGCAAGGGTAACGGAAGGAAACGCACGGCAAGGGGAAACAAGGCTAAGGCACGACAACGCACGGCTAGGCAATGCACGGCAAGGCAAGGAAAGGGTAACGCAAGGCAAGGCACGGTGAGGCAAGGCAAGACTAATGCACGACAACGCACGGCTAGGCAATGCACGGCAAGGCAAGGAAAGAGTAACGCAAGGGAAGGCACGGTCAGACGAGGCAAGGCTAAGGCACGACAACGCAAGGCTAGGCAATGCCCAGAAGGCAAGCAAAGAGTAACGGAAGGCAAGGAAGGCAAGGGAAAGCAAGGCAAGGCAAGGGTAACAGAAGGAACGGCTCGGCAAGGGGAAACAAGGCTAAGGGACGGTAACGCACGGCTAGGCAATGCACGGCAAGGCAAGGAAAGGGTAACGCAAGGCAAGGCACGGTCAGGCAAGGCAAGGCTAATGCACGACAACGCACGGCTAGGCAATGCACGGCAAGGCAAGGAAAGGGTAACGCATGGCAAGGCACGGTCATGCGAGGCAAGGCTAAGGAATGACAACGCAAGGCTAGACAATGCACGGAAGGCAAGCAAAGAGTAACGGAAGGCAAGCAATGCAAGGAAAAGCAAGGCAACGCAAGCAAGGCTATGGCAATGTGAAAAAAGGCTAAAGCACGACAACGCAAGGCTACGCAATGCACGGAAAGCAAGCAAAGAGTAACGGAAGGCAAGGAAGGCCAGGGAAAGCAAGGTAAGGCAAGGGTAACGGAAGGAAACGCACGGCAAGGGGAAACAAGGCTAAGGCACGACAACGCACGGCTAGGCAATGAACGGCAAGGCAAGGAAAGGGTAACGCAAGGCAAGGAAAGGGTAACGCAAGGCAAGGCACGGTCAGGTGAGGCAAGGCTAATGCGCGACAACGCAAGGCTAGACAATACACGGTAAGGCAAGGAAAGAGAAACGGAAGGAAAGGAAGGCAAGGCAAATCCAGGCAAGGCAATGTAACAAAAGGCACGGCACGGCAAGGGGAAACAAGGCTAAGGCACGACAACGCACGGCTAGGCAATGCACGGCCAGGCAAGGAAAGGCAAACGCAAGGCAAGGCACGGTGAGGCAAGGCAAGGCTAATGCACGACAATACAAGGCTAGGCAATGCACGGAAGGCAAGCAAAGAGTAACGGAAGGCAAGGAATGCAAGGCAAAGCAAGGCAACGCAAGCAAGGCTATAGCAAGGTGAAACAAGGCTAAGGCACGACAACGCACGGCTAGGCAATGCACGGCAAGGCAAGGAAAGGGAAACGCAAGGCAAGGCACGGTCAGGCAAGGCAAGGCTAATGCACGACAACGCACGGCTAGGCAATGCACGGCAAGGCAAGGAAAGGGTAACGCAAGGCAAGGCACGGTCAGGCGAGGCAAGGCTAAGGAACGACAACGCAAGGCTAGACAATGCACGGAAGGCAAGCAAAGAGTAACGGAAGGCAAGGAATGCAAGGAAAAGCAAGGCAACGCAAGCAAGGCTATGGCAAGGTGAAAAAAGGCTAAAGCACGACAACGCAAGGCTACGCAATGCGCGGAAGGCAAGCAAAGAGTAACGGAAGGCAAGGAAGGCCAAGGAAAGCAAGGTAAGGCAAGGGTAACGGAAGGAAACGCACGGCAAGGGGAAACAAGGCTAAGGCACGACAACGCAAGGCTAGGCAATGCACGGAAGGCAAGCAAAGAGGAACGGAAGGCAAGGAAGGCAAGGGAAAGCAAGGCAAGGCAAGGGTAATGGAAGGAAACGCACGGCAAGGGGAAACAAGGCTAAGGCACGACAACGCACGGCTAGGCAATGCACGGCAAGGCAAGGAAAGGGTAACGCAAGGCAAGGCACGGTGAGGCAAGGCAAGGCTAATGCACGACAACGCACGGCTAGGCAATGCACGGCAAGGCAAGGAAAGGGTAACGCAAGGGAAGGCACGGTCAGACGAGGCAAGGCTAAGGCACGACAACGCAAGGCTAGGCAATGCCCGGAAGGCAAGCAAAGAGTAACGGAAGGCAAGGAAAGCAAGGGAAAGCAAGGCAAGGCAAGGGTAACAGAAGGAACGGCTCGGCAAGGGGAAACAAGGCTAAGGGACGGCAACGCACGGCTAGGCAATGCACGGCCAGCCAAGGAAAGGGTAACGCAAGGCAAGGCACGGTCAGGTGAGGCAAGGCTAATGCACGACAACGCAAGGCTAGACAGTGCACGGTAAGGCAAGGAAAGAGAAACGGAAGGAAAGGAAGGCAAGGCAAATCCAGGCAAGGCAAGTGTAACAAAAGGCACGGCACGGCAAGGGGAAACAAGGCTAAGGCACGACAACGCACGGCTAGGCAATGCACGGCAAGGCAAGGAAAGGGTAACGCAAGGCAAGGCACGGTGAGGCAAGGCAAGGCTAATGCACGACAACGCACCGCTGGGCAATGCACGGCAAGGCAAGGAAAGGCTAACGCAAGGCAAGGCACGGTCAGGCGAGGCAAGGCTAAGGCACGACAATACAAGGCTAGGCAATGCACGGAAGGCAAGCAAAGAGTAACGGAAGGCAAGGAAGGCAAGGCAAAGCAAGGCAACGCAATCAAGGCTATAGCAAGGTGAAACAAGGCTAAGGCACGACAACGCACGGCTAGGCAATGCACGGCAAGGCAAGGAAAGGGTAACGCAAGGCAAGGCACGGTCAGGCAAGGCAAGGCTAATGCACGACAACGCACGGCTAGGCAATGCACGGCAAGGCAAGGAAAGGGTAACGCAAGGCAAGGCACGGTCAGGCGAGGCAAGGCTAAGGAACGACAACGCAAGGCTAGACAATGCAAGGAAGGCAAGCAAAGAGTAACGGAAGGCAAGGAATGCAAGGAAAAGCAAGGCAACGCAAGCAAGGCTATGGCAAGGTGAAAAAAGGCTAAAGCACGACAACGCAAGGCTACGCAATGCACGGAAGGCAAGCAAAGAGTAACGGAAGGCAAGGAAGGCCAGGGAAAGCAAGGTAAGGCAAGGGTAACGGAAGGAAACGCACGGCAAGGGGAAACAAGGCTAAGGCACGACAACGCAAGGCTAGGCAATGCACGGAAGGCAAGCAAAGAGGAACGGAAGGCAAGGAACGCAAGGGAAAGCAAGGCAAGGCAAGGGTAACGGAAGGAAACGCACGGCAAGGGGAAACAAGGCTAAGGCACGACAACGCACGGCTAGGCAATGCACGGCAAGGCAAGGAAAGGGTAACACAAGGCAAGGCACGGTGAGGCAAGGCAAGGCTAATGCACGACAACGCACGGCTAGGCAATGCACGGCAAGGCAAGGAAAGGGTAACGCAAGGGAAGGCACGGTCAGACGAGGCAAGGCTAAGGCACGACAACGCAAGTCTAGGCAATGCCCGGAAGGCAAGCAAAGAGTAACGGAAGGCAAGGAAAGCAAGGGAAAGCAAGGCAAGGCAAGGGTAACAGAAGGAACGGCTCGGCAAGGGGAAACAAGGCTAAGGGACGGCAACGCACGGCTAGGCAATGCACGGCCAGCCAAGGAAAGGGTAACGCAAGGCAAGGCACGGTCAGGCAAGGCAAGGCTAATGCACGACAACGCAAGGCTAGGCAGTGCACGGTAAGGCAAGGAAAGAGAAACGGAAGGAAAGGAAGGCAAGGCAAATCCAGGCAAGGCAAGTGTAACAAAAGGCACGGCACGGCAAGGGGAAACAAGGCTAAGGCACGACAACGCACGGCTAGGCAATGCACGGCAAGGCAAGGAAAGGGTAACGCAAGGCAAGGCACGGTGAGGCAAGGCAAGGCTAATGCACGACAACGCACGGCTAGGCAATGCACGGCAAGGCAAGGAAAGGCTAACGCAAGGCAAGGCACGGTCAGGCGAGGCAAGGCTAAGGCACGACAACGCAAGGCTAGGCAATGCACGGAAGGCAAGCAAAGAGTAACGGAAGGCAAGGAAGGCAAGGGAAAGCTAGGCAAGGCAAGGGTAACGGAAGGAAACGCACGGCAAGGGGAAACAAAGCTAAGGCTCGACAACGCAAGGCTAGGCAATGCACGGAAGGTAAGCAAAGAGAAACGTAAGGCAAGGAAAGCAAGGGAAAGCAAGGCAAGGTAAGGGTAAGGGAAGGAACGGCACGGCAAGGGGAAACCAGGCTAAGGCACGACAACGCACGGCTAGGCAATGCACGGCAAGGCAAGGAAAGGGTAACGCAAGGCAAGGAACTGTCAGGCGAGGCAAGGCTAAGGCACGACAACGCAAGGCTGGGCAGTGCACGGCTAGGCAGGGAAAGAGAAACGTAAGGCAAGGAAAGCAAGGGAAAGCAAGGCAAGGTAAGGGTAAGGGAAGGAAAGGCACGGCAAGGGGAAACCAGGCTAAGGCACGACAACGCACGGCTAGGCAATGCACGGCAAGGGAAGGAAAGGGTAACGCAAGGGAACGCACGGTCAGACGAGGCAAGGCTAATGCACGACAACGCAAGGCTGGGCAGTGCACGGCTAGGCAGCGAAAGAGTAACGGAAGGAAAGGAAGGCAATGCAAAGCAAGGCAAGGCAAGTGTAACAAAAGGCACGGCACGGCAAGGGGAAACAAGGCTAAGGGACGGCAACGCACGCCTAGGCAATGCACGGCCAGCCAAGGAAAGGGTAACGCAAGGCAAGGCACGCTCAGGCAAGGCAAGGCTAATGCACGACAACGCAAGGCTAGGCAGTGCACGGTAAGGCAAGGAAAGAGTAACGGAAGGAAAGGAAGGCAAGGCAAATCCAGGCAAGGCAAGTGTAACAAAAGGCACGGCACGGCAAGGGGAAACAAGGCTAAGGCACGACAACGCACGGCTCGGCAATGCACGGCCAGGCAAGGAAAGGGTAACGCAAGGCAAGGCACGGTGAGGCAAGGCAAGGCTAATGCACGACAATACAAGGCTAGGTAATGCACGGAAGGCAAGCAAAGAGTAACGGAAGGCAAGGAAGGGAAGGCAAAGCAAGGCAACGCAAGGAAGGCTATAGCAAGGTGAAACAAGGCTATGGCACGAAAACGCACGGCTAGGCAATGCACGGCAAGGCAAGGAAAGGGTGATGCAAGGCAAGGCACGGTGAGGCAAGGTAAGGCTAATGCATGGCAACGCACGGCTAGGCAGTGCACGGCTAGGCAGGGAAAGAGTAACGGAAGGAAAGGAAGGCAAGGCAAAGCAAGGCAAGGCAAGTGTAACAAAAGGCACGGCACGGGAAGGGGAAACAAGGCGAAGGGACGGCAACGCACGGCTAGGCAATGCACGGACAGGCAAGGAAAGGGTAACGCAAGGCAATGCACGGAAGGCAAGCAAAGAGTAACGGAAGGCAAGGAATGCAAGGCAAAGCAAGGCAACGCAAGCAAGGCTATGGCAAGGTGAAAAAAGGCTAAGGAACGACAACGCAAGGCTAGGCAATGCACGGAAGGCAAGCAAAGAGTAACGGAAGGCAAGGAAGGCAAGGCAAAGCAAGGCAACGCAAGCAAGGCTATAGCAAGGTGAAACAAGGCTAAGGCACGACAACGCACGGCTAGGCAATGCACGGCAAGGCAAGGAAAGGGTAACGCAAGGCAAGGCACGGCAAGGCTAATGCACGACAACGCACGGCTAGGCAATGCACGGCAAGGCAAGGAAAGGGTAACGCAAGGCAAGGCACGGTCAGGCGAGGCAAGGCTAAGGAACGACAACGCAAGGCTAGACAATGCACGGAAGGCAAGCAAAGAGTAACGGAAGTCAAGGAATGCAAGGCAAAGCAAGGCAACGCAAGCAAGGCTATGGCAAGGTGAAAAAAGGCTAAAGCACGACAACGCAAGGCTACGCAATGCACGGAAGGCAAGCAAAGAGTAACGGAAGGCAAGGAAGGCCAGGGAAAGCACAGCAAGGCAAGGGTAACGGAAGGAAAGGCACGGCAAGGCGAAACAAGGCTAAGGCACGACAACGCACGGCTAGGCAATGAACGGCAAGGCAAGGAAAGAGTAACGGAAGGAAAGGAAGGCAAGGCAAATCCAGGCAAGGCAAGTGTAACAAAAGGCACGTCACCCCAAGGGGAAACAAGGCTAAGGCACGACAACGCAAGGCTAGGCAATGCACGGAAGGCAGGCAAAGAGTAACGGATGGCAAGGAAGGCAAGGGAAAGCAAGGCAAGGCAAGGGTAACAGAAGGAACGGCACGGCAAGGGGAAACAAGGCTAAGGCACTACAACGCAGGGCTAGGCAATGCACGGCAACGCAAGGAAAGGGTAACGCAAGGCAAGGAACTGTCAGGCGAGGCAAGGCTAAGGCACGACACCGCAAGGCTAGGCAATGCACGGAAGGTAAGCAAAGAGAAACGTAAGGCAAGGAAAGCAAGGGAAAGCAAGGCAAGGTAAGGGTAAGGGAAGGAACGGCACGGCAAGGGGAAACCAGGCTAAGGCACGACAACGCACGGCTAGGCAATGCACGGCAAGGCAAGGAAAGGGTAACGCAAGGGAAGGCACGGTCAGACGAGGCAAGGCTAATGCACGACAACGCAAGGCTGGGCAGTGCACGGTTAGGAAGGGAAAGAGTAACGGAAGGAAAGGAAGGCAAGGCAAAGCAAGGCAAGGCAAGTGTAACAAAAGGCACGGCACGGCAAGGGGAAACAAGGCGAAGGGACGGCAACGCACGGCTACGCAATGCACGGCTAGGCAAGGAAAGGCTAACGCAAGGCAAGGCACGGTGAGGCAAGGCAAGGCTAATGCACGACAATACAAGGCTAGGCAATGCACGGAAGGCAAGCAAAGAGTAACGGAAGGCAAGGAATGCAAGGCAAAGCAAGGCAACGCAAGCAACGCTATGGCAAGGTGAAAAAAGGCTAAGGCACGACAAAGCAAGGCTAGGCAATGCACGGAAGGCAAGCAAAGAGTAACGGAAGGCAAGGAAGGCAAGGCAAAGCAAGGCAACGCAAGCAAGGCTATAGCAAGGTGAAACAAGGCTAAGGTACGACAACGCACGGCTAGGCAATGCACGGCAAGGCAAGGAAAGGGTAACACAAGGCAAGGCACAGTGAGGCAAGGGAAGGCTAATGCACGACAACGCACGGCTAGGCAATGCACGGCAAGGCAAGGAAAGGGTAACGCAAGGCAAGGCACGGTCAGGCGAGGCAAGGCTAAGGAACGACAACGCAAGGCTAGACAATGCACGGAAGGCAAGCAAAGAGTAACGGAAGGCAAGGAAGGCAAGGGAAAGCAAGGCAAGGCAAGGCAAGGGTAACGGAAGGAAACGCACGGCAAGGGGAAACAAGGCTAAGGCACGACAACGCACGGCTAGGCAGTGCACGGTAAGGCAAGGAAAGAGTAACGGAAGGAAAGGAAGGCAAGGCAAATCCAGGCAAGGCAAGTGTAACAAAAGGCACGGCACGGCAAGGGGAAACAAGGCTAATGCACGACAACGCACGGCTGGGCAATGCACGGCAAGGCAAGGAAAGGCTAACGCAAGGCAAGGCACGGACAGGCGAGGGAAGGCTAATGAACGACAACGCAAGGCTAGGCAGTGCACGGCCAGGCAGGGAAAGGCTAACGCAAGGCAAGGCACGGAGAGGCAAGACAAGGCTAATGCACGACAATACAAGGCTAGGCAATGCACGGAAGGCAAGCAAAGAGTATCGGAAGGCAAGGAATGCAAGGCAAAGCAAGGCAACGCAAGCAAGGCTATGGCAAGGTGAAAAAAGGCTAAGGCACGACAAAGCAAGGCTAGGCAAGGCACGGAAGGCAAGCAAAGAGTAACGGAAGACAAGGAAGGCAAGGCAAAGCAAGGCAACGCAAGCAAGGCTATAGCAAGGTGAAACAAGGCTAAGGCACGACAACGCACGGCTAGGCAATGCACGGCAAGGCAAGGAAAGGGTAACGCAAGGCAAGGCACGGTCAGGCAAGGCAAGGGTAATGCACGACAACGCCAGGCTAGGCAATGCACGGCAAGGCAAGGAAAGGGTAACGCAAGGCAAGGCACGGTCAGGCGAGGCAAGGCTAAGGCACGACAACGCAAGGCTAGACAATGCACGGAAGGCAAGCAAAGAGCAACGGAGGGCAAGGAATGCAAGGAAAAGCAAGGCAACGCAAGCAAGGCTATGGCAAGGTGAAAAAAGGCTAAAGCACGACAACGCAAGGCTACGCAATGCACGGAAGGCAAGCAAAGAGTAACGGAAGGCAAGGAAGGCCAGGGAAAGCAAGGTAAGGCAAGGGTAACGGAAGGAAACGCACGGCAAGGGGAAACAAGGCTAAGGCACGACAACGCACGGCTAGGCAATGAACTGCAAGGCAAAGAAAGGGTAACGCAAGGCAAGGCACGGTGAGGCAAGGCAAGGCTAATACACGACAACGCAGGGCTAGGCAATGCACGGCAAGGCAAGGAAAGGGTAACGCAAGGGAAGGCACGGTCAGACGAGGCAAGGCTAAGGCACGACAACGCAAGGCTAGGCAATGCACGGAAGGCAAGCAAAGGGTAACGGAAGGCAAGGAAGGCAAGGGAAAGCAAGAGAAGGCAAGGGTAACAGAAGGAACGGCTCGGCAAGGGCAAACAAGGCTAAGGGACGGCAACGCACGGCTAGGCAATGCACGGCCAGCCAAGGAAAGGGTAACGCAAGGCAAGGCACGGTCAGGCAAGGCAAGGCTAATGCACGACAACGCAAGGCTAGGCAGTGCACGGTAAGGCAAGGAAAGAGTAACGGAAGGAAAGGAAGGCAAGGCAAATCCAGGCAAGGCAAGTGTAACAAAAGGCACGGCACGGCAAGGGGAAACAAGGCTAAGGCACGACAACGCACGGCTAGGCAATGCACGGCAAGGCAAGGAAAGGCTAACGCAAGGCAAGGCACGGTCAGGCGAGGCAAGGCTAAGGCACGACAACGCAAGGCTAGGCAATGCACGGAAGGCAAGCAAAGAGGAACGGAAGGCAAGGAACGCAAGGGAAAGCAAGGCAACGCAAGCAAGGCAATGGCAAGGTGAAAAAAGGCTAAAGCACGACAACGCAAGGCTACGCAATGCACGGAAGGCAAGCAAAGAGTAACGGAAGGCAAGGAAGGCAAGGCAAATCCAGGCAAGGCAAGTGGAACAAAAGGCACGGCACGGCAAGGGGAAACAAGGCTAAGGCACGACAACGCACGGCTAGGCAATGCACGGCAAGGCAAGGAAAGGGTAACGCAAGGCAAGGCACGGTGAGGCAAGGCAAGGCTAATACACGACAACGCAGGGCTAGGCAATGCACGGCAAGGCAAGGAAAGGGTAACGCAAGGGAAGGCACGGTCAGACGAGGCAAGGCTAAGGCACGACAACGCAAGGCTAGGCAATGCACGGAAGGCAAGCAAAGAGTAACGGAAGGCAAGGAAGGCAAGGGAAAGCAAGGCAAGGCAAGGGTAACGGAAGGAAACGCACGGCAAGGGGAAACAAGGCTAAGGCACGACAACGCACGGCTAGGCAATGCACGGCAAGGCAAGGAAAGGGTAACGCAAGGCAAGGCACGGTGAGGCAAGGCAAGGCTAATGCACGACAACGCAAGGCTAGACAATGCACGGAAGGCAAGCAAAGAGTAACGGAAGGCAAGGAATGCAAGGAAAAGCAAGGCAACGCAAGCAAGGCAATGGCAAGGTGAAAAAAGGCTAAAGCACGACAACGCAAGGCTACGAAATGCACGGAAGGCAAGCAAAGAGTAACGGAAGGCAAGGAAGGCCAGGGAAAGCAAGGTAAGGCAAGGGTCACGGAAGGAAACGCACGGCAAGGGGAAACAAGGCTAAGGCACGACAACGCACGGCTAGGCAGAACGGCAAGGCAAGGGAAGGGTAACGCAAGGCAAGGCACGGTGAGGCAAGGCAAGTCTAATGCACGACAACGCAGGGCTAGGCAATGCACGGCAATGCAAGGAAAGGGTAACGCAAGGGAAGGCACGGTCAGACGAGGCAAGGCTAAGGCACGACAACGCAAGGCTAGGCAATGCACGGAAGGCAAGCAAAGAGTAACGGAAGGCAAGGAAGGCCAGGGAAAGCAAGGGAAGGCAAGGGTAACAGAAGGAACGGCTCGGCAAGGGCAAACAAGGCTAAGGGACGGCAACGCACGGCTAGGCAATGCACGGCCAGCCAAGGAAAGGGTAACGCAAGGCAAGGCACGGTCAGGCAAGGCAAGGCTAATGCACGACAACGCAAGGCTAGGCAGTGCACGGTAAGGCAAGGAAAGAGTAACGGAAGGAAAGGAAGGCAAGGCAAATCCAGGCAAGGCAAGTGTAACAAAAGGCACGGCACGGCAAGGGGAAACAAGGCTAAGGCACGACAACGCACGGCTAGGCAATGCACGGCAAGGCAAGGAAAGGCTAACGCAAGGCAAGGCACGGTCAGGCGAGGCAAGGCTAAGGCACGACAACGCAAGGCTAGGCAATGCACGGAAGGCAAGCAAAGAGGAACGGAAGGCAAGGAACGCAAGGGAAAGCAAGGCAAGGCAAGGGTAACGGAAGGAAACGCACGGCAAGGGGAAACAAGGCTAAGGCACGACAACGCACGGCTAGGCAATGCACGGCAAGGCAAGGAAAGTGTAACGCAAAGCAAGGCACGGTGAGGCAAGGCAAGACTAATGCACGACAACGCACGGCTAGGCAATGCACGGCAAGGCAAGGAAAGGGTAACGCAAGGGAAGGCACGGTCAGACGAGGCAAGGCTAAGGCACGACAACGCAAGGCTAGGCAATGCCCGGAAGGCAAGCAAAGAGTAACGGAAGGCAAGGAAGGCAAGGGAAAGCAAGGCAAGGCAAGGGTAACAGAAGGAACGGCTCGGCAAGGGGAAACAAGGCTAAGGGACGGCAACGCACGGCTAGGCAATGCACGGCCAGCCAAGGAAAGGGTAACGCAAGGCAAGGCACGGTCAGGTGAGGCAAGGCTAATGCACGACAATGCAAGGCTAGACAGTGCACGGTAAGGCAAGGAAAGAGAAACGGAAGGAAAGGAAGGCAAGGGAAATCCAGGCAAGGCAAGTGTAACAAAAGGCACGGCACGGCAAGGGGAAACAAGGCGAAGGGACGGCAACGCACGGCTAGGCAATGCACGGCCAGGCAAGGAAAGTCTAACGCAAGGCAAGGCATGGTGAGGCAAGGCAAGGCTAATGCACGACAATACAAGGCTAGGCAATGCACGGAAGGCAAGCAAAGAGTAACGGAAGGCAAGGAATGCAAGGCAAAGCAAGGCAACGCAAGCAAGGCTACGGCAAGGTGAAAAAAGGCTAAGGCACGACAAAGCAAGGCTAGGCAATGCACGGAAGGCAAGCAAAGAGTAACGGAAGGCAAGGAAGGCAAGGCAAAGCAAGGCAACGCAAGCAAGGCTACAGCAAGGTGAAACAAGGCTAAGGCACGACAAGGCACGGCTAGGCAATGCACGGCAAGGCAAGGAAAGGGTAACGCAAGGCAAGGCACGGTCAGGCAAGGCAAGGCTAATGCACGACAACGCACGGCTAGGCAATGCACGGCAAGGCAAGGAAAGGGTAACGCAAGGCAAGGCACGGTCAGGCGAGGCAAGGCTAAGGAACGACAACGCAAGGCTAGACAATGCACGGAAGGCAAGCAAAGAGTAACGGAAGGCAAGGAATGCAAAGAAAAGCAAGGCAACGCAAGCAAGGCTATGGCAAGGTGAAAAAAGGCTAAAGCACGACAACGCAAGGCTACGCAATGCACGGAAGGCAAGCAAAGAGTAACGGAAGGCAAGGAAGGCCAGGGAAAGCAAGGTAAGGCAAGGGTAACGGAAGGAAACGCACGGCAAGGGGAAACAAGGCTAAGGCACGACAACGCACGGCTAGGCAATGAACGGCAAGGCAAGGAAAGGGTAACGCAAGGCAAGGCACGGTGAGGCAAGGCAAGGCTAATACACGACAACGCAGGGCTAGGCAATGCACGGCAAGGCAAGGAAAGGGTAACGCAAGGGAAGGCACGGTCAGACGAGGCAAGGCTAAGGCACGACAACGCAAGGCTAGGCAATGCACGGAAGGCAAGCAAAGAGTAACGGAAGGCAAGGAAGGCAAGGGAAAGCAAGGCAAGGCAAGGGTAACGGAAGGAAACGCACGGCAAGGGGAAACAAGGCTAAGGCACGACAACGCACGGCTAGGCAATGCACGGCAAGGCAAGGAAAGGGTAACGCAAGGCAAGGCACGGTGAGGCAAGGCAAGGCTAATGCACGACAACGCAAGGCTAGACAATGCACGGAAGGCAAGCAAAGAGTAACGGAAGGCAAGGAATGCAAGGAAAAGCAAGGCAACGCAAGCAAGGCTATGGCAAGGTGAAAAAAGGCTAAAGCACGACAACGCAAGGCTACGCAATGCACGGAAGGCAAGCAAAGAGTAACGGAAGGCAAGGAAGGCCAGGGAAAGCAAGGTAAGGCAAGGGTCACGGAAGGAAACGCACGGCAAGGGGAAACAAGGCTAAGGCACGACAACGCACGGCTAGGCAGAACGGCAAGGCAAGGGAAGGGTAACGCAAGGCAAGGCACGGTGAGGCAAGGCAAGTCTAATGCACGACAACGCAGGGCTAGGCAATGCACGGCAATGCAAGGAAAGGGTAACGCAAGGGAAGGCACGGTCAGACGAGGCAAGGCTAAGGCACGACAACGCAAGGCTAGGCAATGCACGGAAGGCAAGCAAAGAGTAACGGAAGGCAAGGAAGGCCAGGGAAAGCAAGGGAAGGCAAGGGTAACAGAAGGAACGGCTCGGCAAGGGCAAACAAGGCTAAGGGACGGTAACGCACGGCTAGGCAATGCACGGCCAGCCAAGGAAAGGGTAACGCAAGGCAAGGCACGGTCAGGCAAGGCAAGGCTAATGCACGACAACGCAAGGCTAGGCAGTGCACGGTAAGGCAAGGAAAGAGTAACGGAAGGAAAGGAAGGCAAGGCAAATCCAGGCAAGGCAAGTGTAACAAAAGTCTCGGCACGGCAAGGGGAAACAAGGCTAAGGCACGACAACGCACGGCTAGGCAATGCACGGCAAGGCAAGGAAAGGGAAACGCAAGGCAAGGCACGGTCAGGCGAGGCAAGGCTAATGCACGACAACGCACGGCTAGGCAATGCACGGCAAGGCAAGGAAAGGGTAACGCAAGGCAAGGCACGGTCAGGCGAGGCAAGGCTAAGGAACGACAACGCAAGGCTAGACAATGCACGGAAGGCAAGCAAAGAGTAACGGAAGGCAAGGAAGGCCAGGGAAAGCAAGGTAAGGCAAGGGTAACGGAAGGAAACGCACGGCAAGGGGAAACAAGGCTAAGGCACGACAACGCACGGCTAGGCAATGCACGGCAAGGCAAGGAAAGGCTAACGCAAGGCAAGGCACGGTCAGGCGAGGCAAGGCTAAGGCACGACAACGCAAGGCTAGGCAATGCACGGAAGGCAAGCAAAGAGGAACGGAAGGCAAGGAACGCAAGGGAAAGCAACGCAAGGCAAGGGTAACGGAAGGAAACGCACGGCAAGGGGAAACAAGGCTAAGGCACGACAACGCACGGCTAGGCAATGCACGGCAAGGCAAGGAAAGGGTAACGCAAGGCAAGGCACGGTGAGGCAAGGCAAGGCTAATGCACGACAACGCACGGCTAGGCAATGCACGGCAAGGGAAGGAAAGGGTAACGCAAGGGAAGGCACGGTCAGACGAGGCAAGGCTAAGGCACGACAACGCAAGGCTAGGCAATGCCCGGAAGGCAAGCAAAGAGTAACGGAAGGCAAGGAAAGCAAGGGAAAGCAAGGCAAGGCAAGGGTAACAGAAGGAACGGCTCGGCAAGGGGAAACAAGGCTAAGGGACGGCAACGCACGGCTAGGCAATGCACGGCCAGCCAAGGAAAGGGTAACGCAAGGCAAGGCACGGTCAGGTGAGGCAAGGCTAATGCACGACAACGCAAGGCTAGACAGTGCACGGTAAGGCAAGGAAAGAGAAACGGAAGGAAAGGAAGGCAAGGCAAATCCAGGCAAGGCAAGTGTAACAAAAGGCACGGCACGGCAAGGGGAAACAAGGCTAAGGCACGACAACGCACGGCTAGGCAATGCACGGCAAGGCAAGGAAAGGGTAACGCAAGGCAAGACACGGTGAGGCAAGGCAAGGCTAATGCACGACAACGCACCGCTGGGCAATGCACGGCAAGGCAAGGAAAGGCCAACGCAAGGCAAGGCACGGTCAGGCGAGGCAAGGCTAAGGCACGACAACGCAAGGCTAGGCAATGCACGGAAGGCAAGCAAAGAGTAACGGAAGGCAAGGAAGGCCAGGGAAAGCACAGCAAGGCAAGGGTAACGGAAGGAAAGGCACGGCAAGGCGAAACAAGGCTAAGGCACGACAACGCACGGCTAGGCAATGCACGGCAAGGCAAGGAACGGGTAACGCAAGGCAAGGCACGGCGAGGCAAGGCAAGGCTAATGCACGACAACGCACGACTAGGCAATGGACGGCAAGGCAAGGAAAGGGTTACGCAAGGCAAGGCAGGGTCAGGCGAGGCAAGGCTAAGGCACGACAACGCAAGCCTAGGCAATGCACGGAAGGCAAGCAAAGAGTAACGGAATGCAAGGAAGGCAAGCGAAAGCAAGGCAAGGCAGGGGTAACAGAAGGAACGGCTCGGCAAGGGGAAACAAGGCTAAGGGACGGCAACGCACGGCTAGGCAATGCACGGCCAGCCAAGGAAACGGTAACGCAAGGCAAGGCACGGTCAGGCAAGGCAAGGCTAATGCACGACAACGGAAGGCTAGGCAGTGCACGGTAAAGCAAGGAAAGAGAAACGGAAGGAAAGGAAGGCAAGGCAAATCCAGGCAAGGCAAGTGTAACAAAAGGCACGGCACGGCAAGGGGAAACAAGGCTAAGGCACGACAACGCACGGCTAGGCAATGCACGGCAAGGCAAGGAAAGGGTAACGCAAGGCAAGGCACGGTGAGGCAAGGCAAGGCTAATGCACGACAACGCACGGCTAGGCAATGCACGGCAAGGCAAGGAAAGGCTAACGCAAGGCAAGGCACGGTCAGGCGAGGCAAGGCTAAGGCACGACAACGCAAGGCTAGGCAATGCACGGAAGGCAAGCAAAGAGTAACGGAAGGCAAGGAAGGCAAGGGAAAGCAAGGCAAGGCAAGGGTAACGGAAGGAAACGCACGGCAAGGGGAAACTAGTCTAAGGCACGACAACGCACAGCTAGGCAATGAACGGCAAGGCAAGGAATGGGTAACGCAAGGCAAGGCACGGTGAGGCAAGGCAAGGCTAATGCACGACAACGCAGGGCTAGGCAATGTACGGCAAGGCAAGGAAAGGGTACCGCAAGGGAAGGCACGGTCAGACGAGGCAATGCTAAGGCACGACAACTCAAGGCTAGGCAATGCACGGAAGGCAAGCAAAGAGTAACGGAAGGCAAGGAAGGCACGGGAAAGCAAGGCAAGGCAAGGGTAACGGAAGGAAACACACGG
Source organism: Macrotis lagotis (assembly GCF_037893015.1). Taxonomy (NCBI): domain Eukaryota; kingdom Metazoa; phylum Chordata; class Mammalia; order Peramelemorphia; family Peramelidae; genus Macrotis; species Macrotis lagotis. The sequence continues at coordinate 439,803 of NW_027421936.1, read as the reverse complement.
CAAGGGGAAACAAGGCTAAGGCACGACAACGCACGGCTAGGCAATGCACGGCAAGGCAAGGAAAGGGTAACGCAAGGCAAGGCACGGTGAGGCAAGGCAAGGCTAATGCACGACAACGCACGGCTAGGCAATGCACGGCAAGGCAAGGAAAGGGTAACGCAAGGGAAGGCACGGTCAGAAGAGGCAAGGCTAAGGCACGACAACGCAAGGCTAGGCAATGCACGGAAGGCAAGCAAAGAGGAACGGAAGGCAAGGAAGGCAAGGGAAAGCAAGGGAAGGGAAGCGTAACAGAAGGAACGGCTCGGCAAGGGCAAACAAGGCTAAGGCACGGCAACGCACGGCTAGGCAATGCACGGCCAGCCAAGGAAAGTGTAACGCAAGGCAAGGCACGGTCAGGCAAGGCAAGGCTAATGCACGACAACGCAAGGCTAGGCAGTGCACGGTAAGGCAAGGAAAGAGTAACGGAAGGAAAGGAAGGCAAGGAAAATCCAGGCAAGGCAAGTGTAACAAAAGGCACGTCACGGCAAGGGGAAACAAGGCTAAGGCACGACAACGCAAGGCTAGGCAATGCACGGAAGGTAAGCAAAGAGAAACGTAAGGCCAGGAAAGCAAGGGAAAGCAAGGCAAGGTAAGGGTAAGGGAAGGAACGGCACGGCAAGGGGAAACCAGGCTAAGGCACGACAACGCACGGCTAGGCAATGCACGGCAAGGCAAGGAAAGGGTAACGCAAGGCAAGGAACTGTCAGGCGAGGCAAGGCTAAGGCACGACAACGCAAGGCTGGGCAGTGCACGGCTAGGCAGGGAAAGAGAAACGTAAGGCAAGGAAAGCAAGGGAAAGCAAGGCAAGGTAAGGGTAAGGGAAGGAAAGGCACGGCAAGGGGAAACCAGGCTAAGGCACGACAACGCACGGCTAGGCAATGCACGGCAAGGGAAGGAAAGGGTAACGCAAGGGAACGCACGGTCAGACGAGGCAAGGCTAATGCACGACAACGCAAGGCTGGGCAGTGCACGGCTAGGCAGCGAAAGAGTAACGGAAGGAAAGGAAGGCAATGCAAAGCAAGGCAAGGCAAGTGTAACAAAAGGCACGGCACGGCAAGGGGAAACAAGGCTAAGGGACGGCAACGCACGCCTAGGCAATGCACGGCCAGCCAAGGAAAGGGTAACGCAAGGCAAGGCACGCTCAGGCAAGGCAAGGCTAATGCACGACAACGCAAGGCTAGGCAGTGCACGGTAAGGCAAGGAAAGAGTAACGGAAGGAAAGGAAGGCAAGGCAAATCCAGGCAAGGCAAGTGTAACAAAAGGCACGGCACGGCAAGGGGAAACAAGGCTAAGGCACGACAACGCACGGCTCGGCAATGCACGGCCAGGCAAGGAAAGGGTAACGCAAGGCAAGGCACGGTGAGGCAAGGCAAGGCTAATGCACGACAATACAAGGCTAGGTAATGCACGGAAGGCAAGCAAAGAGTAACGGAAGGCAAGGAAGGGAAGGCAAAGCAAGGCAACGCAAGCAAGGCTATAGCAAGGTGAAACAAGGCTATGGCACAAAAACGCACGGCTAGGCAATGCACGGCAAGGCAAGGAAAGGGTGACGCAAGGCAAGGCACGGTGAGGCAAGGCAAGGCTAATGCATGACAAAGCACGGCTAGGCAGTGCACGGCTAGGCAGGGAAAGAGTAACGGAAGGAAAGGAAGGCAAGGCAAAGCAAGGCAAGGCAAGTGTAACAAAAGGCACGGCACGGGAAGGGGAAACAAGGCGAAGGGACGGCAACGCACGGCTAGGCAATGCACGGACAGGCAAGGAAAGGGTAACGCAAGGCAATGCACGGAAGGCAAGCAAAGAGTAACGGAAGGCAAGGAATGCAAGGCAAAGCAAGGCAACGCAAGCAAGGCTATGGCAAGGTGAAAAAAGGCTAAGGAACGACAACGCAAGGCTAGGCAATGCACGGAAGGCAAGCAAAGAGTAACGGAAGGCAAGGAAGGCAAGGCAAAGCAAGGCAACGCAAGGAACAAGGCTATAGCAAGGTGAAACAAGGCTAAGGCACGACAACGCACGGCTAGGCAATGCACGGCAAGGCAAGGAAAGGGTAACGCAAGGCAAGGCACGGTGAGGCAAGGCAAGGCTAATGCACGACAACGCACGGCTAGGCAATGCACGGCAAGGCAAGGAAAGGGTAACGCAAGGGAAGGCACGGTCAGACGAGGCAAGGCTAAGGCACGACAACGCACGGCTAGGCAATGGACGGCAAGGCAAGGAAAGGGTAACCAAGGGAAGGCACGGTCAGACGAGGCAAGGATAAGGCACGAAAACGCAAGGCTAGGCAATGCACGGAAGGCAAGCAAAGAGTAACGGAATGCAAGGAAGGCAAGCGAAAGCAAGGCAAGGCAGGGGTAACAGAAGGAACGGCTCGGCAAGGGGAAACAAGGCTAATGGACGGCAACGCACGGCTAGGCAATGCACGGCCAGCCAAGGAAACGGTAACGCAAGGCAAGGCACGGTCAGGCAAGGCAAGGCTAATGCACGACAACGGAAGGCTAGGCAGTGCACGGTAAAGCAAGGAAAGAGAAACGGAAGGAAAGGAAGGCAAGGCAAATCCAGGAAAGGCAAGTGTAACAAAAGGCACGGCACGGCAAGGGGAAACAAGGCTAAGGCACGACAACGCACGGCTAGGCAATGCACGGCAAGGCAAGGAAAGGGTAACGCAAGGCAAGGCACGGTGAGGCAAGGCAAGGCTAATGCACGACAACGCACGGCTAGGCAATGCACGGCAAGGCAAGGAAAGGCTAACGCAAGGCAAGGCACGGTCAGGCGAGGCAAGGCTAAGGCACGACAACGCAAGGCTAGGCAATGCACGGAAGGCAAGCAAAGAGTAACGGAAGGCAAGGAAACAAGGGAAAGCAAGGCAAGGCAAGGGTAACGGAAGGAAACGCACGGCAAGGGGAAACTAGTCTAAGGCACGACAACGCACAGCTAGGCAATGAACGGCAAGGCAAGGAATGGGTAACGCAAGGCAAGGCACGGTGAGGCAAGGCAAGGCTAATGCACGACAACGCAGGGCTAGGCAATGTACGGCAAGGCAAGGAAAGGGTACCGCAAGGGAAGGCACGGTCAGACGAGGCAATGCTAAGGCACGACAACTCAAGGCTAGGCAATGCACGGAAGGCAAGCAAAGAGTAACGGAAGGCAAGGAAGGCACGGGAAAGCAAGGCAAGGCAAGGGTAACGGAAGGAAACACACGGCAAGGGGAAACAAGGCTAAGGCACGACAACGCACGGCTAGGCAATGCACGGCAAGGCAAGGAAAGGGTAACGCAAGGCAAGGCACGGTGAGGCAAGGCAAGGCTAATGCACGACAACGCACGGCTAGGCAATGCACGGCAAGGCAAGGAAAGGGTAACGCAAGGGAAGGCACGGTCAGACGAGGCAAGGCTAAGGCACGACAACGCAAGGCTAGGCAATGCACGGAAGGCAAGCAAAGAGGAACGGAAGGCAAGGAAGGCAAGGGAAAGCAAGGGAAGGTAAGCGTAACAAAAGGAAGGGCTCGGCAAGGGCAAACAAGGCTAAGGCACGGCAACGCACGGCTAGGCAATGCACGGCCAGCCAAGGAAAGGGTAACGCAAGGCAAGGCACGGTCAGGCAAGGCAAGGCTAATGCACGACAAAGCAAGGCTAGGCAGTGCACGGTAAGGCAAGGAAAGAGTAACGGAAGGAAAGGAAGGCAAGGAAAATCCAGGCAAGGCAAGTGTAACAAAAGGCACGTCACGGCAAGGGGAAACAAGGCTAAGGCACGACAACGCAAGGCTAGGCAATGCACGGAAGGTAAGCAAAGAGAAACGTAAGGCAAGGAAAGCAAGGGAAAGCAAGGCAAGGTAAGGGTAAGGGAAGGAACGGCACGGCAAGGGGAAACCAGGCTAAGGCACGACAACGCACGGCTAGGCAATGCACGGCAAGGGAAGGAAAGGGTAACGCAAGGGAAGGCACGGTCAGACGAGGCAAGGCTAATGCACGACAACGCAAGGCTGGGCAGTGCACGGCTAGGCAGCGAAAGAGTAACGGAAGGAAAGGAAGGCAATGCAAAGCAAGGCAAGGCAAGTGTAACAAAAGGCACGGCACGGCAAGGGGAAACAAGGCTAACGGACGGCAACGCACGCCTAGGCAATGCACGGCCAGCCAAGGAAAGGGTAACGCAAGGCAAGGCACGCTCAGGCAAGGCAAGGCTAATGCACGACAACGCAAGGCTAGGCAGTGCACGGTAAGGCAAGGAAAGAGTAACGGAAGGAAAGGAAGGCAAGGCAAATCCAGGCAAGGCAAGTGTAACAAAAGGCACGGCACGGCAAGGGGAAACAAGGCTAAGGCACGACAACGCACGGCTCGGCAATGCACGGCCAGGCAAGGAAAGGGTAACGCAAGGCAAGGCACGGTGAGGCAAGGCAAGGCTAATGCACGACAATACAAGGCTAGGTAATGCACGGAAGGCAAGCAAAGAGTAACGGAAGGCAAGGAAGGGAAGGCAAAGCAAGGCAACGCAAGCAAGGCTATAGCAAGGTGAAACAAGGCTATGGCACGAAAACGCACGGCTAGGCAATGCACGGCAAGGCAAGGAAAGGGTGACGCAAGGCAAGGCACGGTGAGGCAAGGCAAGGCTAATGCATGACAAAGCACGGGTAGGCAGTGCACGGCTAGGCAGGGAAAGAGTAACGGAAGGAAAGGAAGGCAAGGCAAAGCAAGGCAAGGCAAGTGTAACAAAAGGCACGGCACGGGAAGGGGAAACAAGGCGAAGGGACGGCAACGCACGGCTAGGCAATGCACGGACAGGCAAGGAAAGGGTAACGCAAGGCAATGCACGGAAGGCAAGCAAAGAGTAACGGAAGGCAAGGAATGCAAGGCAAAGCAAGGCAACGCAAGCAAGGCTATGGCAAGGTGAAAAAAGGCTAAGGCACGACAACGCAAGGCTAGGCAATGCACGGAAGGCAAGCAAAGAGTAACGGAAGGCAAGGAAGGCAAGGCAAAGCAAGGCAACGCAAGCAAGGCTATAGCAAGGTGAAACAAGGCTAAGGCACGACAACGCACGGCTAGGCAATGCACGGCAAGGCAAGGAAAGGGTAACGCAAGGCAAGGCACGGTGAGGCAAGGCAAGGCTAATGCACGACAACGCACGGCTAGGCAATGCACGGCAAGGCAAGGAAAGGGTAACGCAAGGGAAGGCACGGTCAGACGAGGCAAGGCTAAGGCACGACAACGCAAGGCTAGGCAATGCACGGAAGGCAAGCAAAGAGTAACGGAAGGCAAGGAAGGCAAGGGAAAGCAAGGGAAGGCAAGGGTAACAGAAGGAACGGCTCGGCAAGGGCAAACAAGGCTAAGGGACGGCAACGCACGGCTAGGCAATGCACGGCCAGCCAAGGAAAGGGTAACGCAAGGCAAGGCACGGTCAGGCAAGGCAAGGCTAATGCACGACAACGCAAGTCTAGGCAGTGCACGGTAAGGCAAGGAAAGAGTAACGGAAGGAAAGGAAGGCAAGGCAAATCCAGGCAAGGCAAGTGTAACAAAAGGCACGGCACGGCAAGGGGAAACAAGGCTAAGGCACGACAACGCACGGCTAGGCAATGCACGGCAAGGCAAGGAAAGGGTAACGCAAGGCAAGGCACGGTGAGGCAAGGCAAGGCTAATGCACGACAACGCACGGCTGGGCAATGCACGGCAAGGCAACGAAAGGCTAACGCAAGGCAAGGCACGGTCAGGCGAGGCAAGGCTAAGGCACGACAACGCAAAGCTAGGCAATGCACGGAAGGCAAGCAAAGAGTAACGGAAAGCAAGGAAGGCATGGGAAAGCAAGAGAAGGCAAGGGTAACGGAAGGAAACGCACGGCAAGTGGAAACAAGGCTAAGGCAAGACAACGCACGGCTAGGCAATGAACGGCAAGGCAAGGAAAGGGTAACGCAAGGCAAGGCACGGTGAGGCAAGGCAAGGCTAATGCACGACAACGCAGGGCTAGGCAATGCACGGCAAGGCAAGGAAAGGGTAACGCAAGGGAAGGCACGGTCAGACGAGGCAAGGCTAAGGAACGACAACGCAAGGCTAGACAATGCACGGAAGGCAAGCAAAGAGTAACGGAAGGGAAGGAAGGCAAGGGAAAGCAAGGGAAGGCAAGGGTAACGGAAGGAAATGCACGGCAAAGGGAAACAAGGCTAAGGCACGACAACGCACGGCTAGGCAATGCACGGCAAGGCAAGGAAAGGGTAACGCAAGGCAAGGCACGGTCAGGCGAGGCAAGGCTAAGGAACGACAACGCAAGGCTAGACAATGCACGGAAGGCAAGCAAAGAGTACCGGAAGGCAAGGAATGCAAGGCAAAGCAAGGCAACGCAAGCAAGGCTATGGCAAGGTGAAAAAAGGCTAAAGCACGACAACGCAAGGCTACGCAATGCACGGCAGGCAAGCAAAGAGTAACGGAAGGCAAGGAAGGCCAGGGAAAGCAAGGCAAGGCAAGGGTAACGGAAGGAAAGGCACGGCAAGGGGAAACAAGGCTAAGGCACGACAACGCACGGCTAGGCAATGAACGGCAAGGCAAGGAAAGGGTAACGCAAGGCAAGGCACGGTGAGGCAAGGCAAGGCTAATGCACGACAACGCAAGGCTAGGCAATGCACGGAAGGCAAGCAAAGAGGAACGGAAGGCAAGGAAGGGAAGGCAAAGCAAGGCAACGCACGCAAGACTATAGCAAGGTGAAACAAGGCTATGGCACGACAACGCACGGCTAGGCAATGCACGGAAGGCAAGCAAAGAGTAACTGAAGGCAAGGAAGGCAAGGCAAAGCAAGGCAACGCAAGCAAGGCTATAGCAAGGTGAAACAAGGCTATGGCACGACAACGCACGGCTACGCAATGCACGGCAAGGCAAGGAAAGGGTAACGCAAGGGAAGGCACGGTCAGGCGAGGCAAGGCTAAGGCACGACAACGCAAGGCTAGGCAATGCACGGAAGCCAAGCAAAGAGTAACGGAAGGCAAGGAAGGCAAGGGAAAGCAAGGGAAGGCAAGGGTAACAGAAGGAACGGCTCGGCAAGGGCAAACAAGGCTAAGGGACGGCAACGCACGGCTAGGCAATGCACGGCCAGCCAAGGAAAGGGTAACGCAAGGAAAGGCACGGTCAGGCAAGGGAAGGCTAATGCACGACAACGCAAGTCTAGGCAGTGCACGGTAAGGCAAGGAAAGAGTAACGGAAGGAAAGGAAGGCAAGGCAAATCCAGGCAAGGCAAGTGTAACAAAAGGCACGGCACGGCAAGGGGAAACAAGGCTAAGGCACGACAGCGCACGGCTAGGCAATGCACGGCAAGGCAAGGAAAGGGTAACGCAAGGCAAGGCACGGTGAGGCAAGGCAAGGCTAAATCACGACAACGCACGGCTAGGCAATGCACGGCAAGGCAAGGAAAGGCTAACGCAAGGCAAGGCACAGTCAGGCGAGGCAAGGCAAGGCTAAATCACGACAACGCACGGCTAGGCAATGCACGGCAAGGCAAGCAAAGAGTAACGGAAGGCAAGGAAGGCAAGGGAAAGCAAGGCAAGGCAAGGGTAACGGAAGGAACGGCACGGCAAGGGGAAACAAGGCTAAGGCACGACAACTCAGGACTAGGAAATGCACGGCAAGGCAAGGAAAGGGTAACGCAAGGCAAGGCACTGTCAGGCGAGGGAAGGCTAATGCACGACAACGCAAGGCTAGGCAGTGCACGGCTAGGCAGGGAAAGAGTAACGGAAGGAAAGGAAGGCAAGGCAAAGCAAGGCAAGGCAAGTGTAACAAAAGGCACGGCACGGCAAGGGGAAACAAGGCGAAGGGACGGCAACGCACGGCTAGGCAATGCACGGCCAGGCAAGGAAAGGCTAACGGAAGGCAAGGCACGGTGAGGCAAGGCAAGGCTAATGCACGACAATACAAGGCTAGGCAATGCACGGAAGGCAAGCAAAGAGTAACGGAAGGCAAGGAATGCAAGGCAAAGCAAGGCAACGCAAGCAAGGCTATGGCAAGGTGAAAAAAGGCTAAGGCACGACAACGCAAGGCTAGGCAATGCACGGAAGGCAGGCAAAGAGTAACGGAAGGCACGGAAGGCAAGGCAAAGCAAGGCAACGCAAGCAAGGCTATAGCAAGGTGAAACAAGGCTAAGGCACGACAACGCACGGCTAGGCAATGCACGACAAGGCAAGGAAAGGGTAACGCAAGGCAAGGCACGGTCAGGCAAGGCAAGGCTAATGCACGACAACGCACGGCTAGGCAATGCACGGCAAGGCAAGGAAAGGGTAACGCAAGGCAAGGCACGGTCAGGCGAGGCAAGGCTAAGGAACGACAACGCAAGGCTAGACAATGCACGGAAGGCAAGCAAAGAGTACCGGAAGGCAAGGAATGCAAAGAAAAGCAAGGCAACGCAAGCAAGGCTATGGCAAGGTGAAAAAAGGCTAAAGCACGACAACGCAAGGCTACGCAATGCACGGAAGGCAAGCAAAGAGTAACGGAAGGCAAGGAAGGCCATGGAAAGCAAGGCAAGGCAAGGGTAACGGAAGGAAACGCACGGCAAGGGGAAACAAGGCTAAGGCACGACAACGCACGGCTAGGCAATGAACAGCAAGGCAAGGAAAGGGTAACGCAAGGCAAGGCACGGTGAGGCAAGGCAAGGCTAATGCACGACAACGCAGGGCTAGGCAATGCACGGCAAGGCAAGGAAAGGGTAACGCAAGGGAAGGTACGGTCAGACGAGGCAAGGCTAAGGCACGACAACGCAAGGCTAGGCAATGCACGGAAGGCAAGCAAAGAGTAACGGAAGGCAAGGAAGGCAAGGGAAAGCAAGGCAAGGCAAGGGTAACGGAAGGAAACGCACGGCAAGGGGAAACAAGGCTAAGGCACGACAACGCACGGCTAGGCAATGCACGGCAAGGCAAGGAAAGGGTAACGCAAGGCAAGGCACGGTGAGGCAACGCAAGGCTAATGCACGACAACGCACGGCTAGGCAATGCACGGCAAGGCAAGGAAAGGGTAACGCAAGGGAAGGCACGGTCAGACGAGGCAAGGCTAAGGCACGACAACGCAAGGCTAGGCAATGCACGGAAGGCAAGCAAAGAGTAACGGAAGGCAAGGAAGGCAAGGGAAAGCAAGGGAAGGCAAGGGTAAGAGAAGGAACGGCTCGGCAAGGGCAAACAAGGCTAAGGGACGGTAACGCACGGCTAGGCAATGCACGGCCAACCAAGGAAAGGGTAACGCAAGGCAAGGCACGGTCAGGAAAGGCAAGGCTAATGCACGACAACGCAAGGCTAGGCAGTGCACGGTAAGGCAAGGAAAGAGTAACGGAAGGAAAGGAAGGCAAGGCAAATCCAGGCAAGGCAAGTGTAACAAAAGGCACGGCACGGCAAGGGGAAACAAGGCTAAGGCACGACAACGCACGGCTAGGCAATGCACGGCAAGGCAAGGACAGGCTAACGCAAGGCAAGGCACGGTCTGGCGAGGCAAGGCTAAGGCACGACAACGCAATGCTAGGCAATGCACGGAAGGCAAGCACAGAGTAACGGAGGGCAAGGAAGGCAAGGGAAACAAGGCAAGGCAAGGGTAACGGAAGGAACGCCACGGCAAGGGGAAACAAGGCTAAGGCACGACAACGCACGGCTAGGCAATGCACGGCAACGCAAGGAAAGGGTAACGCAAGGCAAGGAACTGTCAGGCGAGGCAAGGCTAAGGCTCGACAACGCAAGGCTAGGCAATGCACGGAAGGTAAGCAAAGAGAAACGTAAGGCAAGGAAAGCAAGGGAAAGCAAGGCAAGGTAAGGGTAAGGGAAGGAACGGCACGGCAACGGGAAACCAGGCTAAGGCACGACAACGCACGGCTACGCAATGCACGGCAAGGCAAGGAAAGGGAAACGCAAGGGAAGGCACGGTCAGACGACGCAAGGCTAAGGCACGACAACGCAAGGCTAGGCAGTGCACGGTAAGGCGAGGAAAGAGTAACGGAAGGATAGGAAGGCAAGGCAAATCCAGGCAAGGCAAGTGTAACAAAAGGCACGGCACGGCAAGGGGAAACAAGGCTAAGGCACGACAACGCACGCCTAGGCAATGCACGGCAAGGCAAGGAAAGGGTAACGGAAGGCAAGGCACGGTCAGACGAGGCAAGGCTAAGGCACGACAACGCAAGGCTAGGCAATGCACGGAAGGCAAGCAAAGAGTAACGGGAGGCAAGGAAGGCAAGGGAAAGCAAGGCAAGGCAAGGGTAACGGAAGGAACGGCTCTGCAAGGGCAAACAAGGCTAAGGCACGGCAACGCACGGCTAGGCAATGCACGGCCAGCCAAGGAAAGGGTAACGCAAGGCAAGGCACGGTCAGGCAAGGCAAGGCTAATGCACGACAACGCAAGGCTAGGCAGTGCACGGTAAGGCATGGAAAGAGTAACGGAATGAAAGGAAGGCAAGGCAAATCCAGGCAAGGCAAGTGTAACAAAAGGCACGGCACGGCAATGGGAAAAAAGGCGAAGGGACGGCAACGCACGGCTAGGCAATGCACAGCCAGGCAAGGGAAGGGTAACGCAAGGCAAGGCAGGGTGAGGCAAGGCAAGGCTAATGCACGACAATACAAGGCTAGTTAATGCAAGGAAGGCAAGCAAAGAGTAACGGAAGGCAAGGAAGGCAAGGCAAAGCAAGGCAACGCAAGCAAGGCTATAGCAATGTGAAACAAGGCTATGGCACGACAACGCACGGCTAGGCAATGCACGGAAGGCAAGCAAAGAGTAACGGAAGGCAAGGAAGGCAAGGCAAAGCAAGGCAACGCAAGCAAGGCTATAGCAAGGTGAAACAAGGCTATGGCACGACAACGCACGGCTAGGCAATGCACGGCAAGGCAAGGAAAGGGTAACGCAAGGCAAGGCACGGTGAGGCAAGGCAAGGCTAATGCACGACAACGCAAGGCTAGGCAATGCACGGAAGGCAAGCAAAGAGTAACGGAAGGCAAGGAAGGCAAGGGAAAGTAAGGCAATGCAAGGGTAACGGAAGGAACGGCACGGCAAGGGGAAACAAGGCTAAGGCACGACAACACAGGACTAGGAAATGCACGGCAAGGCAAGGAAAGGGTAACGCAAGGCAAGGCACTGTCAGGCGAGGGAAGGCTAATGCACGACAACGCAAGGCCAGGCAGTGCACGGCTAGGCAGGGAAAGAGTAACGGAAGGAAAGGAAGGCAACGCAAAGCAAGGCAAGGCAAGTGTAACAAAAGGCACGGCACGGCAAGGGGAAACAAGGCGAAGGGACGGCAACGCACGGCTAGGCAATGCACGGCCAGGCAAGGAAAGGCTAACGCAAGGCAAGGCACGGGGAGGCAAGGCAAGGCTAATGCACGACAATACAAGGCTAGGCAATGCACGGAAGGCAAGCAAAGAGTAACGGAAGGCAAGGAATGCAAGGCAAAGCAAGGCAACGCAAGCAAGGCTATGGCAAGGTGAAAAAAGGCTAAGGCACGACAACGCAAGGCTAGGCAATGCACGGAAGGCAGGCAAAGAGTAACGGAAGGCACGGAAGGCAAAAGCAAAGCAAGGCAACGGAAGCAAGGCTATAGCAAGGTGAAACAAGGCTAAGGCACGACAACGCACGGCTAGGCAATGCACGACAAGGCAAGGAAAGGGTAACGCAAGGCAAGGCACGGTCAGGCAAGGCAAGGCTAATGCACGACAACGCACGGCTAGGCAATGCACGGCAAGGCAAGGAAAGGGTAACGCAAGGCAAGGCACGGTCAGGCGAGGCAAGGCTAAGGAACGACAACGCAAGGCTAGACAATGCACGGAAGGCAAGCAAAGAGTACCGGAAGGCAAGGAATGCAAGGAAAAGCAAGGCAACGCAAGCAAGGCTATGGCAAGGTGAAAAAAGGCTAAAGCACGACAACGCAAGGCTACGCAATGCACGGAAGGCAAGCAAAGAGTAACGGAAGGCAAGGAAGGCCATGGAAATCAAGGCAAGGCAAGGGTAACGGAAGGAAACGCACGGCAAGGGGAAACAAGGCTAAGGCACGACAACGCACGGCTAGGCAATGAACAGCAAGGCAAGGAAAGGGTAACGCAAGGCAAGGCACGGTGAGGCAAGGCAAGGCTAATGCACGACAACGCAGGGCTAGGCAATGCACGGCAAGCCAAGGAAAGGGTAACGCAAGGGAAGGCACGGTCAGACGAGGCAAGGCTAAGGCACGACAACGCAAGGCTAGGCAATGCACGGAAGGCAAGCAAAGAGTAACGGAAGGCAAGGAAGGCAAGGGAAAGCAAGGCAAGGCAAGGGTAACGGAAGGAAACGCACGGCAAGGGGAAACAAGGCTAAGGCACGACAACGCACGGCTAGGCAATGCACGGAAAGGCAAGGAAAGGGTAACGCAAGGCAAGACACGGTGAGGCAAGGCAAGGCTAATGCACGACAACGCACGGCTAGGCAATGCACGGCAAGGCAAGGAAAGGGTAACGCAAGGGAAGGCACGGTCAGACGAGGCAAGGCTAAGGCACGACAACGCAGGGCTAGGCAATGCACGGCAAGGCAAGGAAAGGGTAACGCAAGGGAAGGCACTGTCAGACGAGGCAAGGCTAAGGCACGACAACGCAAGGGTAGGCAATGCACGGAAGGCAAGCAAAGAGTAACGGAAGGCAAGGAAGGCAAGGGAAAGCAAGGGAAGGCAAGGGTAAGAGAAGGAACGGCTCGGCAAGGGCAAACAAGGCTAAGGGACGGCAACGCACGGCTAGGCAATGCACGGCCAGCCAAGGAAAGGGTAACGCAAGGCAAGGCACGGTCAGGAAAGGCAAGGCTAATGCACGACAACGCAAGGCTAGGCAGTGCACGGTAAGGCAAGGAAAGAGTAACGGAAGGAAAGGAAGGCAAGGCAAATCCAGGCAAGGCAAGTGTAACAAAAGGCACGGCACGGCAAGGGGAAACAAGGCTAAGGCACGACAACGCACGGCTAGGCAATGCACGGCAAGGCAAGGAAAGGCTAACGCAAGGCAAGGCACGGTCTGGCGAGGCAAGGCTAAGGCACGACAACGCAATGCTAGGCAATGCACGGAAGGCAAGCACACAGTAACGGAGGGCAAGGAAGGCAAGGGAAACAAGGCAAGGCAAGGGTAACGGAAGGAACGCCACGGCAAGGGGAAACAAGGCTAAGGCACGACAACGCACGGCTAGGCAATGCACGGCAACGCAAGGAAAGGGTAACGCAAGGCAAGGAACTGTCAGGCGAGGCAAGGCTAAGGCACGACAACGCAAGGCTAGGCAATGCACGGAAGGTAAGCAAAGAGAAACGTAAGGCAAGGAAAGCAAGGGAAAGCAAGGCAAGGTAAGGGTAAGGGAAGGAACGGCACGGCAACGGGAAACCAGGCTAAGGCACGACAACGCACGGCTACGCAATGCACGGCAAGGCAAGGAAAGGGAAACGCAAGGGAAGGCACGGTCAGACGAGGCAAGGCTAAGGCACGACAACGCAAGGCTAGGCAGTGCACGGTAAGGCAAGGAAAGAGTAACGGAAGGATAGGAAGGCAAGGCAAATCCAGGCAAGGCAAGTGTAACAAAAGGCACGGCACGGCAAGGGGAAACAAGGCTAAGGCACGACAACGCACGCCTACGCAATGCACGGCAATGCAAGGAAAGGGTAACGGAAGGCAAGGCACGGTCAGACGAGGCAAGGCTAAGGCACGACAACGGAAGGCTAGGCAATGCACGGAAGGCAAGCAAAGAGTAACGGGAGGCAAGGAAGGCAAGGGAAAGCAAGGCAAGGCAAGGGTAACGGAAGGAACGGCTCTGCAAGGGCAAACAAGGCTAAGGCACGGCAACGCACGGCTAGGCAATGCACGGCCAGCCAAGGAAAGGGTAACGCAAGGCAAGGCACGGTGAGGCAAGGCAAGGCTAATGCACGACAACGCAAGGCTAGGCAGTGCACGGTAAGGCATGGAAAGAGTAACGGAATGAAAGGAAGGCAAGGCAAATCCAGGCAAGGCAAGTGTAACAAAAGGCACGGCACGGCAAGGGGAAACAAGGCTAAGGCACGACAACGCACGGCTAGGCAATGCACGGCAAGGCAAGGAAAGGGTAACGCAAGGGAGGGCACGGTCAGACGAGGCAAGGCTAAGGCACGACAACGCAACGCTAGGCAATGCACGGAAGGCAAGCAAAGAGGAACGAAAGGCAAGGAAGGCAAGGGAAAGCAAGGCAACGCAAGCAAGGTTATAGCAAGGTGAAACAAGGCTAAGGCACGACAACGCACGGCTAGGCAATGCACGGCACGGCAAGGAAAGGGTAACGCAAGGCAAGGCACGGTGAGGCAAGGCAAGGCGAATGCACGACAACGCACGGCTAGGCAGTGCACGGCTAGGCAGGGAAAGAGTAACGGAAGGAAAGGAATGCAAGGCAAAGCAAGGCAAGGCAAGTGTAACAAAAGGCACGGCACGGCAATGGGAAACAAGGCCAAGGGACGGCAACGCACGGCTAGGCAATGCACAGCCAGGCAAGGAAAGGGTAACGCAAGGCAAGGCAGGGTGAGGCAAGGCAAGGCTAATGCACGACAATACAAGGCTAGTTAATGCAAGGAAGGCAAGCAAAGAGTAACGGAAGGCAAGGAAGGCAAGGCAAAGCAAGGCAACGCAAGCAAGGCTATAGCAAGGTGAAACAAGGCTATGGCACGACAACGCACGGCTAGGCAATGCACGGAAGGCAAGCAAAGAGTAACGGAAGGCAAGGAAGGCAAGGCAAAGCAAGGCAACGCAAGCAAGGCTATAGCAAGGTGAAACAAGGCTATGGCACGACAACGCACGGCTAGGCAATGCACGGCAAGGCAATGCACGGCAAGGCAAGGAAAGGGTAACGCAAGGCAAGGCACGGTGAGGCAAGGCAAGGATAATGCACGACAACGCACGGCTAGGCAGTGCACGGCTAGCCAGGGAAAGAGTAACGGAAGGAAAGGAAGGCAAGGCAAAGCAAGGCAAGGCAAGTGTAACAAAAGGCGAGGCACGGCAAGGGGAAACAAGGCGAAAGGACGGCAACGCACGGCTAGGCATTGAACGGCCAGGCAAGGAAAGGGAAACGCAAGGCAAGGCACGGTGAGGCAAGGCAAGGCTAATGCACGACAATACAAGGCTAGGTAATGCACGGAAGGCAAGCAAAGAGTAAAGGAAGGCAAGGAATGCAGGGCAAAGCAAGGCAACGCAAGCAAGGCTATGGCAAGGTGAACAAAGGCTAAAGCACGACAACGCAAGGCTACGCAATGCGCGGAAGGCAAGCAAAGAGTAACGGAAGGCAAGGAAGGCCAGGGAAAGCACGGCAAGGCAAGGGTAACAAAAGGAACGGCTCGGCAAGGGCAAACAAGGCTAAGGCACGGCAACGCACGGCTAGGCTATGCACGGCCAGCAAAGGAAAGGGTAACGCAAGGCAAGGCACGGTCAGGCAAGGCAAGGCTAATGCACGACAACGCAAGGCTAGGCAGTGCACGGTAAGGCAAGAGAAGAGTAACGGAAGGAAAGGAAGGCAAGGCAAATCCAGGCAAGGCAAGTGTAACAAAAGGCACGTCACGGCAAGGGGAAACAAGGCTAAGGCACGACAACGCAAGGCTAGGCAATGCACGGAAGGCAAGCAAAGAGTAACGGATGGCAAGGAAGGCAAGGGAAAGCAAGGCAAGGCAAGGGTAACAGAAGGAACGGCACGGCAAGGGGAAACAAGGCTAAGGCACGACAACGCAGGGCTAGGCAATGCACGGCAACGCAAGGAAAGGGTAACGCAAGGCAAGGCACGGTGAGGCAAGGCAAGGCTAATGCACGACAATACAAGGCTAGGCAATGCACGGAAGGCAAGCAAAGAGTAACGGAAGGCAAGGAATGCAAGGCAAAGCAAGGCAACGCAAGCAAGGCTATGGCAAGGTGAAAAAAGGCTAAGGCACGACAACGCAAGGCTAGGCAATGCACGGAAGGCAGGCAAAGAGTAACGGAAGGCACGGAAGGCAAGGCAAAGCAAGGCAACGCAAGCAAGGCTATAGCAAGGTGAAACAAGGCTAAGGCACGACAACGCACGGCTAGGCAATGCACGACAAGGCAAGGAAAGGGTAACGCAAGGCAAGGCACGGTCAGGCGAGGCAAGGCTAAGGCACGACAACGCACGGCTAGGCAATGAACGGCAAGGCAAGGAAAGGGTAACGCAAGGCAAGGCACGGTGAGGCAAGGCAAGGCTAATGCACGACAACGCAGGGCTAGGCAATGCACGGCAAGGCAAGGAAAGGGTAACGCAAGGGAAGGCACGGTCAGACGAGGCAAGGCTAAGGCACGACAACGCAAGGCTAGGCAATGCACGGAAGGCAAGCAAAGAGGAAAGGAAGGCAAGGAAGGCAAGGGAAAGCAAGGCAAGGCAAGGGTAACGGAAGGAAACGCACGGCAAGGGGAAACAAGGCTAAGGCACGACAACGCACGGCTAGGCAATGCACGGCAAGGCAAGGAAAGGGTAACGCAAGGCAAGGCACGGTGAGGCAAGGCAAGGCTAATGCACGACAACGCACGGCTAGGCAATGCACGGCAAGGCAAGGAAAGGGTAACGCAAGGGAAGGCACGGTCAGACGAGGCAAGGCTAGGGCACGACAACGCAAGGCTAGGCAATGCACGGAAGGCAAGCAAAGAGTAACGGAAGGCAAGGAAGGCAAGGGAAAGCAAGGCAAGGCAAGGGTAACAGAAGGAACGGCTCGGCAAGGGGAAACAAGGCTAAGGGACGGCAACGCACGGCTAGGCAATGCACGGCCAGCCAAGGAAAGGGTAACGCAAGGCAAGGCACGGTCAGGCAAGGCAAGGCTAATGCACGACAACGCAAGGCTAGGCAGTGCACGGTAAGGCAAAGAAAGAGTAACGGAAGGAAAGGAAGGCAAGGCAAATACAGGCAAGGCAAGTGTAACAAAAGGCACGGCACGGCAAGGGGAAACAAGGCTAAGGCACGACAACGCACGGCTAGGCAATGCACGGCAAGGCAAGGAAAGGGTAACGCACGACAACGCACGGCGAGGCAATGCACGGCAAGGCAATGAAAGGCTAACGCAAGGCAAGGCACGGTCAGGCGAGGCAAGGCTAAGGCACGACAACGCAAGGCTAGGCAAGCAAAGCACGGAAGGAAGGCAAGCAAAGAGTAACGGAAGGCGGCAAGGAAGGCAAGGGAAAGCAAGGAAGGCAAGGCAAGGGTAACGGAAGGAACGCAGGACATCGGCAAGGGGAAACAAGGCTAAGGCACGGCAACGCACGGACTAGGCAATGCACGGCAAGGCAAGGAAAGGGTAACGCAAGGCAAGGCACTGTCAGGCGAGGGAAGGCTAATGAAGGACAACGCAAGGCTAGGCAGTGCACGGCTAGGCAGGGAAAGAGTAACGGAAGGAAAGGAAGGCAAGGCAAAGCAAGGCAAGGCAAGTGTAACAAAAGGCACGGCACGGCAAGGGGAAACAAGGCGAAGGGACGGCAACGCACGGCTAGGCAATGCACGGGCAGGCAAGGAAAGGCTAACGCAAGGCAAGGCACGGTCAGGCGAGGCAAGGCTAAGGCACGACAACGCAAGGCTAGGCAATGCACGGAAGGCAAGCAAAGAGTAACGGAACGCAAGGAATGCAAGGCAAAGCAAGGCAACGCAAGCAAGGCTATGGCAAGGTGAAAAAAGGCTAAGGCACGACAAAGCAAGGCTAGGCAATGCACGGAAGGCAAGCAAAGAGTAACGGAAGGCAAGGAAGGCAAGGCAAAGCAAGGCAACGCAAGCAAGGCTATAGCAAGGTGAAACAAGGCTAAGGCACGACAACGCACGGCTAGGCAATGCACGGCAAGGCAAGGAAAGGGTAACGCAAGGCAAGGCACGGTCAGGGGAGGCAAGGCTAAGGAACGACAACGCAAGGCTAGGCAATGCACGGAAGGCAAGCAAAGAGTAACGGAAGGCAAGGAATGCAAGGAAAAGCAAGGCAACGCAAGCAAGGCTATGGCAAGGTGAAAAAAGGCTAAAGCACGACAACGCAAGGCCACGCAATGCACGGAAGGCAAGCAAAGAGTAACGGAAGGCAAGGAAGGCAAGGGAAAGCAAGGGAAGGCAAGGGTAACAGAAGGAACGGCTCGGCAAGGGCAAACAAGGCTAAGGGACGGCAACGCACGGCTAGGCAATGCACGGCCAGCCAAGGAAAGGGTAACGCAAGGCAAGGCACGGTCAGGCAAGGCAAGGCTAATGCACGACAACGCAAGGCTAAGTAGTGCACGGTAAGGCAAGGAAAGAGTAACGGAAGGAAAGGAAGGCAAGGCAAATCCAGGCAAGGCAAGTGTAACAAAAGGCACGGCACGGCAAGGGGAAACAAGGCTAAGGCACGACAACGCACGGCTAGGCAATGCACGGCAAGACAAGGAAAGGCTAACGCAAGGCAAGGCACGGTCAGGCGAGGCAAGGCTAAGGCACGACAACGCAATGCTAGGCAATGCACGGAAGGCAAGCACAGAGTAACGGAGGGCAAGGAAGGCAAGGGAAACAAGGCAAGGCAAGGCAACGCAAGCAAGGCTATGGCAAGGTGAAAAAAGGCTAAGGCACGACAAATCAAGGCTAGGCAATGCACGGAAGGCAAGCAAAGAGTAACGGAAGGCAAGGAATGCAAGGCAAAGCAAGGCAACGCAAGCAAGGCTATAGCAAGGTGAAACAAGGCTAAGGCACGACAACGCACGGCTAGGCAATGAACGGCAAGGCAAGGAAAGGGTAACGCAAGGCAAGGCACGGTGAGGCAAGGCAAGGCTAATGCACGACAACGCAGGGCTAGGCAATGCACGGCAAGGCAAGGAAAGGGTAACGCAAGGGAAGGCACGGTCAGACGAGGCAAGGCTAAGGCACGACAACGCAAGGCTAGGCAATGCACGGAAGGCAAGCAAAGAGAAAAGGAAGGCAAGGAAGGCAAGGGAAAGCAAGGCAAGGCAAGGGTAACGGAAGGAAACGCACGGCAAGGGGAAACAAGGCTAAGGCACGACAACGCACGGCTAGGCAATGCACGGCAAGGCAAGGAAAGGGTAACGCAAGGCAAGGCACGGTGAGGCAAGGCAAGGCTAATGCACGACAACGCACGGCTAGGCAATGCACGGCAAGGCAAGGAAAGGGTAACGCAAGGGAAGGCACGGTCAGACGAGGCAAGGCTAAGGCACGACAACGCAAGGCTAGGCAATGCACGGAAGGCAAGCAAAGAGTAACGGAAGGAAAGGAAGGCAAGGCAAATCCAGGCAAGGCAAGTGTAACAAAAGGCACGGCACGGCAAGGGGAAACAAGGCTAAGGCACGACAACGCACGGCTAGGCAATGCACGGCAAGACAAGGAAAGGCTAACGCAAGGCAAGGCACGGTCAGGCGAGGCAAGGCTAAGGCACGACAACGCAATGCTAGGCAATGCACGGAAGGCAAGCACAGAGTAACGGAGGGCAAGGAAGGCAAGGGAAACAAGGCAAGGCAAGGGTAACGGAAGGAACGCCACGGCAGGGGGAAACAAGGCTAAGGCACGACAACGCACGACTAGGGAATGCACGGCAACGCAAGGAAAGGGTAACGCAAGGGAAGGCACGGTCAGACGAGGCAAGGCTAAGGCACGACAACTCAAGGCTAGGCAGTGCACGGTATGGCAAGGAAAGTGTAACGGAAGGAAAGGAAGGCAAGGCAAATCCAGGCAAGGCAATTGTAACAAAAGGCAAGGCACGGCAAGGGGAAACAAGGCTAAGGCACGACAACGCACGCCTAGGCAATGCACGGCAAGGCAAGGAAAGGGTAACGGAAGGCAAAGCACGGTTAGACGAGGCAAGGCTAAGGCACGACAACGCAAGGCTAGGCAATGCACGGAAGGCAAGCAAAGAGTAACGGAAGGCAAGGAAGGGAAGTGAAAGCAAGGCAAGGCAAGGGTAACGGAAGGAACGGCTCTGCAAGGGCAAACAAGGCTAAGGCACGGCAACGCACGGCTAGGCAATGCACGGCCAGCCAAGGAAAGGGTAACGCAAGGCAAGGCACGGTCAGGCAAGGCAAGGCTAATGCACGACAACGCAAGTCTAGGCAGTGCACGGTAAGGCATGGAAAGAGTAACGGAAGGAAAGGAAGGCAAGGCAAATCCAGGCAAGGCAAGTGTAACAAAAGGCACGGCACGGCAAGGGGAAACAAGGCTAAGGCACGACAACGCACGGCTAGGAAATGCACGGCAAGGCAAGGAAAGGGTAACGCAAAGGAAGGCACGGTCAGACGAGGCAAGGCTAAGGCACGACAACGCAACGCTAGGCAATGCACGGAAGGCAAGCAAAGAGGAACGGAAGGCAAGGAAGGCAAGGGAAAGCAAGGCAACGCAAGCAAGGTTATAGCAAGGTGAAACAAGGCTAAGGCACGACAACGCACGGCTAGGCAATGCACGGCAAGGCAAGGAAAGAGTAACGCAAGGCAAGGCACGGTGAGGCAAGGCAAGGCTAATGCACGACAACGCAAGGCTAGGCAGTGCACGGCTAGGCAGGGAAAGAGTAACGGAAGTAAAGGAAGGCAAGGCAAAGCAAGGCAAGGCAAGGCAAGTGTAACAAAAGGCACGGCACGGCAATGGGAAACAAGGCGAAGGGACGGCAACGCACGGCTAGGCAATGCACAGCCAGGCAAGGAAAGGGTAACGCAAGGCAAGGCAGGGTGAGGCAAGGCAAGGCTAATGCACGACAATACAAGGCTAGTTAATGCACGGAAGGCAAGCAAAGAGTAACGGAAGGCAAGGAAGGCAAGGCAAAGCAAGGCAACGCAAGCAAGGCTATAGTAATGTGAAACAAGGCTATGGCACGACAACGCACGGCTAGGCAATGCACGGAAGGCAAGCAAAGAGTAACGGAAGGCAAGGAAGGCAAGGCAAAGCAAGGCAACGCAAGCAAGGCTATAGCAAGGTGAAACAAGGCTATGGCACGACAACGCACGGCTAGGCAATGCACGGCAAGGCAAGGAAAGGGTAACGCAAGGCAAGGCACGGTGAGGCAAGGCAAGGATAATGCACGACAACGCACGGCTAGGCAGTGCACGGCTAGCCAGGGAAAGAGTAACGGAAGGAAAGGAAGGCAAGGCATAGCAAGGCAAGGCAAGTGTAACAAAAGGCGAGGCACGGCAAGGGGAAACAAGGCGAAAGGACGGCAACGCACGGCTAGGCATTGAACGGCCAGGCAAGGAAAGGGAAACGCAAGGCAAGGCACGGTGAGGCAAGGCAAGGCTAATGCACGACAATACAAGGCTAGGTAATGCACGGAAGGCAAGCAAAGAGTAAAGGAAGGCAAGGAATGCAGGGCAAAGCAAGGCAACGCAAGCAAGGCTATGGCAAGGTGAACAAAGGCTAAAGCACGACAACGCAAGGCTACGCAATGCGCGGAAGGCAAGCAAAGAGTAACGGAAGGCAAGGAAGGCCAGGGAAAGCACGGCAAGGCAAGGGTAACAAAAGGAACGGCTCGGCAAGGGCAAACAAGGCTAAGGCACGGCAACGCACGGCTAGGCTATGCACGGCCAGCAAAGGAAAGGGTAACGCAAGGCAAGGCACGGTCAGGCAAGGCAAGGCTAATGCACGACAACGCAAGGCTAGGCAGTGCACGGTAAGGCAAGAGAAGAGTAACGGAAGGAAAGGAAGGCAAGGCAAATCCAGGCAAGGCAAGTGTAACAAAAGGCACGTCACGGCAAGGGGAAACAAGGCTAAGGCACGACAACGCAAGGCTAGGCAATGCACGGAAGGCAAGCAAAGAGTAACGGATGGCAAGGAAGGCAAGGGAAAGCAAGGCAAGGCAAGGGTAACAGAAGGAACGGCACGGCAAGGGGAAACAAGGCTAAGGCACGACAACGCAGGGCTAGGCAATGCACGGCAACGCAAGGAAAGGGTAACGCAAGGCAAGGAACTGTCAGGCGAGGCAAGGCTAAGGCACGACAACGCAAGGCTAGACAATGGACGGAAGGCAAGCAAAGAGTAACGGAAGGCAAGGAATGCAAGGCAAAGCAAGGCAACGCAAGCAAGGCTATGGCAAGGTGAAAAAAGGCTAAAGCACGACAACGCAAGGCTACGCAATGCACGGACGGCAAGCAAAGAGTAACGGAAAGCAAGGAAGGCCAGGGAAAGCACGGCAAGGCAAGGATAACGGAAGGAAAGGCACGGCAAGGCGAAACAAGGCTAAGGCACGACAACGCACGGCTAGGCAATGAACGGCAAGGCAAGGAAAGGGTAACGCAAGGCAAGGCACGGTGAGGCAAGGCAAGGCTAATGCACGACAACGCAGGGCTAGGCAATGCACGGCAAGGCAAGGAAAGGGTAACGCAAGGGAAGGCACGGTCAGACGAGGCAAGGCTAAGGCACGACAACGCAAGGCTAGGCAATGCACGGCAAGGCAAGGAAAGGGTAACGCAAGGAAGGCAAGGGAAAGCAAGGCAAGGCAAGGGTAACGGAAGGAAACGCACGGCAAGGGGAAACAAGGCTAAGGCACGACAACGCACGGCTAGGCAATGCACGGCAAGGCAAGGAAAGGGTAACGCAAGGCAAGGCACGGTGAGGCAAGGCAAGGCTAATGCACGACAACGCACGGCTAGGCAATGCACGGCAACGCAAGGAAAGGGTAACGCAAGGGAAGGCACGGTCAGACGAGGCAAGGCTAAGGCACGACAACGCAAGGCTAGGCAATGCCCGGAAGGCAAGCAAAGAGTAACGGAAGGCAAGGAAGGCAAGGGAAAGCAAGGCAAGGCAAGGGTAACAGAAGGAACGGCTCGGCAAGGGGAAACAAGGCTAAGGGACGGCAACGCACGGCTAGGCAATGCACGGCCAGCCAAGGAAAGGGTAACGCAAGGCAAGGCACGGTCAGGCAAGGCAAGGCTAATGCACGACAACGCAAGGCTAGGCAGTGCACGGTAAGGCAAAGAAAGAGTAACGAAAAGAAAGGAAGGCAAGGCAAATACAGGCAAGGCAAGTGTAACAAAAGGCACGGCACGGCAAGGGGAAACAAGGCTAAGGCACGACAACGCACGGCTAGGCAATGCACGGCAAGGCAAGGAAAGGGTAACGCACGACAACGCACGGCTAGGCAATGCACGGCAAGGCAAGGAAAGGCTAACGCAAGGCAAGGCACGGTCAGGCGAGGCAAGGCTAAGGCACGACAACGCAAGGCTGGGCAAAGCACGGAAGGCAAGCAAAGAGTAACGGAAGGCAAGGAAGGCAAGGGAAAGCAAGGCAAGGCAAGGGTAACGGAAGGAACGGCACGGCAAGGGGAAACAAGGCTAAGGCACGACAACGCAGGACTAGGCAATGCACGGCAAGGCAAGGAAAGGGTAACGCAAGGCAAGGCACTGTCAGGCGAGGGAAGGCTAATGAAGGACAACGCAAGGCTAGGCAGTGCACGGCTAGGCAGGGAAAGAGTAACGGAAGGAAAGGAAGGCAAGGCAAAGCAAGGCAAGGCAAGTGTAACAAAAGGCACGGTACGGCAAGGGGAAACAAGGCGAAGGGACGGCAACGCACGGCTAGGCAATGCACGGCCAGGCAAGGAAAGGCTAACGCAAGGCAAGGCACGGTGAGGCAAGGTAAGGCTAATGCACGACAATACAAGGCTAGGCAATGCACGGAAGGCAAGCAAAGAGTAACGGAACGCAAGGAATGCAAGGCAAAGCAAGGCAACGCAAGCAAGGCTATGGCAAGGTGAAAAAAGGCTAAGGCACGACAAAGCAAGGCTAGGCAATGCACGGAAGGCAAGCAAAGAGTAACGGAAGGCAAGGAAGGCAAGGCAAAGCAAGGCAACGCAAGCAAGGCTATAGCAAGGTGAAACAAGGCTAAGGCACGACAACGCACGGCTAGGCAATGCACGGCAAGGCAAGGAAAGGGTAACGCAAGGCAAGGCACGGTCAGGGGAGGCAAGGCTAAGGAACGACAACGCAAGGCTAGACAATGCACGGAAGGCAAGCAAAGAGTAACGGAAGGCAAGGAATGCAAGGAAAAGCAAGGCAACGCAAGCAAGGCTATGGCAAGGTGAAAAAAGGCTAAAGCACGACAACGCAAGGCTACGCAATGCACGGAAGGCAAGCAAAGAGTAACGGAAGGCAAGGAAGGCAAGGGAAAGCAAGGGAAGGCAAGGGTAACAGAAGGAACGGCTCGGCAAGGGCAAACAAGGCTAAGGGACGACAACGCACGGCTAGGCAATGCACGGCCAGCCAAGGAAAGGGTAACGCAAGGCAAGGCACGGTCAGGCAAGGCAAGGCTAATGCACGACAACGCAAGGCTAGGCAGTGCACGGTAAGGCAAGGAAAGAGTAACGGAAGGAAAGGAAGGCAAGGCAAATCCAGGCAAGGCAAGTGTAACAAAAGGCACGGCACGGCAAGGGGAAACAAGGCTAAGGCACGACAACGCACGGCTAGGCAATGCACGGCAAGACAAGGAAAGGCTAACGCAAGGCAAGGCACGGTCAGGCGAGGCAAGGCTAAGGCACGACAACGCAATGCTAGGCAATGCACGGAAGGCAAGCACAGAGTAACGGAGGGCAAGGAAGGCAAGGGAAACAAGGCAAGGCAAGGCAACGCAAGCAAGGCTATGGCAAGGTGAAAAAAGGCTAAGGCACGACAAATCAAGGCTAGGCAATGCACGGAAGGCAAGCAAAGAGTAACGGAAGGCAAGGAATGCAAGGCAAAGCAAGGCAACGCAAGCAAGGCTATAGCAAGGTGAAACAAGGCTAAGGCACGACAACGCACGGCTAGGCAATGCACGGCAAGGCAAGGAAAGGGTAACGCAAGGCAAGGCACGGTGAGGCAAGGCAAGGCTAATGCACGACAACGCACGGCTAGGCAATGCACGGCAAGGCAAGGAAAGGGTAACGCAAGGCAAGGCACGGTCAGGCGAGGCAAGGCTAAGGAACGACAACGCAAGGCTAGACAATGCACGGAAGGCAAGCAAAGAGTAACGGAAGGCAAGGAATGCAAGGCAAAGCAAGGCAACGCAAGCAAGGCTATGGCAAGGTGAAAAAAGGCTAAAGCACGACAACGCAAGGCTACGCAATGCACGGAAGGCAAGCAAAGAGTAACGGAAGGCAAGGAAGGCCAGGGAAAGCAAGGGAACGCAAGGGTAACGGAAGGAAAGGCACGGCAAGCGCAAACAAGGCTAAGGCACGACAACGCACGGCTAGGCAATGAACGGCAAGGCAAGGAAAGGGTAACGCAAGGCAAGGCACGGTGAGGCAAGGCAAGGCTAATGCACGACAACGCAGGGCTAGGCAATGCACGGCAAGGCAAGGAAAGGGTAACGCAAGGGAAGGCACGGTCAGACGAGGCAAGGCTAAGGCACGACAACGCAAGTCTAGGCAATGCACGGAAGGCAAGCAAAGAGGAAAGGAAGGCAAGGAAGGCAAGGGAAAGCAAGGCAAGGCAAGGGTAACGGAAGGAAACGCACGGCAAGGGGAAACAAGGCTAAGGCACGACAACGCACGGCTAGGCAATGCACGGCAAGGCAAGGAAAGGGTAACGCAAGGCAAGGCACGGTGAGGCAAGGCAAGGCTAATGCACGACAACGCACGGCTAGGCAATGCACGGCAAGGCAAGGAAAGGGTAACGCAAGGGAAGGCACGGTCAGACGAGGCAAGGCTAGGGCACGACAACGCAATGCTAGGCAATGCCCGGAAGGGAAGCAAAGAGTAACAGAAGGCAAGGAATGCAAGGGAAAGCAAGCAAGGCAAGGGTAACAGAAGGAACGGCTCGGCAAGGGGAAACAAGGCTAAGGGACGGCAACGCACGGCTAGGCAATGCACGGCCAGCCAAGGAAAGGGTAACGCAAGGCAAGGCACGGTCAGGTGAGGCAAGGCTAATGCACGACAACGCAAGGCTAGACAGTGCACGGAAGGCAAGCAAAGAGTAACGGAAGGAAAGGAAGGCAAGGCAAATCCAGGCAAGGCAAGTGTAACAAAAGGCACGGCACGGCAAGGGGAAACAAGGCTAAGGCACGACAACGCACGGCTAGGCAATGCACGGCCAGCCAAGGAAAGGGTAACGCAAGGCAAGGCACGGTCAGGCAAGGCAAGGCTAATGCACGACAACGCAAGTCTAGGCAGTGCACGGTAAGGCATGGAAAGAGTAACGGAAGGAAAGGAAGGCAAGGCAAATCCAGGCAAGGCAAGTGTAACAAAAGGCACGGCACGGCAAGGGGAAACAAGGCTAAGGCACGACAACGCACGGCTAGGAAATGCACGGCAAGGCAAGGAAAGGGTAACGCAAAGGAAGGCACGGTCAGACGAGGCAAGGCTAAGGCACGACAACGCAACGCTAGGCAATGCACGGAAGGCAAGCAAAGAGGAACGGAAGGCAAGGAAGGCAAGGGAAAGCAAGGCAACGCAAGCAAGGTTATAGCAAGGTGAAACAAGGCTAAGGCACGACAACGCACGGCTAGGCAATGCACGGCAAGGCAAGGAAAGAGTAACGCAAGGCAAGGCACGGTGAGGCAAGGCAAGGCGAATGCACGACAACGCACGGCTAGGCAGTGCACGGCTAGGCAGGGAAAGAGTAACGGAAGTAAAGGAAGGCAAGGCAAAGCAAGGCAAGGCAAGGCAAGTGTAACAAAAGGCACGGCACGGCAATGGGAAACAAGGCGAAGGGACGGCAACGCACGGCTAGGGAATGCACAGCCAGGCAAGGAAAGGGTAACGCAAGGCAAGGCAGGGTGAGGCAAGGCAAGGCTAATGCACGACAATACAAGGCTAGTTAATGCACGGAAGGCAAGCAAAGAGTAACGGAAGGCAAGGAAGGCAAGGCAAAGCAAGGCAACGCAAGCAAGGCTATAGTAATGTGAAACAAGGCTATGGCACGACAACGCACGGCTAGGCAATGCACGGAAGGCAAGCAAAGAGTAACGGAAGGCAAGGAAGGCAAGGCAAAGCAAGGCAACGCAAGCAAGGCTATAGCAAGGTGAAACAAGGCTATGGCACGACAACGCACGGCTAGGCAATGCACGGCAAGGCAAGGAAAGGGTAACGCAAGGCAAGGCACGGTGAGGCAAGGCAAGGCTAATGCACGACATTGCACGGCTAGGCAGTGCACGGCTAGCCAGGGAAAGAGTAACGGAAGGAAAGGAAGGCAAGGCAAAGCAAGGCAAGGCAAGTGTAACAAAAGGCACGGCACGGCAAGGGGAAACAAGGCGAAGGGACGTCAACGCACGGCTAGGCAATGCACGGCCAGGCAAGGAAAGGGTAACGCAAGGCAAGGCACGGTGAGGCAAGGCAAGGCTAATGCACGACAATACAAGGCTAGGTAATGCACGGAAGGCAAGCAAAGAGTAACGGAAGGCAAGGAATGCAGGGCAAAGCAAGGCAACGCAAGCAAGGCTATGGCAAGGTGAAAAAAGGCTAAAGCACGACAACGCAAGGCTACGCAATGCGCGGAAGGCAAGCAAAGAGTAACGGAAGGCAAGGAAGGCCAGGGAAAGCACGGCAAGGCAAGGGTAACAAAAGGAACGGCTCGGCAAGGGCAAACAAGGCTAAGGCACGGCAACGCACGGCTAGGCAATGCACGGCCAGCCAAGGAAAGGGTAACGCAAGGCAAGGCACGGTCAGGCAAGGCAAGGCTAATGCACGACAACGCAAGGCTAGGCAGTGCACGGTAAAGCAAGGAAAGAGTAACGGAAGGAAAGGAAGGCAAGGCAAATCCAGGCAAGGCAAGTGTAACAAAAGGCACGTCACGGCAAGGGGAAACAAGGCTAAGGCACGACAACGCAAGGCTAGGCAATGCACGGAAGGCAAGCAAAGAGTAACGGATGGCAAGGAAGGCAAGGGAAAGCAAGGCAAGGCAAGGGTAACAGAAGGAACGGCACGGCAAGGGGAAACAAGGCTAAGGCACGACAACGCAGGGCTAGGCAATGCACGGCAACGCAAGGAAAGGGTAACGCAAGGCAAGGAACTGTCAGGCGAGGCAAGGCTAAGGCACGACAACGCAAGGCTAGGCAATGCACGGAAGGTAAGCAAAGAGAAACGAAAGGCAAGGAAAGCAAGGGAAAGCAAGGCAAGGTAAGGGTAAGGGAAGGAACGGCACGGCAAGGGGAAACAAGGCTAAGGCACGACAACGCACGGCTAGGCAATGCACGGCAAGGCAAGGAAAGTGTAACGCAAGGGAAGTCACGGTCAGACGAGGCAAGGCTAATGCACGACAACGCAAGGCTGAGCAGTGCACGGCTAGGAAGGGAAAGAGTAACGGATGGAAAGGAAGGCAAGGCAAAGCAAGGCAAGGCAAGTGTAACAAAAGGCACCGCACGGCAAGGGGAAACAAGGCGAAGGGACGGTAACGCACGGCTAGGCAATGCATGGCCAGGCAAGGAAAGGGTAACGCAAGGCAAGGCACGGTGAGGCAAGGCAAGGCTAATGCACGACAACGCACGGCTAGGCAATGCACGGCAAGGCAAGGAAAGGGTAACGCAAGGCAAGGCACGGTCAGGCGAGGCAAGGCTAAGGAACGACAACGCAAGGCTAGACAATGCACGGAAGGCAAGCAAAGAGTAACGGAAGGCAAGGAATGCAAGGCAAAGCAAGGCAACGCAAGCAAGGCTATGGCAAGGTGAAAAAAGGCTAAAGCACGACAACGCAAGGCTACGCAATGCACGGAAGGCAAGCAAAGAGTAACGGAAGGCAAGGAAGGCCAGGGAAAGCAAGGCAACGCAAGGGTAACGGAAGGAAAGGCACGGCAAGGGCAAACAAGGCTAAGGCACGACAACGCACGGCTAGGCAATGAACAGCAAGGCAAGGAAAGGGTAACGCAAGGCAAGGCACGGTGAGGCAAGGCAAGGCTAATGCACGACAACGCAGGGCTAGGCAATGCACGGCAAGGCAAGGAAAGGGTAACGCAAGGGAAGGCACGGTCAGACGAGGCAAGGCTAAGGCACGACAACGCAAGTCTAGGCAATGCACGGAAGGCAAGCAAAGAGGAAAGGAAGGCAAGGAAGGCAAGGGAAAGCAAGGCAAGGCAAGGGTAACGGAAGAAACGCACGGCAATGGGAAACAAGGCTAAGGCACGACAACGCACGGCTAGGCAATGCACGGCAAGGCAAGGAAAGGGTAACGCAAGGCAAGGCACGGTGAGGCAAGGCAAGGCTAATGCACGACAACGCACGGCTAGGGAATGCACGGCAAGGCAAGGAAAGGGTAACGCAAGGGAAGGCACGGTCAGACGAGGCAAGGCTAAGGCACGACAACGCAAGGCTAGGCAATGCACGGAAGGCAAGCAAAGAGTAACGGAAGGCAAGGAAGGCAAGGGAAAGCAAGGCAAGGCAAGGGTAACGGAAGGAAACGCATGGCAAGGGGAAACAAGGCTAAGGCACGACAACGCACGGCTAGGCAATGCACGGCAAGGCAAGGAAAGGGTAACGCAAGGCAAGGCACGGTGAGGCAAGGCAAGGCTAATGCACGACAACGCACGGCTAGGCAATGCACGGCAAGGCAAGGAAAGGGTAACGCAAGGGAAGGCACGGTCAGACGAGGCAAGGCTAAGGCACGACAACGCAAAGCTAGGCAATGCACGGAAGTCAAGCAAAGAGTAACGGAAGGCAAGGAAGGCAAGGGAAAGCAAGGGAAGGCAAGGGTAACAGAAGGAACGGCTCGGCAAGGGCAAACAAGGCTAAGGGACGGCAACGCACGGCTAGGCAATGCACGGCCAGCCAAAGAAAGGGTAACGCAAGGCAAGGCACGGTCAGGCAAGGCAAGGCTAATGCACGACAACGCAAGGCTAGGCAGTGCACAGTAAGGCAAGGAAAGAGTAACGGAAGGAAAGGAAGGCAAGGGAAATCCAGGCAAGGCAAGTGTAACAAAAGGCACGGCACGGCAAGGGGAAACAAGGCTAAGGCACGACAACGCAAAGCTAGGCAATGCACAGAAGGCAAGCAAAGAGTAACGGAGGGCAAGGAAGGCAAGGGAAACAAGGCAAGGCAAGGGTAACGGAAGGAACGCCACGGCAAGGGGAAACAAGGCTAAGGCACGACAACGCACGGCTAGGCAATGCACGGCAACGCAAGGAAAGGGTAACGCAAGGCAAGGAACTGTCAGGCGAGGCAAGGCTAAGGCACGACAACGCAAGGCTAGGCAATGCACGGAAGGTAAGCAAAGAGAAACGTAAGGCAAGCAAAGCAAGGGAAAGCAAGGCAAGGTAAGGGTAAGGGAAGGAACGGCACGGCAACGGGAAACCAGGCTAAGGCACGACAACGCACGGCTACGCAATGCACGGCAAGGCAAGGAAAGGCTAACGAAAGGCAAGGCACGGTGAGGCAAGGCAAGGTTAATGCACGACAATACAAGGCTAGGCAATGCACGGAAGGCAAGCAAAGAGTAACGGAAGGCAAGGAATGCAAGGCAAAGCAAGGAAACGTAAGCAAGGCTATGGCAAGGTGAAAAAAGGCTAAGGCACGACAACGCAAGGCCAGGCAATGCACGGAAGGCAGGCAAAGAGTAACGGAAGGCAAGGAAGACAAGGCAAAGCAAGGCAACGCAAGCAAGGCTATAGCAAGGTGAAACAAGGCTAAGGCACGACAACGCACGGCTAGGAAATGCACGGCAAGGCAAGGAAAGGGTAACGCAAGGCAAGGCACCGTCAGGCGAGGCAAGGCTATGGAACGACAACTCAAGGCTAGACAATGCACGGAAGGCAAGCAAAGAGTAACGGAAGGCAAGGAATGCAAGGAAAAGCAAGGCAACGCAAGCAAGGCTATGGCAAGGTGAAAAAAGGCTAAAGCACGACAACGCAAGGCTACGCAATGCACGGAAGGCAAGCAAAGAGTAACGGAAGGCAAGGAAGGCCAGGGAAAGCAAGGCAAGGCAAGGGTAACGGAAGGAAACGCACGGCAAGGGGAAACAAGGCTAAGGCACGACAACGCACGGCTAGGCAATGAACGGCAAGGCAAGGAAAGGGTAACGCAAGGCAAGGCACGGTGAGGCAAGGCAAGGCTAATGCACGACAACGCAGTGCTAGGCAATGCTCGGCAAGGCAAGGAAAGGGTAACGCAAGGGAAGGCACTGTCAGACGAGGCAAGGCTAAGGCACGACAACGCAAGGCTAGGCAATGCACGGAAGGCAAGCAAAGAGTAACGGAAGGCAAGGAAGGCAAGGGAAAGCAAGGCAAGGCAAGGGTAACGGAAGGAAACGCAAGGCAAGGGGAAACAAGGCTAAGGCACGACAACGCACGGCTAGGCAATGCACGGCAAGGCAAGGAAAGGGTAACGCAAGGCAAGGCACGGTGAGGCAAGGCAAGGCTAATGCACGACAACGCACGGCTAGGCAATGCACGGCAAGGCAAGGAAAGGGTAACGCAAGGGAAGGCACGGTCAGACGAGGCAAGGCTAAGGCACGACAACGCAAAGCTAGGCAATGCACGGAAGGCAAGCAAAGAGTAACGGAAGGCAAGGAAGGCAAGGGAAAGCAAGGCAAGGCAAGGGTAACGGAAGGAAACGCACGGCACGGCACGGCAAGGGGAAACAAGGCTAAGGCACGACAACGCACGGCTAGGCAATGCACGGCAAGGCAAGGAAAGGGTAACGCAAGGCAAGGCACGGTCAGGCGAGGCAAGGCTAAGGCACGACAACGCAAGGCTAGGCAATGCACGGAAGGCAAGCAAAGAGTAACGGAAGGCAAGGAAGGCAAGGGAAAGCAAGGCAAGGCAAGGGTAACGGAAGGAAACGCACGGCAAGGGGAAACAAGGCTAAGGCACGACAACGCACGGCTAGGCAATGCACGGCAAGGCAAGGAAAGGGTAACGCAAGGCAAGGCACGGTGAGGCAAGGCAAGGCTAAGGCACGACAACGCAAGGCTAGGCAATGCACGGAAGGCAAGCAAAGAGTAACGGAAGGCAAGGAAGGCAAGGGAAAGCAAGGCAAGGCAAGGGTAACAGAAGGAACGGCACGGCAAGGGGAAACAAGGCTAAGGCACGACAACGCACGGCTAGGCAATGCACGGCCAGGCAAGGAAAGGGTAACGCAAGGCAAGGCACGGTCAGGCAAGGCAAGGCTAATGCACGACAACGCAAGGCTAGGCAGTGCACGGTAAGGCAAAGAAAGAGTAACGAAAAGAAAGGAAGGCAAGGCAAATACAGGCAAGGCAAGTGTAACAAAAGGCACGGCACGGCAAGGGGAAACAAGGCTAAGGCACGACAACGCACGGCTAGGCAATGCACGGCAAGGCAAGGAAAGGGTAACGCAACGCAAGGCACGGTGAGGCAAGGCAAGGCTAATGCACGACAACGCACGGCTAGGCAATGCACGGCAAGGCAATGAAAGGCTAACGCAAGGCAAGGCACGGTCAGGCGAGGCAAGGCTAAGGCACGACAACGCAAGGCTAGGCAATGCACGGAAGGCAAGCAAAGAGTAACGGAAGGCAAGGAAGGCAAGGGAAAGCAAGGCAAGGCAAGGGTAACGGAAGGAACGGCACGGCAAGGGGAAACAAAGCTAAGGCACGACAACGCACGGCTAGGCAATGCACGGCAAGGCAAGGAAAGGGTAACGCAAGGCAAGGCACTGTCAGGCGAGGCAAGGCTAATGAACGACAACGCAAGGCTAGGCAGTGCACGGCAAGGCAAGGAAAGAGTAACGGAAGGAAAGGAAGGCAAGGCAAAGCAAGGCAAGGCAAGTGTAACAAAAGGCACGGCACGGCAAGGGGAAACAAGGCGAAGGCACGACAACGCACGGCTAGGCAATGCACGGCAAGGCAAGGAAAGGCTAACGCAAGGCAAGGCACGGTCAGGCGAGGCAAGGCTAACTCACGACAACGCAAGGCTAGGCAATGCACGGCAAGGCAAGGAAAGGGTAACGCAAGGGAAGGCACGGTCAGACGAGGCAAGGCTGAGGCACGACAACGCAAGGCTAGGCAATGCACGGAAGGCAAGGAAAGAGTAACGGAAGGCAAGGAAGGCAAGGGAAAGCAAGGCAAGGCAAGGGTAACGGAAGGAAACGCACGGCAAGGGGAAACAAGGCTAAGGCACGACAACGCACGGCTAGGCAATGCACGGCAAGGCAAGGAAAGGGTAACGCAAGGCAAGGCACGGTGAGGCAAGGCAAGGCTAATGCACGACAACGCACGGCTAGGCAATGCACGGCAAGGCAAGGAAAGGGTAACGCAAGGCAAGGCACGGTCAGGCGAGGCAAGGCTAAGGCACGACAACGCAAGGCTAGGCAATGCACGGAAGGCAAGCAAAGAGTAACGGAAGGCAAGGAAGGCAAGGGAAAGCAAGGCAAGGCAAGGGTAACGGAAGGAACGGCACGGCAAGGGGAAACAAGGCTAAGGCACGACAACACAGGACTAGGAAATGCACGGGAAGGCAAGGAAAGGGTAACGCAAGGCAAGGCACGGTGAGGCAAGGTAAGGCTAATGCACGACAATACAAGGCTAGGCAATGCACGGAAGGCAAGCAAAGAGTAACGGAACGCAAGGAATGCAAGGCAAAGCAAGGCAACGCAAGCAAGGCTATCGCAAGGTGAAAAAAGGCTAAGGCACGACAAAGCAAGGCTAGGCAATGCACGGAAGGCAAGCAAAGAGTAACGGAAGGCAAGGAAGGCAAGGGAAAGCAAGGCAAGGCAAGCAAGGCTATGGCAAGGGGAAACAAGGCTAAGGTACGACAACGCACGGCTAGGCAATGCACGGCAAGGCAAGGAAAGGTAACGCAAGGCAAGGCACGGTCAGGCCAGGCAAGGCTAATGCACGACAACGCAAGGCTAGGCAGTGCACGGTAAGGCAAGGAAAGAGTAACGGAAGGAAAGGAAGGCAAGGCAAAGCAAGGCAAGGCAAGTGTAACAAAAGGCACCGCACGGCAAGGGGAAACAAGGCTAAGGCACGACAACGCACGGCTAGGCAATGCACGGCAAGGCAAGGAAAGGGTAACGCAAGGCAAGGCACGGTGAGGCAAGGCAAGGCTAATGCACGACAACGCACGGCTTGGCAATGCACGGCAAGGCAAGGAAAGGCTAACGCAAGGCAAGGCACGGTCAGGCGAGGCAATGCTAAGGCACGACAACGCAAGGCTAGGCAATGCACGGAAGGCAAGCAAAGTGAAACGTATGGCAAGGAAAGCAAGGGAAAGCAAGGCCAGGTAAGGGTAAGGGAAGGAACGGCACGGCAACGGGAAACCAGGCTAAGGCACGACAACGCACGGCTACGCAATGCACGGCAAGGCAAGGAAAGGGAAACGCAAGGGAAGGCACGGTCAGACGAGGCAAGGCTAAGGCACGACAAGGCAAGGCTAGGCAGTGCACGGTAAGGCAAGGAAAGAGTAACGGAAGGATAGGAACGCAAGGCAAGTCCAGGGAAGGCAAGTGGAACAAAAGGCACGGCACGGCAAGGGGAAACAAGGCTAAGGCACGACAACGCACGGCTAGGCAATGCACGGCAAGGCACGGTCAGGCGAGGCAAGGCTAAGGCACGACAACGCAAGGCTAGGCAATGCACGGAAGGCAAGCAAAGAGTAACGGAAAGCAAGGAAGGCAAGGGAAAGCAAGGAAAGGCAAGTGTAACGGAAGGAACCGCACGGCAAGGGGAAACAAGGCTAAGGCACGACAACGCAAGGCTAGGCAATGCACGGAAGGCAAGCAAAGAGTAACGGAAGGCAAGGAAGGCAAGGGAAAGTAAGGCAAGGCAAGGGTAACGGAAGGAAACGCACGGCAAGGGGAAACAAGGCTAAGGCACGACAACGCACGGCTAGGCAATGCACGGCAAGGCAAGGAAACGGTAACGCAAGGCAAGGCACGGTGAGGCAAGGCAAGGCTAATGCACGACAACGCACGGCTAGGCAATGCACGGCAAGGCAAGGAAAGGGTAACGCAAGGGAAGGCACGGTCAGACGAGGCAAGGCTAAGGCACGACAACGCAAGGCTAGGCAATGCACGGAAGGCAAGCAAAGAGTAACGGAAGGCGAGGAAGCCAAGGGAAAGCAAGGGAAGGCAAGGGTAACAGAAGGAACGGCTCGGCAAGGGCAAACAAGGCTAAGGGACGGCAACGCACGGCTAGGCAATGCACGGCCAGCCAAGGAAAGGGTAACGCAAGGCAAGGCACGGTCAGGCAAGGCAAGGCTAATGCACGACAACTCAAGGCTAGGCAGTGCACGGTAAGGCAAGGAAAGAGTAACGGAAGGAAAGGAAGGCAAGGCAAATCCAGGCAAGGAAAGTGTAACAAAAGGCACGGCACGGCAAGGGGAAACAAGGCTAAGGCACGACAACGCACGGCTAGGCAATGCACGGCAAGGCAAGGAAAGGCTAACGCAAGGCAAGGCACGGTCAGGCGAAGCAAGGCTAAGGCACGACAACGCAAGGCTAGGCAATGCACGGAAGGCAAGCAAAGAGGAACGGAAGGCAAGGAACGCAAGGGAAAGCAAGGCAAGGCAAGGGTAACGGAAGGAAACGCACGGCAATTGGAAACAAGGCTAAGGCACGACAACGCACGGCTAGGAAATGCACGGCAAGGCAAGGAAAGGGTAACGCAAGGCAAGGCACGGTGAGGGAAGGCAAGGCTAATGCACGACAACGCAGGGCTAGGCAATGCACGGCAAGGCAAGGAAAGGGTAACGCAAGGGAAGGCACGGTCAGACGAGGCAAGGCTAAGGCACGACAACGCAAGGCTAGGCAATGCACGGAAAGCAAGCAAAGAGTAACGGAAGGGAACGAAGGCAAGGGAAAGCAAGGGAAGGCAAGGGTAACAGAAGGAACGGCTCGGCAAGGGCAAACAAGGCTAAGGGACGGCAACGCACGGCTAGGCAATGCACGGCCAGCCAAGGAAAGGGTAACGCAAGGCAAGGCACGGTCAGGCAAGGCAAGGCTAATGCACGACCACGCAAGGCTAGGCAGTGCACGGTAAGGCAAGGAAAGAGTAACGGAAGGAAAGGAAGGCAAGGCAAATCCAGGCAAGGCAAGTGTAACAAAAGGCACGGCACGGCAAGGGGAAACAAGGCGAAGGGACGGCAACGCACGGCTGGGCAATGCACGGCAGGGCACGGTCAGGCGAGGCAAGGCTAATGCACGACAACGCAGGTCTAGGCAATGCACGGCAAGGCAAGGAAAGGGTAACGCAAGGGAAGGCACGGTCAGACGAGGCAAGGCTAAGGCACGACAACGCAAGGCTAGGCAATGACGGGAAGACAAGCAAAGAGTAACGGAAGGCAAGGAAGGCAAGGGAAAGCAAGGCAAGGCAAGGGTAACGGAAGGAAACGCACGGCAAAGGGAAACAAGGCTAAGGCACGACAACGCACGGCTAGGCAATGCACGGCAAGGCAAGGAAAGGGTAACGCAAGGCAAGGCACGGTGAGGCAAGGCAAGGCTAATGCACGACAACGCACGGCTAGGCAATGCACGGCAAGGCAATGAAAGGCTAACGCAAGGCAAGGCACGGTCAGGCGAGGCAAGGCTAAGGAACGACAACGCAAGGCTAGGCAATGCACGGAAGGCAAGCAAAGAGTAACGGAAGGCAAGGAAGGCAAGGGAAAGCAAGGCAAGGCAAGGGTAACGGAAGGAACGGCACGGCAAGGGGAAACAAGGCTAAGGCACGACAACGCAGGACTAGGCAATGCACGGCAAGGCAAGGAAAGGGTAACGCAAGGCAAGGCACTGTCAGGCGAGGGAAGGCTAATGAACGACAACGCAAGGCTAGGCAGTGCACGGCTAGGCAGGGAAAGAGTAACGGAAGGAAAGGAAGGCAAGGCAAAGCAAGGCAAGGCAAGTGTAACAAAAGGCACGGCACGGCAAGGGGAAACAAGGCGAAGGGACGGCAACGCACGGCTAGGCAATTCACGGCCAGGCAAGGAAAGGCTAACGCAAGGCAAGGCACGGTGAGCAAGGTAAGGCTAATGCACGACAATACAAGGCTAGGCAATGCACGGAAGGCAAGCAAAGAGTAACGGAACGCAAGGAATGCAAGGCAAAGCAAGGCAACGCAAGCAAGGCTATGGCAAGGTGAAAAAAGGCTAAGGCACGACAAAGCAAGGCTAGGCAATGCACGGAAGGCAAGCAAAGAGTAACGGAAGGCAAGGAAGGCAAGGCAAAGCAAGGCAACGCAAGCAAGGCTATAGCAAGGTGAAACAAGGCTAAGGCACGACAACGCACGGCTAGGCAATGCACGGCAAGGCACGGAAAGGGTAAGGCAAGGCAAGGCACGGTCAGGCAAGGCAAGGCTAATGCACGACAACGCACGGCTAGGCAATGCACGGCAAGGCAAGGAAAGGGTAACGCAAGGCAAGGCACGGTCAGGCGAGGCAAGGCTAAGGAACGACAACGCAAGGCTAGACAATGCACGGAAGGCAAGCAAAGAGTAACGAAAGGCAAGGAATGCAAGGAAAAGCAAGGCAACGCAAGCAAGGCTATGGCAAGGTGAAAAAAGGCTAAAGCACGACAACGCAAGGCTACGCAACGCACGGAAGGCAAGCAAAGAGTAACGGAAGGCAAGGAAGGCCAGGGAAAGCAAGGCAAGGCAAGGGTAACGGAAGGAAACGCACGGCAAGGGGAAACAAGGCTAAGGCACGACAACGCACGGCTAGGCAATGAACGGCAAGGCAAGGAAAGGGTAACGCAAGGCAAGGCACGGTGAGGCAAGGCAAGGCTAATGCACGACAACGCAGGGCTAGGCAATGCACGGCAAGGCAAGGAAAGGGTAACGCAAGGGAAGGCACGGTCAGACGAGGCAAGGCTAAGGCACGACAACGCAAGGCTAGGCAATGCACGGAAGGCAAGCAAAGAGTAACGGAAGGCAAGGAAGGCAAGGGAAAGCAAGGCAAGGCAAGGGTAACGGAAGGAAACGCACGGCAAGGGGAAACAAGGCTAAGGCACGACAACGCACGGTTAGGCAATGCACGGCAAGGCAAGGAAAGGGTAACGCAAGGCAAGGCACGGTGAGGCAAGGCAAGGCTAATGCACGACAACGCACGGCTAGGCAATGCAAGGCAAGGCAAGGAAAGGGTAACGCAAGGGAAGGCACGGTCAGACGAGGCAAGGCTAAGGCACGACAACGCAAGGCTAGGCAATGTACGGAAGGCAAGCAAAGAGTAACGGAAGTTAAGGAAGGCAAGGGAAAGCAAGGGAAGGCAAGGGTAACAGAAGGAACGGCTCGGCAAGGGCAAACAAGGCTAAGGGACGGCAACGCACGGCTAGGCAATGCACGGCCAGCCAAGGAAAGGGTAACGCAAGGCAAGGCACGGTCAGGCAAGGCAAGGCTAATGCACGACAACGCAAGGCTAGGCAGTGCACGGTAAGGCAAGGAAAGAGTAACGGAAGGAAAGGAAGGCAAGGCAAATCCAGGCAAGGCAAGTGTAACAAAACGCACGGCACGGCAAGGGGAAACATGGCTAAGGCACGACAACGCACAGCTAGGCAATGAACGGCAAGGCAAGGAAAGGCTAACGCAAGGCAAGGCACGGTCAGGCGAGGCAAGGCTAAGGCACGACAACGCAAGGCTAGGCAATGCATGGAAGGCAAGCAAAGAGTAACGGAAGGCAAGGAAGGCAAGGGAAAGCAAGGCAAGGCAAGGGTAACGGAAGGAACGGCACGGCAAGGGGAAACAAGGCTAAGGCACGACAACGCAGGACTAGGCAATGCACGGCAAGGCAAGGAAAGGGTAACGCAAGGCAAGGTACTGTCAGGCGAGGGAAGGCTAATGAACGACAACGCAAGGGTAGGCAGTGCACGGCTAGGCAGGGAAAGAGTAACGGAAGGAAAGGAAGGCAAGGCAAAGCAAGCCAAGGCAAGTGTAACAAAAGGCACGGCACGGCAAGGGGAAACAAGGCGAAGGGACGGCAACGCACGGCTAGGCAATTCACGGCCAGGCAAGGAAAGGCTAACGCAAGGCAAGGCACGGTGAGCAAGGTAAGGCTAATGCACGACAATACAAGGCTAGGCAATGCACGGAAGGCAAGCAAAGAGTAACGGAACGCAAGGAATGCAAGGCAAAGCAAGGCAACGCAAGCAAGGCTATGGCAAGGTGAAAAAAGGCTAAGGCACGACAAAGCAAGGCTAGGCAACGCACGGAAGGCAAGCAAAGAGTAACGGAAGGCAAGGAAGGCAAGGCAAAGCAAGGCAACGCAAGCAAGGCTATAGCAAGGTGAAACAAGGCTAAGGCACGACAACGCACGGCTAGGCAATGCACGGCAAGGCACGGAAATGGTAAGGCAAGGCAAGGCACGGTCAGGCAAGGCAAGGCTAATGCACGACAACGCACGGCTAGGCAATGCACGGCAAGGCAAGGAAAGGGTAACGCAAGGCAAGGCACGGTCAGGCGAGGCAAGGCTAAGGAACGACAACGCAAGGCTAGACAATGCACGGAAGGCAAGCAAAGAGTAACGAAAGGCAAGGAATGCAAGGAAAAGCAAGGCAACGCAAGCAAGGCTATGGCAAGGTGAAAAAAGGCTAAAGCACGACAACGCAAGGCTACGCAATGCACGGAAGGCAAGCAAAGAGTAACGGAAGGCAAGGAAGGCCAGGGAAAGCAAGGTAAGGCAAGGGTAACGGAAGGAAACGCACGACAAGGGGAAACAAGGCTAAGGCACGACAACGCACGGCTAGGCAATGAACGGCAAGGGAAGGAAAGGGTAACGCAAGGCAAGGCACGGTGAGGCAAGGCAAGGCTAATGCACGACAACGCAGGGCTAGGCAATGCACGGCAAGGCAAGGAAAGGGTAACGCAAGGGAAGGCACGGTCAGACGAGGCAAGGCTAAGGCACGACAACGCGAGGCTAGGCAATGCACGGAAGGCAAGCAAAGAGTAACGGAACGCAAGGAAGGCAAGGGAAAGCAAGTGAAGGCAAGGGTAACAGAAGGAACGGCTCGGCAAGGGCAAACAAGGCTAAGGGACGGCAACGCACGGCTAGGCAATGCACGGCCAGCCAAGGAAAGGGTAACGCAAGGCAAGGCACGGTCAGGCAAGGCAAGGCTAATGCACGACAACGCAAGGCTAGGCAGTGCACGGTAAGGCAAGGAAAGAGTAACGGAAGGAAAGGAAGGCAAGGGAAATCCAGGCAAGGCAAGTGTAACAAAAGGCACGGCACGGCAAGGGGAAACAAGGCTAAGGCACGACAACGCACGGCTAGGCAATGCACGGCAAGGCAAGGAAAGGCTAACGCAAGGCAAGGCACGGTCAGGCGAGGCAAGGCTAAGGCACGACAACGCAAGGCTAGGCAATGCACGGAAGGCAAGCAAAGAGTAACGGAGGGCAAGGAAGGCAAGGGAAACAAGGCAAGGCAACGGTAACGGAAGGAACGCCACGGCAAGGGGAAAGAAGGCTAAGGCACGACAACGCACGGCTAGGCAATGCACGGCAACGCAAGGAAAGGGTAACGCAAGGCAAGGAACTGTCAGGCGAGGCAAGGCTAAGGCACGACAACGCAAGGCTAGGCAATGCACGGAAGGTAAGCAAAGAGAAACGTAAGGCAAGGAAAGCAAGGGAAAGCAAGGCAAGGTAAGGGTAAGGGAAGGAACGGCACGGCAACGGGAAACCAGGCAAAGGCACGACAACGCACGGCTACGCAATGCACGGCAAGGCAAGGAAAGGGAAACGCAAGGGAAGGCACGGTCAGACGAGGCAAGGCTAAGGCACGACAACGCAAGGCTAGGCAGTGCACGGTAAGGCAAGGAAAGAGTAACGGAAGGATAGGAAGGCAAGGCAAATCCAGGCAAGGCAAGTGTAACAAAAGGCACGGCACGGCAAGGGGAAACAAGGCTACGGCACGACAACGCACGCCTAGGCAATGCACGGCAAGGCAAGGAAAGGGTAACGGAAGGCAAGGCACGGTCAGACGAGGCAAGGCTAAGGCACGACAACGCAAGGCTAGGCAATGCACGGAAGGCAAGCAAAGAGTAACGGAAGGCAAGGAAGGCAAGGGAAAGCAAGGCAAGGCAAGGGTAACGGAAGGAACGGCTCTGCAAGGGCAACAAGGCTAAGGCACGGCAACGCACGGCTAGGCAATGCACGGCAAGGCAGGGAAAGGGTAACGCAAGGGAAGGCACGGTCAGACGAGGCAAGGCTAAGGCACGACAACTCAACGCAAGGCAATGCACGGAAGGCAAGCAAAGAGGAACGGAAGGCAAGGAAAGCAAGGGAAAGCAAGGCAACGCAAGCAAGGCTATAGCAAGGTGAAACAAGGCTATGGAACGACAACGCACGGCTGGCAATGCACGGCAAGGCAAGGAAAGGGTAACGGAAGGCAAGGAAGGCCACGGAAAGCAAGGCAAGGCAAGGGTAACGGAAGGAAACGCACGGCAAGGGGAAACAAGGCTAAGGCACGACAACGCACGGCTAGGCA
The DNA here is from genome assembly GCF_037893015.1 of Macrotis lagotis. NCBI lineage: Eukaryota > Metazoa > Chordata > Mammalia > Peramelemorphia > Peramelidae > Macrotis > Macrotis lagotis. The sequence continues at coordinate 398,586 of NW_027421936.1, read as the reverse complement.
ATGAACGGCAAGGCAAGGAAAGGGTAACGCAAGGCAAGGCATGGTGAGGCAAGGCAAGGCTAAGGCACGACAACGCAGGACTAGGCAATGCACGGCAAGGCAAGGAAAGGGTAACGCAAGGCAAGGCACTGTCGGGCGAGGGAACGCTAATGAACGACAACGCAAGGCTTGGCAGTGCACGGCTAGGCAGGGAAAGAGTAACGGAAGGAAAGGAAGGCAAGGCAAAGCAAGGCAAGGCAAGTGTAACAAAAGGCACGGCACGGCAAGGGGAAACAAGGCGAAGGGACGGCAACGCACGGCTAGGCAATGCACGGCAAGGCAAGGAAAGGCTAACGCAAGGCAAGGCACGGTGAGGCAAGGTAAGGCTAATGCATGACAATACAAGGCTAGGCAATGCACGGAAGGCAAGCAAAGAGTAACGGAACGCAAGGAATGCAAGGCAAAGCAAGGCAACGCAAGCAAGGCTATGGCAAGGTGAAAAAAGGCTAAGGCACGACAAAGCAAGGCTAGGCAATGCACGGAAGGCAAGCAAAGAGTAACGGAAGGCAAGGAATGCAAGGAAAAGCAAGGCAACGCAAGCAAGGCTATGGCAAGGTGAATAAAGGCTAAAGCACGACAACGCAAGGCTACGCAATGCACGGAAGGCAAGCAAAGAGTAACGGAAGGCAAGGAAGGCCAGGGAAAGCAAGGCAAGGCAAGGGTAACGGAAGGAAACGCACGGCAAGGGGAAACAAGGCTAAGGCACGACAACGCACGGCTAGGCAATGAACGGCAAGGCAAGGAAAGGGTAACGCAAGGCAAGGCACGGTGAGGCAAGGCAAGGCTAATGCACGACAACGCAGGGCTAGGCAATGCACGGCAAGGCAAGGAAAGGGTAACGCAAGGGAAGGCACGGTCAGACGAGGCAAGGCTAAGGCACGACAACGCAAGGCTAGGCAATGCACGGAAGGCAAGCAAAGAGTAACGGAAGGCAAGGAAGGCAAGGGAAAGCAAGGCAAGGCAAGGGTAACGGAAGGAAACGCACGGCAAGGGGAAACAAGGCTAAGGCACGACAACGCACGGTTAGGCAATGCACGGCAAGGCAAGGAAAGGGTAACGCAAGGCAAGGCACGGTGAGGCAAGGCAAGGCTAATGCACGACAACGCACGGCTAGGCAATGCACGACAAGGCAAGGAAAGGGTAACGCAAGGGAAGGCACGGTCAGACGAGGCAAGGCTAAGGCACGACAACGCAAGGCTAGGCAATGCACGGAAGGCAAGCAAAGAGTAACGGAAGGTAAGGAAGGCAAGGGAAAGCAAGGGAAGGCAAGGGTAACAGAAGGAACGGCTCGGCAAGGGCAAACAAGGCTAAGGGACGGCAACGCACGGCTAGGCAATGCACGGCCAGCCAAGGAAAGGGTAACGCAAGGCAAGGCACGGTCAGGCAAGGCAAGGCTAATGCACGACAACGCAAGGCTAGGCAGTGCACGGTAAGGCAAGGAAAGAGTAACGGAAGGAAAGGAAGGCAAGGCAAATCCAGGCAAGGCAAGTGTAACAAAAGGCACGGCACGGCAAGGGGAAACATGGCTAAGGCACGACAACGCACAGCTAGGCAATGAACGGCAAGGCAAGGAAAGGCTAACGCAAGGCAAGGCACGGTCAGGCGAGTCAAGGTTAAGGCACGACAACGCAAGGCTAGGCAATGCACGGAAGGCAAGCAAAGAGGAACGGAAAGCAAGGAACGCAAGGGAAAGCAAGGCAAGGCAAGGGTAACGGAAGGAAACGCACGGCAAGGGGAAACAAGGCTAAGGCACGACAACGCACGGCTAGGCAATGCACGGCAAGGAAGGGAAAGGCTAACGCAAGGCAATGCACGGTCAGGCGAGGCAAGGCTAAGGCACGACAACGCAAGGCTAGGCAATGCACGGAAGGCAAGCAAAGAGTAACGGAAGGCAAGGAAGGCAAGGGAAAGCAAGGCAAGGCAAGGGTAACGGAAGGAACGGCACGGCAAGGGGAAACAAGGCTAAGGCACGACAACACAGGACTAGGAAATGCACGGGAAGGCAAGGAAAGGGTAACGCAAGGCAAGGCACTGTCAGGCGAGGGAAGGCTAATGCACGACAACGCAAGGCTAGGCAGTGCACGGCTAGGCAGGGAAAGAGTAACGGAAGGAAAGGAAGGCAAGGCAAAGCAAGGCAAGGCAAGTGTAACAAAAGGCACGGCACGGCAAGGGGAAACAAGGCGAAGGGACGGCAACGCACGGCTAGGCAATGCACGGCCAGGCAAGGAAAGGCTAACGCAAGGCAAGGTACGGTGAGGCAAGGCAAGGCTAATGCACGACAATACAAGGCTAGGCAATGCACGGAAGGCAAGCAAAGAGTAACGGAAGGCAAGGAATGCAAGGCAAAGCAAGGAAACGCAAGCAAGGCTATGGCAAGGTGAAAAAAGGCTAAGGCACGACAACGCAAGGCTAGGCAATGCACGGAAGGCAGGCAAAGAGTAACGGAAGGCAAGGAAGGCAAGGCAAAGCAAGGCAACGCAAGCAAGGCTATAGCAAGGTGAAACAAGGCTAAGGTACGACAACGCACGGCTAGGCAATGCACGGCAAGGCAAGGAAAGGGTAACGCAAGGCAAGGCACGGTGAGGCAAGGCAAGGCTAATGCACGACAACGCAGGGCTAGGCCATGCACGGCAAGGCAAGGAAAGGGTAACGGAAGGCAAGGCACGGTCAGACGAGGCAAGGCTAAGGCACGACAACGCAAGGCTAGGCAATGCACGGCAAGGCAAGGAAAGGGTAACGCAAGGCAAGGCACGGTGAGGCAAGGCAAGGCTAATGCACGACAACGCACGGCTAGGCAATGCACGGCAAGGCAAGGAAAGGGTAACGCAAGGGAAGGCACGGTCAGACGAGGCAAGGCTAAGGCACGACAACGCAAGGCTAGGCAATGCCCGGAAAGCAAGCAAAGAGTAACGGAAGGCAAGGAAGGCAAGGGAAAGCAAGGCAAGGCAAGGGTAACAGAAGGAACGGCTCGGCAAGGGGAAACAAGGCTAAGGGACGGCAACGCACGGCTAGGCAATGCACGGCCAGCCAAGGAAAGGGTAACGCAAGGCAAGGCACGGTCAGGTGAGGCAAGGCTAATGCACAACAACGCAAGGCTAGACAGTGCACGGTAAGGCAAGGAAAGAGAAACGGAAGGAAAGGAAGGCAAGGCAAATCCAGGCAAGGCAAGTGTAACAAAAGGCACGGCACGGCAAGGGGAAACAAGGCTAAGGCACGACAACGCACGGCTAGGCAATGCACGGCAAGGCAAGGAACGGGTAACGCAAGGCAAGGCACGGTGAGGCAAGGCAAGGCTAATGCACGACAACGCACGGCTGGGCAATGCACGGCAAGGCAAGGAAAGGCTAATGCAAGGCAAGGCACGGTCAGGCGAGGCAAGGCTAAGGCACGACAACGCAAGGCTAGGCAATGCACGGAAGGCAAGCGAAGAGTAACGGAAAGCAAGGAAGGCAAGGGAAAGCAAGGCAAGGCAAGGGTAACGGAAGGAAACGCACGGCAAGGGGAAACAAGGCTAAGGCAAGACAACGCACGGCTAGGCAATGACCGGCAAGGCAAGGAAAGGGTAACGCAAGGCAAGGCACGGTCAGGCAAGGCAAGGCTAATGCACGACAACGCACGGCTAGGCAATGCACGGCAAGGCAAGGAAAGATTAACGCAAGGGAAGGCATGGTCAGACGAGGCAAGGCTAAGGCACGACAACGCAAAGCTAGGCAATGCACGGAATGCAAGCAAAGAGTAACGGAAGGCAAGGAAGGCAAGGGAAAGCAAGGCAAGGGAAGGGTAACGAAAGGAACGGCACGGCAAGGGGAAACCAGGCTAAGGCACGACAACGCAGGACTAGGCAATGTACGGCAAGGCAAGGAAAGGGTAACGCAAGGCAAGGCACAGTCAGGCGAGGGAAGGCTAATGCACGACAACGCAAGGCTAGGCAGTGCACGGCTAGGCAGGGAAAGAGTAACGGAAGGAAAGGAAGGCAAGGCAAAGCAAGGGAAGGCAAGTGTAACAAAAGGCACGGCACGGCAAGGGGAAACAAGGCGAAGGGACGGCAACGCACGGCTAGGCAATGCACGGCCAGGCAAGGAACGGCTAACGCAAGGCAAGGCACGGTGAGGCAAGGCAAGGCTAATGCACGACAATACAAGGCTAGGCAATGCACGGAAGGGAAGCAAAGAGTAACGGAAGGCAAGGAATGCAAGGCAAAGCAAGGCAACGCAAGCAAGTCTATGGCAAGGTGAAAAAAGGCTAAGGCACGACAATGCAAGGCTAGTCAATGCACGGAAGGCAAGCAAAGAGTAACGGAAGGCAAGGAAGGCAAGCCAAAGGAAGGAAACGCAAGCACGTATAGCAAGCTGAAACAAGGCTAAGGCACGACAACGCACGGCTAGGCAATGCACGGCAAGGCAAGGAAAGGGTAACGCAAGGCAAGGCACGGTCAGGCAAGGCAAGGCTAATGGACGACAACGCACGGCTAGGCAATGCACGGCTAGGCAGGGAAAGAGTAACGGAAGGAAAGGAAGGCAAGGCAAAGCAAGGGAAGGCAAGTGTAACAAAAGGCACGGCACGGCAAGGGGAAACAAGGCGAAGGGACGGCAACGCACGGCTAGGCAATGCACGGCCAGGCAAGGAACGGCTAACGCAAGGCAAGGCACGGTGAGGCAAGGCAAGGCTAATGCACGACAATACAAGGCTAGGCAATGCACGGAAGGGAAGCAAAGAGTAACGGAAGGCAAGGAATGCAAGGCAAAGCAAGGCAACGCAAGCAAGGCTATGGCAAGGTGAAAAAAGGCTAAGGCACGACAACGCAAGGCTAGGCAATGCACGGAAGGCAAGCAAAGAGTAACGGAAGGCAAGGAAGGCAAGGCAAAGCAAGGCAACGCAAGCAAGGCTATAGCAAGGTGAAACAAGGCTAAGGCACGACAACGCACGGCTAGGCAATGCACCGCAAGGCAAGGAAAGGGTAACGCAAGGCAAGGCACGGTCAGGCAAGGCAAGGCTAATGCACGACAACGCACGGCTAGGCAATGCACGGCTAGGCAGGGAAAGAGTAACGGAAGGAAAGGAAGGCAAGGCAAAGCAAGGGAAGGCAAGTGTAACAAAAGGCACGGCACGGCAAGGGGAAACAAGGCGAAGGGACGGCAACGCACGGCTAGGCAATGCACGGCCAGGCAAGGAACGGCTAACGCAAGGCAAGGCACGGTGAGGCAAGGCAAGGCTAATGCACGACAATACAAGGCTAGGCAATGCACGGAAGGGAAGCAAAGAGTAACGGAAGGCAAGGAATGCAAGGCAAAGCAAGGCAACGCAAGCAAGGCTATGGCAAGGTGAAAAAAGGCTAAGGCACGACAACGCAAGGCTAGGCAATGCACGGAAGGCAAGCAAAGAGTAACGGAAGGCAAGGAAGGCAAGGCAAAGCAAGGCAACGCAAGCAAGGCTATAGCAAGGTGAAACAATGTAAGGCACGACAACGCACGGCTAGGCAATGCACCGCAAGGCAAGGAAAGGGTAACGCAAGGCAAGGCACGGTCAGGAAGGCAAGGCTAATGCACGACAACGCACGGCTAGGCAATGCACGGCAAGGCAAGGAAAGGGTAACGCAAGGCAAGGCACGGTCAGGCGAGGCAAGGCTAAGGAACGACAACGGAAGGCTAGACAATGCACGGAAGGCAAGCAAAGAGTACCGGAAGGCAAGGAATGCAAGGAAAAGCAAGGCAACGCAAGCAAGGCTATGGCAAGGTGAAAAAAGGCTAAAGCACGACAACGCAAGGCTACGCAATGCACGGAAGGCAAGCAAAGAGTAACGGAAGGCAAGGAAGGCCCGGGAAAGCATGGCAAGGCAAGGGTAATGGAAGGAAACGCACGGCAAGGGGAAACAAGGCTAAGGCACGACAACGCACGGCTAGGCAATGAACGGCAAGGCAAGGAAAGGGTAACGCAAGGCAAGGCACGGTGAGGCAAGGCAAGGCTAATGCACGACAACGCACGGCTAGGCAATGCACGGCAAGGCAAGGAAAGGGTAACGCAAGGGAAGGCACGTTCAGACGAGGCAAGGCTAAGGCACGACAACGCAAGGCTAGGCAATGCACGGAAGGCAGGCAAAGAGGAACGGAAGGCAAGGAAGGCAAGGGAAAGCAAGGCAAGGCAAGGGTAACGGAAGGAAACTCGCGGCAAGGGGAAACAAGGCTAAGGCACGACAACGCACGGCTAGGCAATGCACGGCAAGGCAAGGAAAGGGTAACTCAAGGGAAGGCACGGTCAGACGAGGCAAGGCTAAGGCACAACAACGCAAGGCTAGGCAATGCACGGAAGGCAAGCAAAGAGTAACGGAAGGCAAGGAAGGCAAGGGAAAGCAAGGGAAGGCAAGGGTAAGAGAAGGAACGGCTCTGCAAGGGCAAACAAGGCTAAGGGACGGCAACGCAAGGCTAGGCAATGCACGGCCAGCCAAGGGAAGGGTAACGCAAGGCAAGGCACGGTCAGGCAAGGCAAGGCTAATGCACGACAACGCCAGGCTTGGCAGTGCACGGTAAGGCAAGGAAAGAGTAACGGAAGTAAACGAAGGCAATGCAAAACCAGGCAAGGCAAGTGTAACAAAAGGCACGGCACGGCAAGGGGAAACAAGGCTAAGGCACGACAACGCACGGCTAGGCAATGCACGGCAAGGCAAGGAAAGGGTAACGCAAGGCAAGGCACGGTGAGGCAAGGCAAGGCTAATGCACGACAACGCACGGCTAGGCAATGCACGGCAAGGCAAGGAAAGGCTAACGCAAGGCAAGGCACGGTCAGGCGAGGCAAGGCTAAGGCACGACAACGCAAGGCTAGGCAATGCACGGAAGGCAAGCAAAGTGTAACGGAAGGCAAGGAAGGCAAGGGAAAGCAAGGCAAGGCAAGGGTAACGGAAGGAACGGCACGGCAAGGGGAAACAAGGCTAAGGCACGACAACGCACGGCTAGGCAATGCACGGCAAGGCAAGGAAAGGGTAACGCAAGGCAAGGCACGGTCAGGCGAGGGAAGGCTAATGCACGACAACGCAAGGCTAGGCAGTGCACGGCTAGGCAGGGAAAGAGTAACGGAAGGAAAGGAAGGCAAGGCAAAGCAAGGCAAGGCAAGTGTAACAAAAGGCACGGCACGGCAAGGGGAAACAAGGCTAAGGGACGGCAACGCACGGCTAGGCAATGCACGGCCAGGCAAGGAAAGGGTAACGCAAGGCAAGGCACGGTGAGGCAAGGCAAGGCTAATGCACGACAATACAAGGCTAGGCAATGCACGGAAGGCAAGCAAAGAGTAACGGAAGGCAAGGAAGGCAAGGCAAAGCAAGGCAACGCAAGCAAGGCTATGGCAAGGTTAAAAAAGGCTAAGGCACGACAACGCAAGGCTAGACAATGCACGGAAGGCAAGCAAAGAATAACGGAAGGCAAGGAAGGCAAGGCAAAGCAAGGCAACGCAAGCAAGGCTATAGCAAGGTGAAACAAGGCTAAGGCACGACAACGCACGGCTAGGCAATGCACGGCAAGGCAAGGAAAGGGTAACGCAAGGCAAGGCACGGTCAGGCAAGGCAAGGCTAATGCACGACAACGCACGGCTAGGCAATGCACGGCAAGGCAAGGAAAGGGTAACGCAAGGCAAGGCACGGTCAGGCGAGGCAAGGCTAAGGCACGACAACGCAAGGCTAGGCAATGCACGGAAGGCAAGCAAAGAGTAACGGAAGGCAAGGAAGGCAAGGAAAAGCAAGGCAACGCAAGCCAGGCTATGGCAAGGTGAAAAAAGGCTAAAGCACGACAACGCAAGGCTACGCAATGCACGGAAGGCAAGCAAAGAGTAACGGAAGGCAAGGAAGGCCATGGAAAGCAAGGCAAGGCAAGGGTAACGGAAGGAAACGCACGGCAAGGGGAAACAAGGCTAAGGCACGACAACACACGGCTAGGCAATGCACGGCCAGGCAAGGAAAGGCTAACGCAAGGCAAGGTACGGTGAGGCAAGGCAAGGCTAATGCACGACAATACAAGGCTAGGCAATGCACGGAAGGCAAGCAAAGAGTAACGGAAGGCAAGGAATGCAAGGCAAAGCAAGGAAACGCAAGCAAGGCTATGGCAAGGTGAAAAAAGGCTAAGGCACGACAACGCAAGCCTAGACAATGCACGGAAGGCAGGCAAAGAGTAACGGAAGGCAAGGAAGGCAAGGCAAAGCAAGGCAACGCAAGCAAGGCTATAGCAAGGTGAAACAAGGCTAAGGCACGACAACGCACGGCTAGGAAATGCACGGCAAGGCAAGGAAAGGCTAACGCAAGGCAAGGCACGATCAGGCGAGGCAAGGCTAAGGCACGACAACGCAATGCTAGGCAATGCACGGAAGGCAAGCAAAGAGTAACGGAGGGCAAGGAAGGCAAGGGAAACAAGGCAAGGCAAGGGTAACGGAAGGAACGCCACGGCAAGGGGAAACAAGGCTAAGGCACGACAACGCACGGCTAGGCAATGCACAGCAACGCAAGGAAAGGGTAACGCAAGGCAAGGAACTGTCAGGCGAGGCAAGGCTAAGGCACGACAACGCAAGGCTAGGCAATGCACGGAAGGTAAGCAAAGAGAAACGTAAGGCAAGGAAAGCAAGGGAAAGCAAGGCAAGGTAAGGGTAAGGGAAGGAACGGCACGGCAATGGGAACCCAGGCTAAGGCACGACAACGCACGGCTACGCAATGCACGGCAAGGCAAGGAAAGGGAAACGCAAGGGAAGGCACGGTCAGACGAGGCAAGGCTAAGGCACGACAACGCAAGGCTAGGCAGTGCACGGTAAGGCAAGGAAAGAGTAACGGAAGGATAGGAAGGCAAGGCAAATCCAGGCAAGGCAAGTGTAACAAAAGGCACGGCACGGCAAGGGGAAACAAGGCTAAGGCACGACAACGCACGGCTAGGCAATGCACGGCAAGGCAAGGAAAGGGTAACGCAAGGGAAGGCACGGTCAGACGAGGCAAGGCTAAGGCACGACAACGCAACGCTAGGCAATGCACGGAAGGCAAGCAAAGAGAAAGGGAAGGCAAGGAAGGCAAGGGAAAGCAAGGCAACGCAAGCAAGGTTATAGCAAGGTGAAACAAGGCTATGGCACGACAACGCACGGCTAGGCAATGCACGGCAAGGCAAGGAAAGGGTAACGCAAGGCAAGGCACGGTGAGGCAAGGCAAGGCTAATGCACGACAACACACGGCTAGGCAATGCAGGGCTAGGCAAGGAAAAAGTCACGGATGGCAAGGAATGTAAGGGAAAGCAAGGCAAGGCAAGGGTAACGGAAGGAACGGCACGGCAAGGGGAAACAAGGCTAAGGCACGACAACGCACGGCTAGGCAATGCACGGCAACGCAAGGAAAGGGTAACGCAAGGCAAGGAACTGTCAGGCGAGGCAAGGCTAAGGCACGACAACGCAAGGCTAGGCAATGCACGGAAGGTAAGCAAAGAGAAACGTAAGGCAAGGAAAGCAAGGGAAAGCAAGGCAAGGGAAGGGTAAGGGAAGGAACGGCACGGAAAGGGGAAACCAGCCTAAGGCACGACAACGCACGGCTAGGCAATGCACGACAAGGCAAGGAAAGGGTAACGCAAGGGAAGGCACGGTCAGACGAGGCAAGGCTAAGGCACGACAACGCAAGGCTAGGCAATGCACGGAAGGCAAGCAAAGAGTAACGGAAGGCAAGGAAGGCAAGGGAAAGCAAGGCAAGGCAAGGGTAACAGAAGGAACGACTCGGCAAGGGGAAACAAGGCTATGGGACGGCAACGCAAGGCTAGGCAATGCACGGCCAGCCAAGGAAAGGGTAACGCAAGGCAAGGCACGCTCAGGCAAGGCAAGACTAATGCACGACAACGCAAGGCTAGGCAGTCCACGGTAAGGCAAGGAAAGAGTAACGGAAGGAAAGGAAGGCAAGGCAAATCCAGGCAAGGCAAGTGTAACAACAGGCACGGCACGGCAAGGGGAAACAAGGCTAAGGCACGACAACGCACGGCTAGGCAATGCACGGCAAGGCAAGGAAAGGCTAACGCAAGGCAAGGCACGGTGAGGCAAGGCAAGGCTAATGCACGACAACGCACGGCTAGGCAATGCACGGCAAGGCAAGGAAAGGCTAACGCAAGGCAAGGCACTGTCAGGCGAGGGAAGGCTAATTCACGACAACGCAAGGCTAGGCAGTGCACGGCTAGGCAGGGAAAGAGTAACGGAAGGAAAGGAAGGCAAGGCAAAGCAAGGCAAGGCAAGTGTAACAAAAGGCACGGCACGGCAAGGGCAAACAAGGCGAAGGGACGGCAACGCACGGCTAGGAAATGCACGGCCAGGCAAGGAAAGGGTAACGCAAGGCAAGGCACGGTGAGGCAAGGCAAGGCTAATGCACGACAATACAAGGCTAGGTAATGCACGGAAGGCAAGCAAAGAGTAACGGAAGGCAAGGAAGGCAAGGCAAAGCAAGGCAACGCAAGCAAGGCTATAGCAAGGTGAAACAAGGCTATGGCACGACAACGCACGGCTAGGCAATGCACGGAAGGCAAGCAAAGAGTAACGGAAGGCAAGGAAGGCAAGGTAAAGCAAGGCAACGCAAGCAAGGCTATAGCAAGGTGAAACAAGGCTAAGGCACGACAACGCACGGCTAGGCAATGCACGGCAAGGCAAGGAAAGGGTAACGCAAGGCAAGGCACGGTCAGGCAAGGCAAGGCTAATGCAGGACAACGCACGGCTAGGCAATGCACGGCAAGGCAAGGAAAGGGTAACGCAAGGCAAGGCACGGTCAGGCGAGGCAAGGCTAAGGAACGACAACGCAAGGCTAGACAATGCACGGAAGGCAAACAAAGAGTACCGGAAGGCAAGGAATGCAAGGAAAAGCAAGGCAACGCAAGCAAGGCTATGGCAAGGTGAAAAAAGGCTAAAGCACGACAACGCAAGGCTACGCAATGCACGGAAGGCAAGCAAAGAGTAACGGAAGGCAAGGAATGCAAGGGAAAGCAAGGCAAGGCAAGGGTAACGGAAGGAAACGCACGGCAAGGGCAAACAAGGCTAAGGCACGACAACGCACGGCTAGGCAATGAACGGCAAGGCAAGGAAAGGGTAACGCAAGGCAAGGCACGGTGAGGCAAGGCAAGGCTAATGCACGACAACGCAGGGCTAGGCAATGCACGGCAAGGCAAGGAAAGGGTAACGCAAGGGAAGGCACGGTCAGACGAGGCAAGGCTAAGGCACGACAACGCAAGGCTAGGCAATGCACGGAAGGCAAGCAAAGAGTAACGGAAGGCAAGGAAGGCAAGGGAAAGCAAGGCAAGGCAAGGGTAACGGAAGGAAACGCACGGCAAGGGGAAACAAGGCTAAGGCACGACAACGCACGGCTAGGCAATGCACGGCAAGGCAAGGAAAGGGTAACGCAAGGCAAGGCACGGAGAGGCAAGGCAAGGCTAATGCACGACAACGCACGGCTAGGCAATGCACGGCAAGGCAAGGAAAGGGTAACGCAAGGGAAGGCACGGTCAGACGAGGCAAGGTTAAGGCACGACAACGCAAGGCTAGGCAATGCACGGAAGGCAAGCAAAGAGTAACGGAAGGCAAGGAAGGCAAGGGAAAGCAAGTGAAGGCAAAGGAAAGAGAAGGAACGGCATGGCAAGGGCAAACAAGGCTAAGGGACGGCAACGCACGGCTAGGCAATGCACGGCCAGCCAAGGAAAGGGTAACGCAAGGCAAGGCACGGTCAGGCAAGGCAAGGCTAATGCACGACAACGCAAGGCTAGGCAGTGCACGGTAAGGCAAGGAAAGAGTAACGGAAGGAAAGGAAGGCAAGGCAAATCCAGGCAAGGCAAGTGTAACAAAAGGCAAGGCACGGCAGTGGGAAACAAGGCTAAGGCACGACAACGCACGGCTAGGCAATGCACGGCAAGGCAAGGAAAGGCTAACGCAAGGCAAGGCACGGTCAGGCGAGGCAAGGCTAAGGCACGACAACGCAAGGCTAGGCAATGCACGGAAGGCAAGCAAAGAGTAACGGAGGGCAAGGAAGGCAAGGGAAACAAGGCAAGGCAAGGGTAACGGAAGGAACGCCACGGCAAGGGGAAACAAGGCTAAGGCACGACAACGCAAGGCTAGGCAATGCACGGAAGGTAAGCAAAGAGAAACGTAAGGCAAGGAAAGCAAGGGAAAGCAAGGCAAGGTAAGGGTAAGGGAAGGAACGGCACGGCAACGGGAAACCAGGCTAAGGCACGACAATGCACGGCTACGCGATGCACGGCAAGGCAAGGAAAGGGAAACGCAAGGGAAGGCACGGTCAGACGAGGCAAGGCTAAGGCACGACAACGCAAGACTAGGCAGTGCACGGTAAGGCAAGGAAAGAGTAACGGAAGGATAGGAAGGCAAGGCAAATCCAGGCAAGGCAAGTGTAACAAAAGGTACGGCACGGCAAGGGGAAACAAGGCTAAGGCACGACAACGCACGCCTAGGCAATGCACGGCAAGGCAAGGAAAGGGTAACGGAAGGCAAGGAACGGTCAGACGAGGCAAGGCTAAGGCACGACAACGCAAGGCTAGGCAATGCACGGAAGGCAAGCAAAGAGTAACGGAAGGCAAGGAAGGCAAGGGAAAGCAAGGCAAGGCAAGGGTAACGGAAGGAACGGCTCTGCAAGGGCAAACAAGGCTAAGGCACGGCAACGCACGGCTAGGCAATGCACGGCCAGCCAAGGAAAGGGTAACGCAAGGCAAGGCACGGTCAGGCAAGGCAAGGCTAATGCACGACAACGCAAGGCTAGGCAGTGCACGGTAAGGCATGGAAAGAGTAACGGAAGGAAAGGAAGGCAAGGCAAATCCAGGCAAGGCAAGTGTAACAAAAGGCACGGCACGGCAAGGGGAAACAAGGCTAAGGCACGACAACGCACGGCTAGGCAATGCACGGCAAGGCAAGGAAAGGGTAACGCAAGGGAAGGCACGGTCAGACGAGGCAAGGCTAAGGCACGACAACGCAACGCTAGGCAATGCACGGAAGGCAAGCAAAGAGGAAGGGAAGGCAAGGAAGGCAAGGGAAAGCAAGGCAACGCAAGCAAGGTTATAGCAAGGTGAAACAAGGCTATGGCACGACAACGCACGGCTAGGCAATGCACGGCAAGGCAAGGAAAGGGTAACGCAAGGCAAGGCACGGTGAGGCAAGGCAAGGCTAATGCACGACAACGCACGGCTAGGCAATGCAGGGCAAGGCAAGCAAAAAGTCACGGATGGCAAGGAAGGTAAGGGAAAGCAAGGCAAGGCAAGGGTAACGGAAGGAACGGCACGGCAAGGGGAAACAAGGCTAAGGCACGACAACGCACGGCTAGGCAATGCACGGCAACGCAAGGAAAGGGTAACGCAAGGCAAGGAACTGTCAGGCGAGGCAAGGCTAAGGCACGACAACGCAAGGCTAGGCAATGCACGGAAGGTAAGCAAAGAGAAACGTAAGGCAAGGAAAGCAAGGGAAAGCAAGGCAAGGGAAGGGTAAGGGAAGGAACGGCACGGAAAGGGGAAACCAGCCTAAGGCACGACAACGCACGGCTAGGCAATGCACGACAAGGCAAGGAAAGGGTAACGCAAGGGAAGGCACGGTCAGACGAGGCAAGGCTAAGGCACGACAACGCAAGGCTAGGCAATGCACGGAAGGCAAGCAAAGAGTAACGGAAGGCAAGGAAGGCAAGGCAAAGCAAGGCAACGCAAGCAAGGCTATAGCAAGGTGAAACAAGCTAAGGCACGACAACGCACGGCTAGGCAATGCACGGCAAGGAAAGGAAAGGGTAACGCAAGGCAAGGCACGGTGAGGCAAGGCAAGGCTAATGCACGACAACGCACGGCTAGGCAATGCACGGCAAGGCAAGGAAAGGGTAACTCAAGGCAAGGGGCACAGTGAGGCAAGGCAAGGCTAATGCACGACAACGCACGGCTAGGCAATGCACGGCAAGGGAAGGAAAGGCTAACGCAAGGCAAGGCACGGTCAGGCGAGGCAAGGCTAAGGCACGACAACGCAAGGCTAGGCAATGCACGGAAGGCAAGCAAAGAGTAACGGAAGGCAAGGAAGGCAAGGGAAAGCAAGGCAAGGCAAGGGTAACGGAAGGAACGGCACGGCAAGGGGAAACAAGGCTAAGGCACGGAAACGCACGGCTAGGCAATGCACGGCCAGGGAAGGAAAGGGTAACGCAAGGCAAGGCACGGTGAGGCAAGGCAAGGCTAATGCACGACAATACAAGGCTAGGCAATGCACGGAAGGCAAGCAAAGAGTAACGGAAGGCAAGGAATGCAAGGCAAAGCAAGGCAACGCAAGCAAGGCTATGGCAAGGTGAAAAAAGGCTAAGGCACGACAACGCAAGGCTAGGCAATGCACGGAAGGCAAGCAAAGAGTAACGGAAGGCAAGGAAGGCAAGGCAAAGCAAGGCAACGCAAGCAAGGCTATGGCAAGGTGAAAAAAGGCTAAAGCACGACAACGCAAGTCTACGCAATGCACGGAAGGCAAGCAAAGAGTAACGGAAGGCAAGGAAGGCCAGGGAAAGCAAGGCAAGGCAAGGGTAACGGAAGGAAAGGCACGGCAAGGTGAAACAAGGCTATGGCACGACAACGCACGGCTAGGCAATGCACGGCAAGGCTAGGAAAGGGTAACGCAAGGCAAGGCACGGTGAGGCAAGGCAAGGCTAATGCACGACAACGCAAGGCTGGCAATGCACGGAAGGCAAGCAAAGAGGAACGGAAGTCAAGGAAGGGAAGGCAAAGCAAGGCAACGCAAACAAGACTATAGCAAGTTGAAACAAGGCTATGGCACGACAACGCACGGCTAGGCAATGCACGGAAGGCAAGCAAAGAGTAACGGAAGGCAAGGAAGGCAAGGCAAAGCAAGGCAACGCAAGCAAGGCTATAGCAAGGTGAAACAAGGCTATGGCACGACAACGCACGGCTAGGCAATGCACGGCAAGGCAAGGAAAGGGTGACGCAAGGCAAGGCACGGTGAGCAAGGCAAGGCTAATGCACGACAACGCACGGCTAGGCAGTGCACGGCTAGGCAGGGAAAGAGTAACGGAAGGAAAGGAAGGCAAGGCAAAGCAAGGGAAGGCAAGTGTAACAAAAGGCACGGCACGGCAAGGGGAAACAAGGCGAAGGGACGGCAACGCACGGCTAGGCAATGCACGGCCAGGCAAGGAAAGGGTAACGCAAGGCAATGCACGGAAGGCAAGCAAAGAGTAACGGAACGCAAGGAATGCAAGGCAAAGCAAGGCAACGCAAGCAAGGCTATGGCAAGGTGAAAAAAGGCTAAGGCACGACAACGCAAGGCTAGGCAATGCACGGAAGGCAAGCAAAGAGTAACGGAGGGCAAGGAAGGCAAGGCAAAGCAAGGCAACGCAAGCAAGGCTATAGCAAGGTGAAACAAGGCTAAGGCACGACAACGCACGGCTAGGCAATGCACGACAAGGCAAGGAAAGGGTAACGCAAGGCAAGGCACGGTGAGGCAAGGCAAGGCTAAGGAACGACAACGCAAGGCTAGACAATGCACGGAAGGCAAGCAAAGAGTAACGGAAGACAAGGAATGCAAGGCAAAGCAAGGCAACGCAAGCAAGGCTATGGAAAGGTGAAAAAAGGCTAAAGCACGACAACGCAAGGCTACGCAATGCACGGACGGCAAGCAAAGAGTAACGGAAAGCAAGGAAGGCCAGGGAAAGCACGGCAAGGCAAGGATAACGGAAGGAAAGGCACGGCAAGGCGAAACAAGGCTAAGGCACGACAACGCACGGCTAGGCAATGCACGGCAAGGCAAGGAAAGGGTAACGCAAGGGAAGGCACGGTCAGACGAGGCAAGGCTAATGCACGACAACGCAAGGCTAGGCAATGCACGGAAGGTAAACAAAGAGAAACGTAAGGCAAGGAAAGCAAGGGAAAGCTAGGCAAGGTAAGGGTAAGGGAAGGAACGTCACGGCAAGGGGAAACCAGGGTAAGGCACGACAACGCACGGCTAGGCAATGCACGGCAAGGCAAGGAAAGGGTAACGCAAGGGAAGGCACGGTCAGACGAGGCAAGGCTAAGGCACGACAACGCAAGGCTAGGCAATGCACGGAAGGCAAGCAAAGAGTAACGGAAGGCAAGGAAGGCAAGGGAAAGCAAGGCAAGGCAAGGGTAACAGAAGGAACGGCTCGGCAAGGGGAAACAAGGCTAAGGGACGGCAACGCACGGCTAGACAATGCACGGCAAGCCAAGGAAACGGTAACGCAAGGCAAGGCACTGTCAGGCAAGGCAAGGCTAATGCACGACAACGCAAGGCTAGGCAGTGCACGGTAAGGCAAGGAAAGAGTAACGGAAGGAAAGGAAGGCAAGGCAAATCCAGGCAAGGCAAGTGTAACAAAAGGCACGGCACGGCAAGGGGAAACAAGGCTAAGGCACGACAACGCACGGCTAGGCAATGCACGGCAAGGCAAGGAAAGGCTAACGCAAGGCAAGGCACGGTCAGGCGAGGCAAGGCTAAGGCACGACAACGCAAGCCTAGGCAATGCACGGAAGGCAAGCAAAGAGTAACGGAAGACAAGGAATGCAAGGCAAAGCAAGGCAACGCAAGCAAGGCTATGGAAAGGTGAAAAAAGGCTAAAGCACGACAACGCAAGGCTACGCAATGCACGGACGGCAAGCAAAGAGTAAGGGAAGGCAAGGAAGGCCAGGGAAAGCACGGCAAGTCAAGGATAACGGAAGGAAAGGCACGGCAAGGCGAAACAAGGCTAAGGCACGACAACGCACGGCTAGGCAATGCACGGCAAGGCAAGGAAAGGGTAACGCAAGGGAAGGCACGGTCAGACGAGGCAAGGCTAATGCACGACAACGCAAGGCTAGGCAATGCACGGAAGGTAAACAAAGAGAAACGTAAGGCAAGGAAAGCAAGGGAAAGCTAGGCAAGGTAAGGGTAAGGGAAGGAACGTCACGGCAAGGGGAAACCAGGGTAAGGCACGACAACGCACGGCTAGGCAATGCACGGCAAGGCAAGGAAAGGGTAACGCAAGGGAAGGCACGGTCAGACGAGGCAAGGCTAAGGCACGACAACGCAAGGCTAGGCAATGCACGGAAGGCAAGCAAAGAGTAACGGAAGGCAAGGAAGGCAAGGGAAAGCAAGGCAAGGCAAGGGTAACAGAAGGAACGGCTCGGCAAGGGGAAACAAGGCTAAGGGACGGCAACGCACGGCTAGGCAATGCACGGCCAGCCAAGGAAAGGCTAACGCAAGGCAAGGCACGGTCAGGCGAGGCAAGGCTAAGGCACGACAACGCAAGGCTAGGCAATGCACGGAAGGCAAGCAAAGAGTAACGGAAGGCAAGGAACGCAAGGGAAAGCAAGGCAAGGCAAGGGTAACGGAAGGAAACGCACGGCAAGGGGAAACAAGGCTAAGGCACGACAACGCACGGCTAGGCAATGCACGGCAAGGCAAGGAAAGGGTAACGCAAGGCAAGGCACGGTCAGGTGAGGCAAGGCTAATGCACGACAATGCAAGGCTAGACAGTGCACGGTAAGGCAAGGAAAGAGAAACGGAAGGAAAGGAAGGCAAGGCAAATCCAGGCAAGGCAAGTGTAACAAAAGGCACGGCACGGCAAGGGGAAACAATGCGAAGGGACGGCAACGCACGGCTAGGCAATGCACGGCCAGGCAAGGAAAGTCTAACGCAAGGCAAGGCACGGTGAGGCAAGGCAAGGCTAATGCACGACAATACAAGGCTAGGCAATGCACGGAAGGCAAGCAAAGAGTAACGGAAGGCAAGGAATGCAAGGCAAAGCAAGGCAACGCAAGCAAGGCTATGGCAAGGTGAAAAAAGGCTAAGGCACGACAAAGCAAGGCTAGGCAATGCACGGAAGGCAAGCAAAGAGTAACGGAAGGCAAGGAAGGCAAGGGAAAGCAAGGCAACGGAAGGAAAGGCACGGCAAGGGGAAACAAGGCTAAGGCACGACAACGCACGGCTAGGCAATGAACGGCAAGGCAAGGAAAGGGTAACGCAAGGCAAGGCACGGTGAGGCAAGGCAAGGCTAATGCACGACAACGCAGGGCTAGGCAATGCACGGCAAGGCAAGGAAAGGGTAACGCAAGGGAAGGCACGATGAGGCGAAGCAAGGCTAAGGAACGACAACGCAAGGCTAGACAATGCACGGAAGGCAAGCAAAGAGTAACGGAAGGGAAGGAATGCAAGGAAAAGCAAGGCAACGCAAGCAAGGCTATGGCAAGGTGAAAAAAGGCTAAAGCACGACAACGCAAGGCTACGCAATGCACGGAAGGCAAGCAAAGAGTAACGGAAGGCAAGGAAGGCCAGGGAAAGCAAGGTAAGGCAAGGGTAACGGAAGGAAACGCACGGCAAGGGGAAACAAGGCTAAGGCACGACAACGCACGGCTAGGCAATGAACGGCAAGGCAAGGAAAGGGTAACGCAAGGCAAGGCACGGTGAGGCAAGGCAAGGCTAATACACGACAACGCAGGGCTAGGCAATGCACGGCAAGGCAAGGAAAGGGTAACGCAAGGGAAGGCACGGTCAGACGAGGCAAGGCTAAGGCACGACAATGCAAGGCTAGGCAATGCACGGAAGGCAAGCAAAGAGTAACGGAAGGCAAGGAAGGCAAGGGAAAGCAAGGCAAGGCAAGGGTAACAGAAGGAACGGCTCGGCAAGGGCAAACAAGGCTAAGGGACGGCAACGCACGGCTAGGCAATGCACGGAAAGCCAAGGAAAGGGTAACGCAAGGCAAGGCACGGTCAGGCAAGGCAAGGCTAATGCACGACAACGCAAGGCTAGGCAGTGCACGGTAAGGCAAGGAAAGAGTAACGGAAGGAAAGGAAGGCAAGGCAAATCCAGGCAAGGCAAGTGTAACAAAAGGCACGGCACGGCAAGGGGAAACAAGGCTAAGGCACCACAACGCACGGCTAGGCAATGCACGGCAAGGCAAGGAAAGGCTAACGCAAGGCAAGGCACGGTCAGGCGAGGCAAGGCTAAGGCACGACAACGCAAGGCTAGGCAATGCACGGAAGGCAAGCAAAGAGGAACGGAAGGCAAGGAACGCAAGGGAAAGCAAGGCAAGGCAAGGGTAACGGAAGGAAACGCACGGCAAGGGGAAACAAGGCTAAGGCACGACAACGCACGGCTAGGCAATGCACGGCAAGGCAAGGAAAGGGTAACGCAAGGCACGGCACGGTGAGGCAAGGCAAGGCTAATGCACGACAACGCACGGCTAGGCAATGCACGGCAAGGCAAGGAAAGGGTAACGCAAGGGAAGGCACGGTCAGACGAGGCAAGGCTAAGGCACGACAACGCAAGGCTAGGCAATGCCCGGAAGGCAAGCAAAGAGTAACGGAAGGCAAGGAAGGCAAGGGAAAGCAAGGCAAGGCAAGGGTAACAGAAGGAACGGCACGGCAAGGGGAAACAAGGCTAAGGGACGACAACGCACGGCTAGGCAATGCACGGCCAGGCAAGGAAAGGGTAACGCAAGGCAAGGCACGGTCAGGCAGGCAAGGCTAATGCACGACAACGCAAGGCTAGGCAGTGCACGGTAAGGCAAGGAAAGAGTAACGGAAGGAAAGGAAGGCAAGGCAATCCAGGCAAGGCAAGTGTAACAAAAGGCACGGCACGGCAAGGGGAAACAAGGCTAAGGCACGACAACGCACGGCTAGGCAATGCACGGCAAGGCAAGGAAAGGGTAACGCAAGGCAAGGCACGGTCAGGCAAGGCAAGGCTAATGCACGACAACGCACGGCTAGGCAATGCACGGCAAGGCAAGGAAAGGGTAACGCAAGGCAAGGAATGCAAGGAAAAGCAAGGCAACGCAAGCAAGGCTATGGCAAGGTGAAAAAAGGCTAAAGCACGACAACGCAAGGCTACGCAATGCACGGAAGGCAAGCAAAGAGTAACGGAAGGCAAGGAAGGCAAGGGAAAGCAAGGCAAGGCAAGGGTAACGGAAGGAAACGCACGGCAAGGGGAAACAAGGCTAAGGCACGACAACGCACGGCTAGGCAATGCACGGCAAGGCAAGGAAAGGGTAACGCAAGGCAAGACACGGTGAGGCAAGGCAAGGCTAATACACGACAACGCAGGGCTAGGCAATGCACGGCAAGGCAAGGAAAGGGTAACGCAAGGGAAGGCACGGTCAGACGAGGCAAGGCTAAGGCACGACAACGCAAGGGTAGGCAATGCACGGAAGGCAAGCAAAGAGTAACGGAAGGCAAGGAAGGCAAGGGAAAGCAAGGCAAGGCAAGGGTAACGGAAGGAAACGCACGGCAAGGGGAAACAAGGGTAAGGCACGACAACGCACGGCTAGGCAATGCACGGCAAGGCAAGGAAAGGGTAACGCAAGGCAAGGCACGGTGAGGCAAGGCAAGGCTAATGCACGACAACGCAAGGCTAGGCAGAGGTAAGGCAAGGAAAGGGTAACGCAAGGCAAGGCACGGTCAGGCGAGGCAAGGCTAAGGCACGACAACGCAAGGCTAGACAATGCACGGAAGGCAAGCAAAGAGTAACGGAAGGCAAGGAATGCAAGGAAAAGCAAGGCAACGCAAGCAAGGCTATGGCAAGGTGAAAAAAGGCTAATGGCACGACAACGCACGGCTAGGCAATGCACGGCAAGGCAAGGAAAGGGAACGCACACGGTCAAGAGCAAGGCTAAGGCACGACAACGCAAGGCTAGGCAATGCGGAAGGCAAGCAAAGGTAAGGAAGGCAAGGAAGGCAAGGGAAAGCAAGGCAAGGCAAGGGTAACAGAAGGAACGGCTCGGCAAGGGGAAACAAGGCTAAGGGACGGCAACGCACGGCTAGGCAATGCACGGCCAGCCAAGGAAAGGGTAACGCAAGGCAAGGCACGGTCAGGTGAGGCAAGGCTAATGCACGACAACGCAAGGCTAGGCAGTGCACGGTAAGGCAAGGAAAGAGAAACGGAAGGAAAGGAAGGCAAGGCAAATCCAGGCAAGTCAAGTGTAACAAAAGGCACGGCACGGCAAGGGGAAACAAGGCTGAGGCACGACAACACACGGCTAGGCAATGCACGGCAAGGCAAGGAAAGGGTAACGCAAGGCAAGGCACGGTGAGGCAAGGCAAGGCTAATGCACGACAACGCACGGCTAGGCAATGCACGGCAAGGCAAGGAAAGGCTAACGCAAGGCAAGGCACGGTCAGGCGAGGGAAGGCTAATAAGAACGACAACGCAAGGCTAGGCAGTGCACGGCTAGGCAGGGAAAGAGAAACGGAAGGAAAGGAAGGCAAGGCAAAGCAAGGCAAGTCAAGTGTAACAAAAGGCACGGCACGGCAAGGGGAAACAAGGCGAAGGGACGGCAACGCACGGCTAGGCAATGCACGGCCAGGCAAGGAAAGTCTAAGGCAAGGCAAGGCACGGTGAGGCAAGGCAAGGCTAATGCACGACAATAGAAGGCTAGGCAATGCACGGAAGGCAAGCAAAGAGTAACGGAAGGCAAGGAAGGCAAGGCAAAGCAAGGCAACGCAAGCAAGGCTACAGCAAGGTGAAACAAGGCTAAGGCACGACAACGCACGGCTAGGCAATGCACGGCAAGGCAAGGAAAGGGTAACGCAAGGCAAGGCACGGTCAGGCAAGGCAAGGCTAATGCACGACAACGCACGGCTAGGCAATGCACGGCAAGGCAAGGAAAGGGTAACGCAAGGCAAGGCACGGTCAGGCGAGGCAAGACTAAGGAACGACAACGCAAGGCTAGACAATGCACGGAAGGCAAGCAAAGAGTAACGGAAGGCAAGGAATGCAAGGAAAAGCAAGGCAACGCAAGCAAGGCTACGGCAAGGTGAAAAAAGGCTAAAGCACGACAACGCAAGGCTGCGCAATGCACGGAAGGCAAGCAAAGAGTAACGGAAGGCAAGGAAGGCCAGGGAAAGCAAGGTAAGGCAAGGGTAACGGAAGGAAACGCACGGCAAGGGGAAACAAGGCTAAGGCACGACTACGCACGGCTAGGCAATGAACGGCAAGGCAAGGAAAGGGTAACGCAAGGCAAGGCACGGTGAGGCAAGGCAAGGCTAATACACGACAAAGCAGGGCTAGGCAATGCACGGCAAGGCAAGGAAAGGGTAACGCAAGGGAAGGCACGGTCAGACGAGGCAAAGCTAAGGCACGACAACGCAAGGCTAGGCAATGCACGGAAGGCAAGCAAAGAGTAACGGAAGGCAAGGAAGGCAAGGGAAAGCAAGGCAAGGCAAGGGTAACGGAAGGAAACGCACGGCAAGGGGAAACAAGGCTAAGGCCCGACAACGCACGGCTGGGCAATGCACGGCAAGGCAAGGAAAGGGTAACGCAAGGTAAGGCACGGTGAGGCAAGGCAAGGCTAATGCACGACAACGCAAGGCTAGGCAGTGCACGGTAAGGCAAGGAAAGGGTAACGCAAGGCAAGGCACGGTCAGGCGAGGCAAGGCTAAGGAACGACAACGCAAGGCTAGACAATGCACGGAAGGCAAGCAAAGAGTAACGGAAGGCAAGGAATGCAAGGAAAAGCAAGGCAACGCAAGCAAGGCTATGGCAAGGTGAAAAAAGGCTAAAGCACGACAACGCAAGGCTACGCAATGCACGGAAGGCAAGCAAAGAGTAACGGAAGGCAAGGAAGGCCAGGGAAAGCAAGGTAAGGCAAGGGTAACGGAAGGAAACGCACGGCAAGGGGAAACAAGGCTAAGGCACGACAACGCACGGCTAGGCAGAACGGCAAGGCAAGGAAAGGGTAACGCAAGGCAAGGCACGGTGAGGCAAGGCAAGTCTAATGCACTACAAC
Organism: Macrotis lagotis; assembly: GCF_037893015.1. Lineage (NCBI taxonomy): Eukaryota > Metazoa > Chordata > Mammalia > Peramelemorphia > Peramelidae > Macrotis > Macrotis lagotis. The sequence goes on along the minus strand of NW_027421936.1, from coordinate 375,833 downwards.
GCAGGGCTAGGCAATGCACTGCAATGCAAGGAAAGGGTAACGCAAGGGAAGGCACGGTCAGACGAGGCAAGGCTAAGGCACGACAACGCAATGCTAGGCAATGCACGGAAGGCCAGCAAAGAGTAACGGAAGGCAAGGAAGGCAAGGGAAAGCAAGGGAAGGCAAGGGTAACAGAAGGAACGGCTCGGCAAGGGCAAACAAGGCTAAGGGACGGCAACGCACGGCTAGGCAATGCACGGCCAGCCAAGGAAAGGGTAACGCAAGGCAAGGCACGGTCAGGCAAGGCAAGGCTAATGCACGACAACGCAAGGCTAGGCAGTGCACGGTAAGGCAAGGAAAGAGTAACGGAAGGAAAGGAAGGCAAGGCAAATCCAGGCAAGGCAAGTGTAACAAAAGGCACGGCACGGCAAGTGGAAACAAGGCTAAGGCACGACAACGCACGGCTAGGCAATGCACGGCAAGGCAAGGAAAGGCTAACGCAAGGCAAGGCACGGTCAGGCGAGGCAAGGCTAAGGCACGACAACGCAAGGCTAGGCAATGCACGGAAGGCAAGCAAAGAGGAACGGAAGGCAAGGAACGCAAGGGAAAGCAAGGCAAGGCAAGGGTAACGGAAGGAAACGCACGGCAAGGGGAAACAAGGCTAAGGCACGACAACGCACGGCTAGGCAATGCACGGCAAGGCAAGGAAAGGGTAACGCAAGGCAAGGCACGGTCAGGCAAGGCAAGGCTAATGCACGACAACGCACGGCTAGGCAATGCACGGCAAGGCAAGGAAAGGGTAACGCAAGGGAAGGCACGGTCAGACGAGGTAAGGCTAAGGCACGACAACGCAAGGCTAGGCAATGCCCGGAAGGCAAGCAAAGAGTAACGGAAGGCAAGGAAGGCAAGGGAAAGCAAGGCAAGGCAAGGGTAACAGAAGGAACGGCTCGGCAAGGGGAAACAAGGCTAAGGGACGGCAACGCACGGCTAGGCAAGGAAAGGGTAACGCAAGGCAAGGCACGGTCAGGTGAGGCAAGGCTAATGCACGACAATGCAAGGCTAGACAGTGCACGGTAAGGCAAGGAAAGAGAAACGGAAGGAAAGGAAGGCAAGGCAAATCCAGGCAAGGCAAGTGTAACAAAAGGCACGGCACGGCAAGGGGAAACAAGGCTAAGGCACGACAACGCACGGCTAGGCAATGAACGGCAAGGCAAGGAAAGGGTAACGCAAGGCAAGGCACGGTGAGGCAAGGCAAGGCTAATACACGACAACGCAGGGCTAGGCAATGCACGGCAAGGCAAGGAAAGGGTAACGCAAGGGAAGGCACGGTCAGAAGAGGCAAGGCTAAGGCACGACATCGCAAGGCTAGGCAATGCACGGAAGGCAAGCAAAGAGTAACGGAAGGCAAGGAAGGCAAGGGAAAGCAAGGCAAGGCAAGGGTAACGGAAGGAAACGCACGGCAAGGGGAAACAAGGCTAAGGCACGACAACGCACGTCTAGGCAATGCACGGCAAGGCAAGGAAAGGGTAACGCAAGGCAAGGCTCGGTGAGGCAAGGCAAGGCTAATGCACGACAACGCACAGCTAGGCAATGCACGGCAAGGCAAGGAAAGGGTAACGCAAGGGAAGGCACGGTCAGACGAGGCAAGGCTAAGGCACGACAACGCAAGGCTAGGCAATGCACGGAAGGCAAGCAAAGAGTAACGGAAGGCAAGGAAGGCAAGGGAAAGCAAGGGAAGGCAAGGGTAACAGAAGGAACGGCTCGGCAAGGGCAAACAAGGCTAAGGAACGGCAACGCACGGCTAGGCAATGCACGGCCAGCCAAGGAAAGGGTAACGCAAGGCAAGGCACGGTCAGGAAAGGCAAGGCTAATGCACGACAACCCAAGACTAGGCAGTGCACGGTAAGGCAAGGAAAGAGTAACGGAAGGAAAGGAAGGCAAGGCAAATCCAGGCAAGGCAAGTGTAACAAAAGGCACGTCACGGAAAGGGGAAACAAGGCTAAGGCACGACAACGCACGGCTAGGCAATGCACGGCAAGGCAAGGAAAGGCTAACGCAAGGCAAGGCACGGTCAGGCGAGGCAAGGCTAAGGCACGACAACGCAAGGCTAGGCAGTGCACGGCTAGGCAGGGAAAGAGTAACGGAAGGAAACGAAGGCAAGGCAAAGCAAGGCAAGGCAAGTGTAACAAAACGCGCGGCACGGCAAGGGGAAACAAGGCGAAGGGACGGCAACGCACGGCTAGGCAATGCACGGCCAGGCAAGGAAAGGCTAACGCAAGGCAAGGCACGGAGAGGCAAGGCAAGGCTAATGCACGACAATACAAGGCTAGGCAATGCACGGAAGGCAAGCAAAGAGTAACGGAAGGCAAGGAATGCAAGGAAAAGCAAGGCAACGCAAGCAAGGCTATGGCAAGGTGAAAAAAGGCTAAGGCACGACAAAGCAAGGCTAGGCAATGCACGGAAGGCAAGCAAAAAGTAACGGAAGGCAAGGAAGGCAAGGCAAAGCAAGGCAACGCAAGCAAGGCTATAGCAAGGTGAAACAAGGCTAAGGCACGACAACGCACGGCTAGGCAATGCACGGCAAGGCAAGGAAAGGGTAACGCAAGGCAAGGCACGGTCAGGCAAGGCAAGGCTAAGGAACGACAACGCAAGGCTAGACAATGCACGGAAGGCAAGCAAAGAGTAACGGAAGGCAAGGAATGCAAGGAAAAGCAAGGCAACGCAAGCAAGGCTATGGCAACGTGAAAAAAGGCTAAAGCACGACAACGCAAGGCTACGCAATGCACGGAAGGCAAGCAAAGAGTAACGGAAGGCAAGGAAGGCCAGGGAAAGCAAGGTAAGGCAAGGGTAACGGAAGGAAACGCACGGCAAGGGGAAACAAGGCTAAGGCACGACAACGCACGGCTAGGCAATGAACGGCAAGGCAAGGAAAGGGTAACGCAAGGCAAGGCACGGTGAGGCAAGGCAAGGCTAATACACGACAACGCAGGGCTAGGCAATGCACGGCAAGGCAAGGAAAGGGTAACGCAAGGGAAGGCACGGTCAGAAGAGGCAAGGCTAAGGCACGACAACGCAAGGCTAGGCAATGCACGGAAGGCTAGCAAAGAGTAACGGAAGGCAAGGAAGGCAAGGGAAAGCAAGGGAAGGCAAGGGTAACAGAAGGAACGGCTCGGCAAGGGCAAACAAGGCTAAGGGACGGCAACGCACGGCTAGGCAATGCACGGCCAGCCAAGGAAAGGGTAACGCAAGGCAAGGCACGGTCAGGCAAGGCAAGGCTAATGCACGACAACGCAAGGCTAGGCAGTGCACGGTAAGTCAAGGAAAGGGTAACGCAAGGCAAGGCACGGTCAGGTGAGGCAAGGCTAAGGAACAACGACAACGCAAGGCTAGACAATGCACGGAAGGAAAGCAAAGAATAACGGAAGGCAAGGAATGCAAGGAAAAGCAAGGCAACGCAAGCAAGTCTATGGCAAGGTGAAAAAAGGCTAAAGCACGACAACGCAAGGCTACGCAATGCACGGAAGGCAAGCAAAGAGTAACGGAAGGCAAGGAAGGCCAGGGAAAGCAAGGCAAGGCAAGGGTAACAGAAGGAACGGCTCGGCAAGGGGAAACAAGGCTAAGGGACGGCAACGCACGGCTAGGCAATGCACGGCCAGCCAAGGAAAGGGTAACGCAAGGCAAGGCACGGTCAGGCAAGGCAAGGCTAATGCACGACAACGCAAGGCTAGGCAGTGCACGGTAAGGCAAGGAAAGAGTAACGGAAGGAAAGGAAGGCAAGGCAAATCCAGGCAAGGCAAGTGTAACAAAAGGCACGGCACGGCAAGTGGAAACAAGGCTAAGGCACGACAACGCACGGCTAGGCAATGCACGGCAAGGCAAGGAAAGGGTAACGCAAGGCAAGGCACGGTCAGGCGAGGCAAGGCTAAGGCACGACAACGCAAGGCTAGGCAATGCACGGAAGGCAAGCAAAGAGTAACGGAAGGCAAGGAAGGCAAGGGAAAGCAAGGCAAGGCAAGGGTAACGGAAGGAAACGCACGGCAAGGGGAAACAAGGCTAAGGCACGACAACGCACGGCTAGGCAATGCACGGCAAGGCAAGGAAAGGGTAACGCAAGGCAAGGCACGGTCAGGCAAGGCAAGGCTAATGCACGACAACGCAAGGCTAGGCAATGCACGGCAAGGCAAGGAAAGGGTAACGCAAGGCAAGGCACGGTCAGGCGAGGCAAGGCTAAGGAACACAACGAGACAATGCACGGAAGGCTAAGCAAAGAGTAACGGAAGGCAAGGAATGCAAGGAAAAGCAAGGCAAATGGCAAGGAAGGCAAGGGAAGGAAGGCAATGGGCAAGGCTCGGCAAGGGAAAAAAGGCTAATGCACGACAACGCACGGCTAGGCAATGCACGGCAAGGCAAGGAAAGGGTAACGCAAGGGAAGGCACGGTCAGACGAGGCAAGGCTAAGGCACGACAACGCAAGGCTAGGCAATGCACGGAAGGCAAGCAAAGAGTAACGGAAGGCAAGGAAGGCAAGGGAAAGCAAGGCAAGGCAAGGGTAACAGAAGGAACGGCTCGGCAAGGGGAAACAAGGCTAAGGGACGGCAACGCACGGCTAGGCAATGCACGGCCAGCCAAGGAAAGGGTAACGCAAGGCAAGGCACGGTCAGGTGAGGCAAGGCTAATGCACGACAACGCAAGGCTAGACAGTGCACGGTAAGGCAAGGAAAGAGAAACGGAAGGAAAGGAAGGCAAGGCAAATCCAGGCAAGGCAAGTGTAACAAAAGGCACGGCACGGCAAGGGGAAACAAGGCTAAGGCACGACAACCGCACGGCTAGGCAATGAACGGCAAGGCAAGGAAAGGGTAACGCAAGGCAAGGCACGGAGAGGCAAGGCAAGGCTAATGCACGACAATACGACAACGCAAGGCTAGGCAGTGCACGGCTAGGCAGGGAAAGAGTAACGGAAGGAAACGAAGGCAAGGCAAAGCAAGGCAAGGCAAGTGTAACAAAAGGCGCGGCACGGCAAGGGGAAACAAGGCTAAGGGACGGCAACGCAGGGCTAGGCAATGCACGGCAAGGCAAGGAAAGGGTAACGCAAGGGAAGGCACGGTCAGACGAGGCAAGGCTAAGGCACGACAACGCAAGGCTAGGCAATGCACGGTAAGGCAAGCAAAGAGTAACGGAAGGCAAGGAAGGCAAGGGAAAGCAAGGCAAGGCAAGGGTAACGGAAGGAACGGCACGGCCAGGGGAAACAAGGCTAAGGCACGACAACGCACGGCTAGGCAATGCACGGCAAGGCAAGGAAAGGGTAACGCAAGGCAAGGCTCGGTGAGGCAAGGCAAGGCTAATGCACGACAACGCACGGCTAGGCAATGCACGGCAAGGCAAGGAAAGGGTAACGCAAGGCAAGGCACGGTCAGGCGAGGCAAGGCTAAGGAACGACAACGCAAGGCTAGACAATGCACGGAAGGCAAGCAAAGAGTAACGGAAGGCAAGGAATGCAAGGAAAAGCAAGGCAACGCAAGCAAGGCTATGGCAAGGTGAAAAAAGGCTAAAGCACGACAACGCAAGGCTACGCAATGCACGGAAGGCAAGCAAAGAGTAACGGAAGGCAAGGAAGGCCAGGGAAAGCAAGGTAAGGCAAGGGTAACGGAAGGAAACGCACGGCAAGGGGAAACAAGGCTAAGGCACGACAACGCACGGCTAGGCAATGAACGGCAAGGCAGGGAAAGGGTAACGCAAGGCAAGGCACGGTGAGGCAAGGCAAGGCTAATACACGACAACGCAGGGCTAGGCAATGCACGGCCAGCCAAGGAAAGGGTAACGCAAGGCAAGGCACGGTCAGACGAGGCAAGGCTAAGGCACGACAACGCAAGGCTAGGCAATGCACGGAAGGCAAGGAAAGAGAAACGGAAGGAAAGGAAGGCAAGGCAAATCCAGGCAAGGCAAGTGTAACAAAAGGCACGGCACGGCAAGGGGAAACAAGGCTAAGGCACGACAACGCACGGCTAGGCAATGCACGGCAAGGCAAGGAAAGGCTAACGCAAGGCAAGGCACGGTCAGGCGAGGCAAGGCTAATGCACGACAACGCAAGGCTAGGCAGTGCACGGTAAGGCAAGGAAAGGGTAACGCAAGGCAAGGCACGGTCAGGTGAGGCAAGGCTAAGGAACGACAACGCAAGGCTAGACAATGCACGGAAGGAAAGCAAAGAATAACGGAAGGCAAGGAATGCAAGGAAAAGCAAGGCAACGCAAGCAAGTCTATGGCAAGGTGAAAAAAGGCTAAAGCACGACAACGCAAGGCTACGCAATGCACGGAAGGCAAGCAAAGAGTAACGGAAGGCAAGGAAGGCCAGGGAAAGCAAGGCAAGGCAAGGGTAACAGAAGGAACGGCTCGGCAAGGGGAAACAAGGCTAAGGGACGGCAACGCACGGCTAGGCAATGCACGGCCAGCCAAGGAAAGGGTAACGTGCAGTAAGGCAAGGAAAGGGTAACGCAAGGCAAGGCATGGTCAGGTGAGGCAAGGCTAATGCACGACAACGCAAGGCTAGACAATGCACGGTAAGGCAAGGAAAGAGAAACGGAAGGAAAGGAAGGCAAGGCAAATCCAGGCAAGGCAAGTGTAACAAAAGGCACGGCACGGCAAGGGGAAACAAGGCTAATGCACGACAACGCACGGCTGGGCAATGCACGGCAAGGCAAGGAAAGGCTAACGCAAGGCAAGGCACGGTCAGGCGAGGGAAGGCTAATGAACGACAACGCAAGGCTAGGCAGTGCACGGCTAGGCAGGGAAAGAGTAACGGAAGGAAACGAAGGCAAGGCAAAGCAAGGCAAGGCAAGTGTAACAAAAGGCGCGGCACGGCAAGGGGAAACAAGGCGAAGGGACGGCAACGCACGGCTAGGCAATGCACGGCCAGCCAAGGAAAGGGTAACGCAAGGCAAGGCACGGTCAGGTGAGGCAAGGCTAATGCACGACAACGCAAGGCTAGACAGTGCACGGTAAGGCAAGGAAAGAGAAACGGAAGGAAAGGAAGGCAAGGCAAATCCAGGCAAGGCAAGTGTAACAAAAGGCACGGCACGGCAAGGGGAACAAGGCTAAGGCACGACAAGGCACGGCTAGGCAATGCACGGCAAGGCAAGTAAAGGGTAACGCAAGGCAAGGCACGGTCAGGCAAGGCAAGGCTAATGCACGACAACGCACGGCTAGGCAATGCACGGCAAGGCAAGGAAAGGGTAACGCAAGGCAAGGCACGGTCAGGCGAGGCAAGGCTAAGGAACGACAACGCAAGGCTAGACAATGCACGGAAGGCAAGCAAAGAGTAACGGAAGGCAAGGAATGCAAGGAAAAGCAAGGCAACGCAAGCAAGGCTATTTCAAGGTGAAAAAAGGCTAAAGCACGACAACGCAAGGCTGCGCAATGCACGGAAGGCAAGCAAAGAGTAACGGAAGGTAAGGAAGGCCAGGGAAAGCAAGGTAAGGCAAGGGTAACGGAAGGAAACGCACGGCAAGGGGAAACAAGGCTAAGGCACGACTACGCACGGCTAGGCAATGAACGGCAAGGCAAGGAAAGGGTAACGCAAGGCAAGGCACGGTGAGGCAAGGCAAGGCTAATGCACGACAACGCAAGGCTAGGCAGTGCACGGTAAGGCAAGGAAAGGGTAACGCAAGGCAAGGCACGGTCAGGCGAGGCAAGGCTAAGGAACGACAACGCAAGGCTAGACAATGCACGGAAGGCAAGCAAAGAGTAACGGAAGGCAAGGAATGCAAGGAAAAGCAAGGCAACGCAAGCAAGGCTATGGCAAGGTGAAAAAAGGCTAAAGCACGACAACGCAAGGCTACGCAATGCACGGAAGGCAAGCAAAGAGTAACGGAAGGCAAGGAAGGCCAGGGAAAGCAAGGTAAGGCAAGGTTAACGGAAGGAAACGCACGGCAAGGGGAAACAAGGCTAAGGCACGACAACGCACGGCTAGGCAGAACGGCAAGGCAAGGAGAGGGTAACGCAAGGCAAGGCACGGTGAGGCAAGGCAAGTCTAATGCACGACAACGCAGGGCTAGGCAATGCACGGCAATGCAAGGAAAGGGTAACGCAAGGGAAGGCACGGTCAGACGAGGCAAGGCTAAGGCACCACAACGCAAGGCTAGGCAATGCACGGAAGGCAAGCAAAGAGTAACGGAAGGCAAGGATGGCAAGTGAAAACAAGGGAAGGCAAGGGTAACAGAAGGAACGGCTCGGCAAGGGCAAACAAGGCTAAGGGACGGCAACGCACGGCTAGGCAATGCACGGCCAGCCAAGGAAAGGCTAACGCAAGGCAAGGCATGGTCACGCGAGGCAAGGCTAAGGCACGACAACGCAAGGCTAGGCAATGCACGGAAGGCAAGCAAAGAGGAACGGAAGGCAAGGAACGCAAGGGAAAGCAAGGCAAGGCAAGGGTAACGGAAGGAAACGCACGGCAAGGGGAAACAAGGCTAAGGCACGACAACGCACGGCTAGGCAATGCACGGCAAGGCAAGGAAAGGGTAACGCAAGGCAAGGCACGGTGAGGCAAGGCAAGGCTAATGCACGACAACGCACGGCTAGGCAATGCACGGCAAGGCAAGGAAAGGGTAACGCAAGGGAAGGCACGGTCAGACGAGGCAAGGCTAAGGCACGACAACGCAAGGCTAGGCAATGCCCGGAAGCAAGCAAAGAGTAACGGAAGGCAAGGAAGGCAAGGGAAAGCAAGGCAAGGCAAGGGTAACAGAAGGAACGGCTCGGCAAGGGGAAACAAGGCTAAGGGACGGCAACGCACGGCTAGGCAATGCACGGCCAGCCAAGGAAAGGGTAACGCAAGGCAAGGCACGGTCAGGTGAGGCAAGGCTAATGCACGACAATGCAAGGCTAGACAGTGCACGGTAAGGCAGGGAAAGAGAAACGGAAGGAAAGGAAGGCAAGGCAAATCCAGGCAAGGCAAGTGTAACAAAAGGCACGGCACGGCAAGGGGAAACAAGGCTAAGGCACGACAACACACGGCTAGGCAATGCACGGCAAGGCAAGGAAAGGGTAACGCAAGGCAAGGCACGGTGAGGCAAGGCAAGGCTAATGCACGACAACGCACGGCTGGGCAATGCACGGCAAGGCAAGGAAAGGCTAACGCAAGGCAAGGCACGGTCAGGCGAGGGAAGGCTAATGAACGACAACGCAAGGCTAGGCAGTGCACGGCTAGGCAGGGAAAGAGAAACGGAAGGAAAGGAAGGCAAGGCAAAGCAAGGCAAGGCAAGTGTAACAAAAGGCACGGCACGGCAAGGGGAAACAAGGCGAAGGGACGGCAACGCACGGCTAGGCAATGCACGGCCTGGCAAGGAAAGTCTAACGCAAGGCAAGGCACGGTGAGGCTAGGCAAGGCTAATGCACGACAATAGAAGGCTAGGCAATGCACGGAAGGCAAGCAAAGAGTAACGGAAGGCAAGGAATGCAAGGCAAAGCAAGGCAACGCAAGCAAGGCTATGGCAAGGTGAAAAAAGGCTAAGGCACGACAAAGCAAGGCTAGGCAATGCACGGAAGGCAAGCAAAGAGTAACGGAAGGCAAGGAAGGCAAGGCAAATCAAGGCAACGCAAGCAAGGCTATAGCAAGGTGAAACAAGGCTAAGGCACGACAACGCACGGCTAGGCAATGCACGGCAAGGCAAGGAAAGGGTAACGCAAGGCAAGGCACGGTGAGGCAAGGCAAGGCTAATACACGACAACGCAGGGCTAGGCAATGCACGGCAAGGCAAGGAAAGGGTAACGCAAGGGAAGGCACGGTCAGCCGAGGCAAGGCTAAGGCACGACAACGCAAGGCTAGGCAATGCACGGAAGGCAAGCAAAGAGTAACGGAAGGCAAGGAAGGCAAGGGAAAGCAAGGCAAGGCAAGGGTAACGGAAGGAAACGCACGGCAAGGGGAAACAATGGTAAGGCACGACAACGCACGGCTAGGCAATGCACGGCCAGGCAAGGAAAGGGTAACGCAAGGCAAGGCATGGTGAGGCAAGGCAAGGCTAATGCACGACAACGCAAGGCTAGACAGTGCACGGTAAGGCAAGGAAAGGGTAACGCAAGGCAAGGCACGGTCAGGCGAGGCAAGGCTAAGGAACGACAACGCATGGCTAGACAATGCACGGAAGGCAAGCAAAGAGTAACGGAAGGCAAGGAATGCAAGGAAAAGCAAGGCAACGCAAGCAAGGCTATGGCAAGGTGAAAAAAGGCAAAAGCACGACAACGCAAGGCTACGCAATGCACGGAAGGCAAGCAAAGAGTAACGGAAGGCAAGGAAGGCCAGGGAAAGCAAGGTAAGGCAAGGTTAACGGAAGGAAACGCACGGCAAGGGGAAACAAGGCTAAGGCACGACAACGCACGGCTAGGCAGAACGGCAAGGCAAGGAGAGGGTAACGCAAGGCAAGGCACGGTGAGGCAAGGCAAGTCTAATGCACGACAACGCAGGGCTAGGCAATGCACGGCAATGCAAGGAAAGGGTAACGCAAGGGAAGGCACGGTCAGACGAGGCAAGGCTAAGGCACGACAACGCAAGGCTAGGCAATGCACGGAAGGCAAGCAAAGAGTAACGGAAGGCAAGGATGGCAAGTGAAAGCAAGGGAAGGCAAGGGTAACAGAAGGAACGGCTCGGCAAGGGCAAACAAGGCTAAGGGACGGCAACGCACGGCTAGGCAACGCACGGCCAGCCAAGGAAAGGCTAACGCAAGGCAAGGCACGGTCAGGCGAGGCAAGGCTAAGGCACGACAACGCAAGGCTAGGCAATGCACGGAAGGCAAGCAAAGAGGAACGGAAGGCAAGGAACGCAAGGGAAAGCAAGGCAAGGCAAGGGTAACGAAGGAAACGCACGGCAAGGGGAAACAAGGCTAAGGCACGACAACGCACGGCTAGGCAATGCACGGCAAGGCAAGGAAAGGGTAACGCAAGGCAAGGCACGGTGAGGCAAGGCAAGGCTAATGCACGACAACGCACGGCTAGGCAATGCACGGCAAGGCAAGGAAAGGGTAACGCAAGGGAAGGCACGGTCAGACGAGGCAAGGCTAAGGCACGACAACGCAAGGCTAGGCAATGCCCGGAAGCAAGCAAAGAGTAACGGAAGGCAAGGAAGGCAAGGGAAAGCAAGGCAAGGCAAGGGTAACAGAAGGAACGGCTCGGCAAGGGGAAACAAGGCTAAGGGACGGCAACGCACGGCTAGGCAATGCACGGCCAGCCAAGGAAAGGGTAACGCAAGGCAAGGCACGGTCAGGTGAGGCAAGGCTAATGCACGACAATGCAAGGCTAGACAGTGCACGGTAAGGCAGGGAAAGAGAAACGGAAGGAAAGGAAGGCAAGGCAAATCCAGGCAAGGCAAGTGTAACAAAAGGCACGGCACGGCAAGGGGAAACAAGGCTAAGGCACGACAACACACGGCTAGGCAATGCACGGCAAGGCAAGGAAAGGGTAACGCAAGGCAAGGCACGGTGAGGCAAGGCAAGGCTAATGCACGACAACGCACGGCTGGGCAATGCACGGCAAGGCAAGGAAAGGCTAACGCAAGGCAAGGCACGGTCAGGCGAGGGAAGGCTAATGAACGACAACGCAAGGCTAGGCAGTGCACGGCTAGGCAGGGAAAGAGAAACGGAAGGAAAGGAAGGCAAGGCAAAGCAAGGCAAGGCAAGTGTAACAAAAGGCACGGCACGGCAAGGTTAACAAGGCGAACGGACGGCAACGCACGGCTGGGCAATGCACGGCAAGGCAAGGAAAGGCTAACGCAAGGCAAGGCACGGTGAGGCAAGGCAAGGCTAATGCACGACAATAGAAGGCTAGGCAATGCACGGAAGGCAAGCAAAGTGTAACGGAAGGCAAGGAATGCAAGGCAAAGCAAGGCAACGCAAGCAAGGCTATGGCAAGGTGAAAAAAGGCTAAGGCACGACAAAGCAAGGCTAGGCAATGCACGGAAGGCAAGCAAAGAGTAACGGAAGGCAAGGAAGGCAAGGCAAAGCAAGGCAACGCAAGCAAGGCTACAGCAAGGTGAAACAAGGCTAAGGCACGAAACAAGGCAACGCAAGCAAGGCACAGCAAGGTGAAACAAGGCTAAGGCACGACAACGCACGGCTAGGCAATGAACGGCAAGACAAGGAAAGGGTAACGCAAGGCAAGGCACGGTGAGGCAAGGCAAGGCTAATGCACGACAACGCAAGGCTAGGCAGTGCACGGTAAGGCAAGGAAAGGGTAACGCAAGGCAAGGCACGGTCAGGCGAGGCAAGGCTAAGGAACGACAACGCAAGGCTAGACAATGCACGGAAGGCAAGCAAAGAGTAACGGAAGGCAAGGAATGCAAGGAAAAGCAAGGCAACGCAAGCAAGGCTATGGCAAGGTGAAAAAAGGCTAATGCACGACAACGCAAGGCTACGGAATGCACGGAAGGCAAGCAAAGAGTAACGGAAGGCAAGGAAGGCCAGGGAAAGCACGGTAAGGCAAGGGTAACGGAAGGAAACGCACGGCAAGGGGAAACAAGGCTAAGGCACGACAACGCACGGCTAGGCAGAACGGCAAGGCAAGGAAAGGGTAACGAAAGGCAAGGCACGGTGAGGCAAGGCAAGTCTAATGCACTACAACGCAGGGCTAGGCAATGCACGGCAATGCAAGGAAAGGGTAACGCAAGGGAAGGCACGGTCAGACGAGGCAAGGCTAAGGCACGACAACGGAAGGCTAGGCAATGCACGGAAGGCAAGCAAAGAGTAACGGAAGGCAAGGAAGGCAAGGGAAAGCAAGGGAAGGCAAGGGTAACAGAAGGAACGGCTCGGCAAGGGCAAACAAGGCTAAGGGACGGCAACGCACGGCTAGGCAATGCACGGCCAGCCAAGGAAAGGGTAACGCAAGGCAAGGCACGGTCAGGCAAGGCAAGGCTAATGCACGACAACGCAAGGCTAGGCAGTGCACGGTAAGCCAAGGAAAGAGTAACGGAAGGAAAGGAAGGCAAGGCAAATCCAGGCAAGGCAAGTGTAACAAAAGGCACGGCACGGCAAGGGGAAACAAGGCTAAGGCACGACAACGCACGGCTAGGCAATGCACGGCAAGGCAAGGAAAGGCTAACGCAAGGCAAGGCACGGTCAGGCGAGGCAAGGCTAAGGCACGACAACGCAAGGCTAGGCAATGCACGGAAGGCAAGCAAAGAGTAACGGAAGGCAAGGAAGGCCAGGGAAAGCACGGCAAGGCAAGGGTAACGGAAGGAAACGCACGGCAAGGGGAAACAAGGCTAAGGCACCACAACGCACGGCTAGGCAATGCACGGCAAGGCAAGGAAAGGGTAACGCAAGGCAAGGCACGGTCAGGCAAGGCAAGGCTAAGGCACGACAACGCACGGCTAGGCAATGCACGGAAAGGCAAGGAAAGGGTAATGCAAGGCAAGGCACGGTCAGGCGAGGCAAGGCTAAGGAACGACAACGCAAGGCTAGACAATGCACGGAAGGCAAGCAAAGAGTAACGGAAGGCAAGGAATGCAAGGAAAAGCAAGGCAACGCAAGCAAGGCTATGGCAAGGTGAAAAAAGGCTAAAGCACGACAACGCAAGGCTACGCAATGCACGGAAGGCAAGCAAAGAGTAACGGAAGGCAAGGAAGGCCAGGGAAAGCAAGGTAAGGCAAGGGTAACGGAAGGAAACGCACGGCAAGGGAAACAAGGCTAAGGCACGACAACGCACGGCTAGGCAATGAACGGCAAGGCAAGGAAAGGGTAACGCAAGGCAAGGCACGGTGAGGCAAGGCAAGGCTAATACACGACAACGCAGGGCTAGGCAATGCACGGCAAGGCAAGGAAAGGGTAACGCAAGGGAAGGCACGGTCAGACGAGGCAAGGCTAAGGCACGACAACGCAAGGCTAGGCAATGCACGGAAGGCAAGCAAAGAGTAACGGAAGGCAAGGAAGGCAAGGGAAAGCAAGGCAAGGCAAGGGTAACGGAAGGAAACGCACGGCAAGGGGAAACAAGGCTAAGGCACGACAACGCACGGCTAGGCAATGCACGGCAAGGCAAGGAAAGGGTAACGCAAGGCAAGGCACGGTGAGGCAAGGCAAGGCTAATGCACGACAACGCAAGGCTTGGCAGTGCACGGTAAGGCAAGTTAAGGGTAACGCAAGGCAAGGCACGGTCAGGCGAGGCAAGGCTAAGGAACGACAACGCAAGGCTAGACAATGCACGGAAGGCAAGCAAAGAGTAACGGAAGGCAAGGAATGCAAGGAAAAGCAAGGCAACGCAAGCAAGGCTATGGCAAGGTGAAAAAACGCTAAAGCACGACAACGCAAGGCTACGGAATGCACGGAAGGCAAGCAAAGAGTAACGGAAGGCAAGGAAGGCAAGGGAAAGCAAGGGAAGGCAAGGGTAACAGAAGGAACGGCTCGGCAAGGGCAAACAAGGCTAAGGGACGGCAACGCACGGCTAGGCAATGCACGGCCAGCCAAGGAAAGGGTAACGCAAGGCAAGGCACGGTCAGGCAAGGCAAGGCTAATGCACGACAACGCAAGGCTAGGCAGTGCACGGTAAGGCAAGGAAAGAGTAACGGAAGGAAAGGAAGGCAAGGCAAAGCAAGGCAAGGCAAGTGTAACAAAAGGCACGGCACGGCAAGGGGAAACAAGGCTAAGGCACGACAACGCACGGCTAGGCAATGCACGGCAAGGCAAGGAAAGGCTAACGCAAGGCAAGGCACGGTCAGGCGAGGCAAGGCTAAGGCACGAAAACGCAAGGCTAGGCAATGCACGGAAGGCAAGCAAAGAGGAACGGAAGGCAAGGAAAGCAAGGGAAAGCAAGGCAAGGCAAGGGTAACGGAAGGAAACGCACGGCAAGGGGAAACAAGGCTAAGGCACGACAACGCACGGCTAGGCAATGCACGGCAAGGCAAGGAAAGGGTAACGCAAGGCAAGGCACGGTCAGGCAAGGCAAGGCTAATGCACGACAACGCACGGCTAGGCAATGCACGGCAAGGCAAGGAAAGGGTAACGCAAGGGAAGGCACGGTCAGACGAGGTAAGGCTAAGGCACGACAACGCAAGGCTAGGCAATGCCCGGAAGGCAAGCAAAGAGTAACGGAAGGCAAGGAAGGCAAGGGAAAGCAAGGCAAGGCAAGGGTAACAGAAGGAACGGCTCGGCAAGGGGAAACAAGGCTAAGGGACGGCAACGCACGGCTAGGCAATGCACGGCCAGCCAAGGAAAGGGTAACGCAAGGCAAGGCACGGTCAGGTGAGGCAAGGCTAATGCACGACAACGCAAGGCTAGGCAGTGCACGGTAAGGCAAGGAAAGAGTAACGGAAGGAAAGGAAGGCAAGGCAAATCCAGGCAAGGCAAGTGTAACAAAAGGCACGGCACGGCAAGGAGAAACAAGGCTAAGGCACGACAACGCACGGCTAGGCAATGCACGGCAAGGCAAGGAAAGGCTAACGCAAGGCAAGGCACGGTCAGGCGAGGCAAGGCTAAGGCACGACAACGCAAGGCTAGGCAATGCACGGAAGGCAAGCAAAGAGGAACGGAAGGCAAGGAACGCAAGGGAAAGCAAGGCAAGGCAAGGGTAACGGAAGGAAACGCACGGCAAGGGGAAACAAGG
The DNA here is from genome assembly GCF_037893015.1 of Macrotis lagotis. Taxonomy (NCBI): domain Eukaryota; kingdom Metazoa; phylum Chordata; class Mammalia; order Peramelemorphia; family Peramelidae; genus Macrotis; species Macrotis lagotis. The sequence continues at coordinate 360,285 of NW_027421936.1, read as the reverse complement.
CTAAGGCACGACAACGCACGGCTAGGCAATGCACGGCAAGGCAAGGAAAGGGTAACGCAAGGCAAGGCACGGTGAGGCAAGGCAAGGCTAATGCACGACAACGCACGGCTAGGCAATGCACGGCAAGGCAAGGAAAGGGTAACGCAAGGGAAGGCACGGTCAGACGAAGGCAAGGCTAAGGCACGACAACGCAAGGCTAGGCAATGCACGGAAGGCAAGCAAAGAGTAACGGAAGGCAAGGAAGGCAAGGGAAAGCAAGGCAAGGCAAGGGTAACAGAAGGAACGGCTCGGCAAGGGCAAACAAGGCTAAGGGACGGCAACGCACGGCTAGGCAAGGAAAGGGTAACGCAAGGCAAGGCACGGTGAGGCAAGGCAAGGCTAATGCACGACAATACAAGGCTAGGCAATGCACGCAAGGCAAGGAAAGGGTAACGCAAGGCAAGGCACGGTGAGGCAAGGCAAGGCTAATGCACGACAACGCAAGGCTAGGCAGTTCACGGCAAGGCAAGGAAAGGGTAACGCAAGGCAAGGCACGGTCAGGCGAGGCAAGGCTAAGGAACGACAACGCAAGCCTAGAGAATGCACGGAAGGCAAGCAAAGAGTAACGGAAGGCAAGGAATGCAAGGAAAAGCAAGGCAACGCAAGCAAGGCTATGGCAAGGTGAAAAAAGGCTAAGGCACGACAAAGCAAGGCTAGGCAATGCACGGAAGGCAAGCAAAAAGTAACGGAAGGCAAGGAAGGCAAGGCAAAGCAAGGCAACGCAAGCAAGGCTATGGCAACGTGAAAAAAGGCTAAAGCACGACAACGCAAGGCTACGCAATGCACGGAAGGCAAGCAAAGAGTAACGGAAGGCAAGGAAGGCCAGGGAAAGCAAGGTAAGGCAAGGGTAACGGAAGGAAACGCACGGCAAGGGGAAACAAGGCTAAGGCACGACAACGCACGGCTAGGCAATGAACGGCAAGGCAAGCAAAGGGTAACGCAAGGCAAGGCACTGTGAGGCAAGGCAAGGCTAATACACGACAACGCAGGGCTAGGCAATGCACTTCAAGGCAAGGAAAGGGTAACGCAAGGGAAGGCACGGTCAGAGGAGGCAAGGCTAAGGCACGACAACGCAAGGCTAAGCAATGCACGGAAGGCAAGCAAAGAGTAACGGAAGGCAAGGAAGGCAAGGGAAAGCAAGGCAAGGCAAGGGTAACAGAAGGAACGGCTCGGCAAGGGGAAACAAGGCTAAGGGACGGCAACGCACGGCTAGGCAATGCACGGCCAGCCAAGGAAAGGGTAACGCAAGGCAAGGCACGGTCAGGTGAGGCAAGGCTAATGCACGACAACGCAAGGCTAGGCAGTGCACGGTAAGGCAAGGAAAGAGTAACGGAAGGAAGGAAGGGAAGGCAAATCCAGGCAAGGCAAGTGTAACAAAAGGCACGGCACGGCAAGGGGAAACAAGGCTAAGGCACGACAACGCACGGCTAGGCAATGCACGGGAAGGCAAGGAAAGGCTAACGCAAGGCAAGGCACGGTCAGGCGAGGCAAGGCTAAGGCACGACAACGCAAGGCTAGGCAATGCACGGAAGGCAAGCAAAGAGTAACGGAAGGCAAGGAAGGCAAGGGAAAGCAAGGCAAGGCAAGGGTAACGGAAGGAAACGGCACGGCAAGGGCAAACAAGGCTAAGGCACGACAACGCACGGCTAGGCAATGCACGGCAAGGCAAGGAAAGGGTAACGCAAGGCAAGGCACGGTTAGGCAAGGCAAGGCTAATGCACGACAACGCACGGCTAGGCAATGCACGGCAAGGCAAGGAAAGGGTAACGCAAGGGAAGGCACGGTCAGACGAGGTAAGGCTAAGGCACGACAACGCAAGGCTAGGCAATGCCCGGAAGGCAAGCAAAGAGTAACGGAAGGCAAGGAAGGCAAGGGAAAGCAAGGCAAGGCAAGGGTAACAGAAGGAACGGCTCGGCAAGGGGAAACAAGGCTAAGGGACGGCAACGCACGGCTAGGCAAGGAAAGGGTAACGCAAGGCAAGGCACAGTCAGGTGAGGCAAGGGTAATGCACGACAATGCAAGGCTAGACAGTGCACGGTAAGGCAAGGAAAGGGTAACGCAAGGCAAGGCACGGTCAGGCAAGGCAAGGCTAATGCACGACAACGCAAGGCTAGGCAGTGCACGGAAGGCAAGCAAAGAGTAACGGAAGGCAAGGAAGGCAAGGAAGGCAAGGGAAAGCAAGGGAAGGCAAGGGTAACAGAAGGAACGGCTCAGCAAGGGCAAACAAGGCTAAGGGACGGCAACGCACGGCTAGGCAATGCACGGCCAGCCAAGGAAAGGGTAACGCAAGGCAAGGCACGGTCAGGCAAGGCAAGGCTAATGCACGACAACGCAAGGCTAGGCAGTGCACGGTAAGGCAAGGAAAGAGTAACGGAAGGAAAGGAAGGCAAGGCAAATCAGGCAAGGCAAGTGTAACAAAAGGCACGGCACGGCAAGGGGAAACAAGGCTAAGGCACGACAACGCACGGCTATGCAATGCACGGCAAGGCAAGGAAAGGCTAACGCAAGGCAAGGCACGGTCAGGCGAGGCAAGGCTAAGGCACGACTACGCAAGGCTAGGCAATGCACGGAAGGCAAGCAAAGAGGAACGGAAGGCAAGGAACGCAAGGGAAAGCAAGGCAAGGCAAGGGTAACGGAAGGAAACGCACGGCAAGGGGAAACAAGGCTAAGGCACGACAACGCACGGCTAGGCAATGCACGGCAAGGCAAGGAAAGTGTAACGCAAGGCAAGGCACGGTTAGGCAAGGCAAGGCTAATGCACGACAACGCACGGCTAGGCAATGCACGGCAAGGCAAGGAAAGGGTAACGCAAGGGAAGGCACGGTCAGACGAGGTAAGGCTAAGGCACGACAACGCAAGGCTAGGCAATGCCCGGAAGGCAAGCAAAGAGTAACGGAAGGCAAGGAAGGCAAGGGAAAGCAAGACAAGGCAAGGGTAACAGAAGGAACGGCTCGGCAAGGGGAAACAAGGCTAAGGGACGGCAACGCACGGCTAGGCAATGCACGGCCAGCCAAGGAAAGGGTAACGCAAGGCAAGGCACGGTCAGGTGAGGCAAGGCTAATGCACGACAATGCAAGGCTAGACAGTGCACGGTAAGGCAGGGAAAGAGAAACGGAAGAAAAGGAAGGCAAGGCAAATCCAGGCAAGGCAAGTGTAACAAAAGGCACGGCACGGCAAGGGGAAACAAGGCTAAGGCACGACAACGCACGGCTAGGCAATGCACGGCAAGGCAAGGAAAGGGTAACGCAAGGCAAGGCACGGTGAGGCAAGGCAAGGCTAATGCACGACAACGCAAGGCTAGGCAGTGCACGGTAAGGCAAGGAAAGGGTAACGCAAGGCAAGGCACGGTCAGGCGAGGCAAGGCTAAGGAACGACAACGCAAGGCTAGACAATGCACGGAAGGCAAGCAAAGAGTAACGGAAGGCAAGGAATGCAAGGCAAAGCAAGGCAACGCAAGCAAGGCTATGGCAAGGTGAAAAAAAGGCTAAGGCACGACAAAGCAAGGCTAGGCAATGCACGGAAGGCAAGCAAAAAGTAACGGAAGGCAAGGAAGGCAAGGCAAAGCAAGGCAACGCAAGCAAGGCTATGGCAACGTGAAAAAAGTCTAAAGCACGACAACGCAAGGCTACGCAATGCACGGAAGGCAAGCAAAGAGTAACGGAAGGCAAGGAAGGCCAGGGAAAGCAAGGTAAGGCAAGGGTAACGGAAGGAAACGCACGGCAAGGGGAAACAAGGCTAAGGCACGACAACGCACGGCTAGGCAATGAACGGCAAGGCAAGCAAAGGGTAACGCAAGGCAAGGCACTGTGAGGCAAGGCAAGGCTAATACACGACAACGCAGGGCTAGGCAATGCACGGCAAGGCAAGGAAAGGGTAACGCAAGGGAAGGCACGGTCAGACGAGGCAAGGCTAAGGCACGACAACGCAAGGCTAGACAATGCACGGTAAGGCAAGGAAAGAGAAACGGAAGGAAAGGGAGGCAAGGCAAATCCAGGCAAGGCAAGTGTAACAAAATGCACGGAACGGCAAGGGTAACCAGGCTAAGGCACGACAACGAACGGCTAGGAAATGCACAGGGTAACGCAAGGCAAGGCACGGTCAGGCAAGGCAAGGCTAATGCACGACAACGCACGGCTAGGCAATGCACGGCAAGGCAAGGAAAGGGTAACGCAAGGCAAGGAATGCAAGGAAAAGCAAGGCAACGCAAGCAAGGCTATGGCAAGGTGAAAAAAGGCTAAAGCACGACAACGCAAGGCTGCGCAATGCACGGAAGGCAAGCAAAGAGTAACGGAAGGCAAGGAAGGCCAGGGAAAGCAAGGTAAGGCAAGGGTAACGGAAGGAAACGCACGGCAAGGGGAAACAAGGCTAAGGCACGAGTACGCACGCTAGGCAATGAACGGCAAGGCAAGGAAAGGGTAACGCAAGGCAAGACACGGTGAGGCAAGGCAAGGCTAATACACGACAACGCAGGGCTAGGCAATGCACGGCCAGCCAAGGAAAGGCTAACGCAAGGGAAGGCACGGTCAGACGAGGCAAGGCTAAGGCACGACAACGCAAGGCTAGGCAATGCACGGAAGGCAAGCAAAGAGTAACGGAAGGCAAGGAAGGCAAGGGAAAGCAAGGCAAGGCAAGGGTAACGGAAGGAAACGCACGGCAAGGGGAAACAAGGGTAAGGCACGACAACGCACGGCTAGGCAATGCACGGCAAGGCAAGGAAAGGGTAACGCAAGGCAAGGCACGGTCAGGCGAGGCAAGGCTAATGCACGACAACGCAAGGCTAGGCAGTGCACGGTAAGGCAAGGAAAGGGTAACGCAAGGCAAGGCACGGTCAGGCGAGGCAAGGCTAAGGAACGACAACGCAAGGCTAGACAATGCACGGAAGGCAAGCAAAGAGTAACGGAAGGCAAGGAATGCAAGGAAAAGCAAGGCAACGCAAGCAAGGCTATGGCAAGGTGAAACAAGGCTAATGCACGACAACGCACGGCTAGGCAATGCACGGCAAGGCAAGGAAAGGGAAACGCAAGGGAAGGCACGGTCAGACGAGGCAAGGCTAAGGCACGACAACGCAAGGCTAGGCAATGCCCGGAAGCAAGCAAAGAGTAACGGAAGGCAAGGAAGGCAAGGGAAAGCAAGGCAAGGCAAGGGTAACAGAAGGAACGGCTCGGCAAGGGGAAACAAGGCTAAGGGACGGCAACGCACGGCTAGGCAATGCACGGCCAGCCAAGGAAAGGGTAACGCAAGGCAAGGCACGGTCAGGTGAGGCAAGGCTAATGCACGACAATGCAAGGCTAGACAGTGCACGGTAAGGCAAGGAAAGAGAAACGGAAGGAAAGGAAGGCAAGGCAAATCCAGGCAAGGCAAGTGTAACAAAAGGCACGGCACGGCAAGGGGAAACAAGGCTAAGGCACGACAACACACGGCTAGGCAATGCACGGCAAGGCAAGGAAAGGGTAACGCAAGGCAAGGCACGGTGAGGCAAGGCAAGGCTAATGCACGACAACGCACGGCTGGGCAATGCACGGCAAGGCAAGGAAAGGCTAACGCAAGGCAAGGCACGGTCAGGCGAGGGAAGGCTAATGAACGACAACGCAAGGCTAGGCAGTGCACGGCTAGGCAGGGAAAGAGAAACGGAAGGAAAGGAAGGCAAGGCAAAGCAAGGCAAGTCAAGTGTAACAAAAGGCACGGCACGGCAAGTGGAAACAAGGCGAAGGGACGGCAACGCACGGCTAGGCAATGCACGGCCAGGCAAGGAAAGTCTAAGGCAAGGCAAGGCACGGTGAGGCAAGGCAAGGCTAATGCACGACAATAGAAGGCTAGGCAATGCACGGAAGGCAAGCAAAGAGTAACGGAAGGCAAGGAATGCAAGGCAAAGCAAGGCAACGCAAGCAAGGCTATGGCAAGGTAAAAAAAGGCTAAGGCACGACAAAGCAAGGCTAGGCAATGCACGGAAGGCAAGCAAAGAGTAACGGAAGGCAAGGAAGGCAAGGCAAAGCAAGGCAACGCAAGCAAGGCTACAGCAAGGTGAAACAAGGCTAAGGCACGACAACGCACGGCTAGGCAATGCACGGCAAGGCAAGGAAAGGGTAACGCAAGGCAAGGCACGGTCAGGCAAGGCAAGGCTAATGCACGACAACGCACGGCTAGGCAATGCACGGCAAGGCAAGGAAAGGGTAACGCAAGGCAAGGCTCGGTGAGGCAAGGCAAGGCTAATGCACGACAACGCAAGGCTAGACAATGCACGGAAGGCAAGCAAAGAGTAACGGAAGGCAAGGAATGCAAGGAAAAGCAAGGCAACGCAAGCAAGGCTATGGCAAGGTGAAAAAAGGCTAAAGCACGAAAACGCAAGGCTACGCAATGCACGGAAGGCAAGCAAAGAGTAACGGAAGGCAAGGAAGGCCAGGGAAAGCAAGGTAAGGCAAGGGTAACGGAAGGAAACGCACGGCAAGGGGAAACAAGGCTAAGGCACGACAACGCACGGCTAGGCAGAACGGCAAGGCAAGGAAAGGGTAACGCAAGGCAAGGCACGGTGAGGCAAGGCAAGTCTAATGCACTACAACGCAGGGCTAGGCAATGCACTGCAATGCAAGGAAAGGGTAACGCAAGGGAAGGCACGGTCAGACGAGGCAAGGCTAAGGCACGACAACGCAAGGCTAGGCAATGCACGGAAGGCAAGCAAAGAGTAACGGAAGGCAAGGAAGGCAAGGGAAAGCAAGGGAAGGCAAGGGTAACAGAAGGAACGGCTCGGCAAGGGCAAACAAGGCTAAGGGACGGCAACGCACGGCTAGGCAATGCACGGCCAGCCAAGGAAAGGGTAACGCAAGGCAAGGCACGGTCAGGCAAGGCAAGGCTAATGCACGACAACGCAAGGCTAGGCAGTGCACGGCAAGGCAAGGAAAGGGTAACGCAAGGGAAGGCACGGTCAGACGAGGCAAGGCTAAGGCACGACAACGCAAGGCTAGGCAATGCACGGAAGGCAAGCAAAGAGTAACGGAAGGCAAGGAAGGCAAGGGAAAGCAAGGCAAGGCAAGGGTAACGGAAGGAAACGCACGGCAAGGGGAAACAAGGGTAAGGCACGACGACGCACGGCTAGGCAATGCACGGCAAGGCAAGGAAAGGGTAACGCAAGGCAAGGCACGGTGAGGCAAGGCAAGGCTAATGCACGACAACGCAAGGCTAGGCAGTGCACGGTAAGGCAAGGAAAGGGTAACGCAAGGCAAGGCACGGTCAGGCGAGGCAAGGCTAAGGAACGACAACGCAAGGCTAGACAATGCACGGAAGGCAAGCAAAGAGTAACGGAAGGCAAGGTATGCAAGGAAAAGCAAAGCAACGCAAGCAAGGCTATGGCAAGGTGAAAAAAGGCTAATGCACGACAACGCACGGCTAGGCAATGCACGGCAAGGCAAGGAAAGGGAAACGCAAGGGAAGGCACGGTCAGACGAGGCAAGGCTAAGGCACGACAACGCAAGGCTAGGCAATGCCCGGAAGCAAGCAAAGAGTAACGGAAGGCAAGGAAGGCAAGGGAAAGCAAGGCAAGGCAAGGGTAACAGAAGGAACGGCTCGGCAAGGGGAAACAAGGCTAAGGGACGGCAACGCACGGCTAGGCAATGCACGGCCAGCCAAGGAAAGGGTAACGCAAGGCAAGGCACGGTCAGGTGAGGCAAGGCTAATGCACGACAATGTCTGTTACCCTTGCCTTCCCTTGCTTTCCCTTGCCTTCCTTGCCTTCCGTTACTCTTTGCTTGCCTTCCGTGCATTGCCTAGCCTTGTATTGTCGTGCATTAGCCTTGCCTTGCCTCACCGTGCCTTGCCTTGCGTTAGCCTTTCGTTGCCTGGCCGTGCATTGCCTAGCCGTGCGTTGCCGTCCCTTCGCCTTGTTTCCCCTTGCCGTGCCGTGCCTTTTGTTACACTTGCCTAGCCTTGCTTTGCCTTGCCTTCCTTTCCTTCCGTTACTCTTTCCCTGCCTAGCCGTGCACTGCCTAGCCTTGCGTTGTCGTGCATTAGCCTTCCCTCGCCTGACAGTGCCTTGCCTTGCATTACCCTTTCCTTGCCTTGCCGTGCATTGCCTAGTCCTGCGTTGTCGTGCCTTAGCCTTGTTTCCCCTTGCCGTGCCGTTCCTTCCGTTACCCTTGCCTTGCCTTGCTTTCCCTTGCCTTCCTTGCCTTCCGTTACACTTTGCTTGCCTTCCGTGCATTGCCTAGCCTTGCGTTGTCGTGCCTTAGCCTTGCCTCGCCTGACCGTGCCTTGCCTTGCGTTAGCCTTTCCTTGCCTTGCCGTGCATTGCCTAGCCGTGCGTTGTCGTGCATTAGCCTTGCCTTGCCTCACCGTGCCTTGCCTTGCGTTACCCTTTCCTTGCCTTGCCGTGCATTGCCTAGCCGTGCGTTGTCGTGCCTTAGCCTTGTTTCCCCTTGCCGTGCCGTGCCTTTTGTTACACTTGCCTTGCCTGGATTTGCATTGCCTTCCTTTCCTTCCGTTACTCTTTCCTTGCCTTACCGTGCACTGCCTAGCCTTGCGTTGTCGTGCATTAGCCTTGCCTTGCCTGACCGTGCCTTGCCTTGCGTTCCCCTTCCTTGGCTGGCCGTCCATTGCCTAGCCGTGCGTTGCCGTCCCTTAGCCTTGTTTGCCCTTGCCGAGCCGTTCCTTCTCTTACCCTTGCCTTCCCTTGCTTTCCCTTGCCTTCCTTGCCTTCCGTTACTCTTTGCTTGCCTTCCGTGCATTGCCTAGCCTTGCGTTGTTGTGCCTTAGCCTTGCCTCGTCTGACCGTGACTTCCCTTGCGTTACCCTTTCCTTGCCTTGCCGTGCATTGCCTAGCCGTGCGTTGTCGTGCATTAGCCTTGCCTTGCCTCACCGTGCCTTGCCTTGCGTTACCCTTTCCTTGCCTTGCCGTGCATTGCCTAGCCGTGCATTGTCGTGCCTTAGCCTTGTTTCCCCTTGCCGTGAGTTTCCTTCCGTTACCCTTGCCTTGCCTTGCTTTCCCTTGCCTTCCTTGCCTTCCGTTCCTCTTTGCTTGCCTTCCGTGCATTGCCTAGCCTTGCGTTGTCGTGCCTTAGCCTTGCCTCGTCTGAACGTGCCTTCCCTTGCGTTACCCTTTCCTTGCCTTGCCGTGCATTGCCTAGCCGTGCGTTGTCGTGCATTAGCCTTGCCTTGCCTGACCGTGCCTTGCCTTGCGTTACCCTTTCCTTGCCTTGCCGTGCATTGCCTAGCCGTGCGTTGTCGTGCCTTAGCCTTGTTTCACCTTGCCATAGCCTTGCTTGCGTTGCCTTGCTTTGCCTTGCCTTCCTTGCCTTCCGTTACTCTTTGCTTGCCTTCCGTGCATTGCCTAGCCTTGCGTTGTCGTGCCTTAGCCTTTTTTCACCTTGCCATAGCCTTGCTTGCGTTGCCTTGCTTTGCCTTGCATTCCTTGCCTTCCGTTAGTCTTTGCTTGCCTTCCGTGCATTGCCTAGCCTTGTATTGTCGTGCATTAGCCTTGCCTTGCCTCACCGTGCCTTGCCTTGCGTTACCCTTTCCTTGCCTGGCCGTGCATTGCCTAGCCGTGCGTTTCCGTGCCTTAGCCTTGTTTCCCCTTGCCGTGCCGTTCCTTCCGTTACCCTTGCCTTGCCTTGCTTTCCCTTGCCTTCCTTGCCTTCCGTTACTCTTTGCTTGCCTTCCGTGCATTGCCTAGCCTTGCGTTGTCGTGCCTTAGCCTTGCCTCGCCTGACCGTGCCTTGCCTTGCGTTAGCCTTTCCTTCCCTTGCCGTGCATTGCCTAGCCGTCCGTTGTCGTGCATTAGCCTTGCCTTGCCTCACTGTGCCTTGCCTTGAGTTACCCTTTCCTTGCCTTGCCGTGCATTGCCTAGCCGTGCGTTGTCGTGCATTAGCCTTGCCTTGCCTCACCGTGCCTTGCCTTGCGTTACCCTTTCCTTTCCTTGCCGTGCATTGCCTAGCCGTGCGTTGTCGTGCCTTAGCTTGTTTCACCTTGCTATAGCCTTGCTTGCGTTGCCTTGCTTTGCCTTGCCTTCCTTGCCTTCCGTTGCTCTTTGCTTGCCTTCCGTGCATTGCCTAGCCTTGCGTTGTCGTGCCTTAGCCTTTTGTCACCTTGCCATAGCCTTGCTTGCGTTGCCTTGCTTTGCCTTGCATTCCTTGCCTTCCGTTACTCTTTGCTTGCCTTCCGTGCATTGCCTAGCCTTGTATTGTCGTGCATTAGCCTTGCCTTGCCTCACCGTGCCTTGCCTTGTGTTACCCTTTCCTTGCCTGGCCGTGCATTGCCTAGCCGTGCGTTGCCGTCCCTTCGCCTTGTTTCCCCTTGCCGTGCCGTGACTTTTGTTACACTTGCCTTGCCTTGCTTTGCCTTGCCTTCCTTTCCTTCCGTTTCTTTTTCCCTGCCGAGCCGTGTACTGCCTAGCCTTGCGTTGTCGTGCATTAGCCTTCCCTCGCCTGACAGTGCCTTGCCTTGCGTTACCCTTTCCTTGCCTGGCCGTGCATTGCCTAGTCCTGCGTTGTCGTGCCTTAGCCTTGTTTCCCCTTGCCGTGCCGTTCCTTCCGTTACCCTTGCCTTGCCTTGCTTTCCCTTGCCTTCCTTGCCTTCCGTTACTCTTTGCTTGCCTTCCGTGCATTGCCTAGCCTTGCGTTGTCGTGCCTTAGCCTTGCCTCGCCTGACCGTGCCTTGCCTTGCGTTAGCATTTCCTTGCCTTGCCGTGCATTGCCTAGCCTTGCGTTGTCGTGCCTTAGCCTTGTTTCCCCTTGCCGTGCCGTGCCTTTTGTTACACTTGCCTTGCCTGGATTTGCCTTGCCTTCCTTTCCTTCCGTTACTCTTTCCTTGCCTTACCGTGCACTGCCTAACCTTGCGTTGTCGTGCATTAGCCTTGGCTTGCCTGAGCGTGCCTTGCCTTGCGTTACCCTTTCCTTGGCTGGCCGTGCATTGCCTAGCCGTGCGTTGCCGTCCCTTAGCCTTGTTTCCCCTTGAGGTGCCGTTCCTTCTGTTACCCTTGTCTTGCCTGGCCTTCCCTTGCCTTCCTTGCCATCCGTTACTCTTTGCTTGCCTTCCCTGCATTGCATAGCCTTGTGTTGTCGTACCTTAGCCTTGCCTCGCTTGACCGTGCCTTGCCTTGCGTTAGCCTTACCTTGCCTTGCCGTGCATTGCCTAGCCGTGCGTTGTCGTGCCTTAGCCTTGTTTCCCCTTGCCGTGACGTGCCTTTTGTTACACTTGCCTTGCCTGGATTTGCCTTGCCTTCCTTTCCTTCCGTTACTCTTTCCTTGCCTTACCGTGCACTGCCTAGCCTTGCGTTGTCGTGCATTAGCCTTGCCTTGCCTGACCGTGCCTTGCCTTGCGTTACCCTTTCCTTGGCTGGCCGTGCATTGCCTAGCCGTGCGTTGCCGTGCCTTAGCCTTGTTTGCCCTTGCCGAGCCGTTCCTTCTGTTACGCTTGCCTTCCCTTGCTTTCCCTTGCCTTCCTGGCCTTCCGTTCCTCTTTGCTTGCCTTCCGTGCATTGCCTAGCCTTGCGTTGTCGTGCCTTAGCCTTGCCTTGCCTCACCGTGCCTTGCCTTGCGTTACCCTTTCCTTGCCTTGCCGTGCATTGCCTAGCCGTGCGTTGTCGTGCCTTAGCCTTGTTTCCCCTTGCCGTGCGTTTCCTTCCGTTACCCTTGCCTTGCCTTGCTTTCCCGTGCCTTCCTTGCCTTCCGTTACTCTTTGCTTGCCTTCCGTGCATTGCCTAGCCTTGAGTTTCGTGCCTTAGCCTTGCCTCGTCTGACCGTGCCTTCCCTTGCGTTACCCTTTCCTTGCCTTGCCGTGCATTGCCTAGCCCTGCGTTGTCGTGCATTAGCCTTGCCTTGCCTCACCGTGCCTTGCCTTGCGTTACCCTTTCCTTGCCTTGCCGTTCATTGCCCAGCCGTGCGTTGTCGTGCCTTAGCCTATTTTCCCCTTGCCGTGCGTTTCCTTCCGTTACCCTTACCTTGCTGTGCTTTCCCTGGCCTTGCTTGCCTTCCGTTACTCTTTGCTTGCCTTCCGTGCATTGCGTAGCCTTGCGTTGTCGTGCTTTAGCCTTTTTTCACCTTGCCATAGCCTTGCTTGCGTTGCCTTGCTTTGCCTTGCTTTCCTTGCCTTCCGTTATTCTTTGCTTGCCTTCCGTGCATTGTCTAGCCTTGCGTTGTCGTTCCTTAGCCTTGCCTCGCCTGACCGTGCCTTGCCTTGCGTTACCCTTTCCTTGCCTTGCCGTGCATTGCCTAGCCGTGCGTTGTCGTGCCTTAGCCTTGTTTCCCCTTGCCGTGACGTGCCTTTTGTTACACTTGCCTTGCCTTGCTTTGCCTTGCCTTCCTTTCCTTCCGTTACTCTTTCCCTGCCTAGCCGTGCACTGCCTAGCCGTGCGTTGTCGTGCATTAGCCTTGCCTTGCCTCACCGTGCCTTGCCTTGCGTTACCCTTTCCTTGCCTTGCCGTGCATTGCCTAGCCGTGCGTTGTCGTGCCATAGCCTTGTTTCACCTTGCTATAGCCTTGCTTGCGTTGCCTTGCTTTGCCTTGCCTTCCTTGCCTTCCGTTACTCTTTGCTTGCCTTCCGTGCATTGCCTAGCCGTGCGTTGTCGTGCCATAGCCTTGTTTCACATTGCTATAGCCTTGCTTGCGTTGCCTTGCTTTGCCTTGCCTTCCTTGCCTTCCGTTACTCTTTGCTTGCCTTCCGTGCATTAACTAGCCTTGTATTGTCGTGCATTAGCCTTGCCTTGCCTCACCCTGCCTTGCCTTGCGTTACCATTTCCTTGCCTGGCCGTGCATTGCCTAGCCGTGCGTTGCCGTCCCTTCGCCTTGTTTCCCATTGCCGTGCCGTGCCTTTTGTTACACTTGCCTTGCCTTGCTTTGCCTTGCCTTCCTTTCCTTCCGTTACTCTTTCCCTGCCTAGCCGTGCACTGCCTAGCCGTGCGTTGTCGTGCATTAGCCTTGCCTTGCCTCACCGTGCCTTGCCTTGCGTTACCCTTTCCTTGTCTTGCCGTGCATTGCCTAGCCGTGCGTTGTCGTGCCATAGCCTTGTTTCACCTTGCTATAACCTTGCTTGCGTTGCCTTGCTTTCCCTTGCCTTCCTTGCCTTCCGTTACTCTTTGCTTGCCTTCCGTGCATTGCCTAGCCTTGCGTTGTCGTGCCTTAGCCTTGCCTCGTCTGACCGTGCCTTCCCTTGCGTTACCCTTTCCTTGCCTTGCCGTGCATTGCCTAGCCGTGCGTTGTCGTGCCTTAGCCTTGTTTCCCCTTGCCGTGCCGTGCCTTTTGTTACACTTGCCTTGCCTGGATTTGCCTTGCCTTCCTTTCCTTCCGTTACTCTTTCCCTGCCTAGCCGTGCACTGCCTAGCCTTGCGTTGTCGTGAATTAGCCTTCCCTCGCCTGACAGTGCCTTGCCTTGCGTTAGCCTTTCCTTGCCTTGCCGTGCATTGCCTAGCCGTGCGTTGTCGTGCCTTAGGCTGGTTTCCCCTTTCTGTGCCGTTCCTTCCCTTACCCTTCCCTTGCCTTGCTTTCCCTTGCTTTCCTTGCCTTACGTTACTCTTTGCTTACCTTCCGTGCATTGCCTAGCCTTGCGTTGTCGTGCCTTAGCCTTGCCTCGCATGACAGTTCCTTGCCTTGCGTTACCCTTTCCTTGCGTTGCCGTGCATTGCCTAGCCGTGCGTTGTCGTGCCTTAGCCTTGTTTCCCCTTGCCGTGCCGTGCCTTTTGTTACACTTGCCTTGCCTGGATTTGCCTTGCCTTCCTTTCCTTCCGTTTGTCTTGCCTTACCGTGCACTGTCTAGCCTTGCGTTGTCGTGCATTAGCCTTGCCTCACCTGACCGTGCCTTGCCTTGCGTTACCCTTTCCTTGGCTGGCCGTGCATTGCCTAGCCTTGCGTTGCCGTCCCTTAGCCTTGTTTGCCCTTGCCGAGCGGTTCCTTCTGTTACCCTTGCCTTCCCTTGCTTTCCCTTGCCTTCCTTGCCTTCCGTTACTCTTTGCTTGCCTTCCGTGCATTGCCTAGCCTTGTATTGTCGTGCATTAGCCTTGCCTTGCCTCACCGTGCCTTGCCTTGCGTTAGCCTTTCGTTGCCTGGCCGTGCATTGCCTAGCCGTGCGTTGCCGTCCCTTCGCCTTGTTTCCCCTTGCCGTGCCGTGCCTTTTGTTACACTTGCCTAGCCTTGCTTTGCCTTGCCTTCCTTTCCTTCCGTTACTCTTTCCCTGCCTAGCCGTGCACTGCCTAGCCTTGCGTTGTCGTGCATTAGCCTTCCCTCGCCTGACAGTGCCTTGCCTTGCGTTACCCTTTCCTTGCCTTGCCGTGCATTGCCTAGTCCTGCGTTGTCGTGCCTTAGCCTTGTTTCCCCTTGCCGTGCCGTTCCTTCCGTTACCCTTGCCTTGCCTTGCTTTCCCTTGCCTTCCTTGCCTTCCGTTACACTTTGCTTGCCTTCCGTGCATTGCCTAGCCTTGCGTTGTCGTGCCTTAGCCTTGCCTCGCCTGACCGTGCCTTGCCTTGCGTTAGCCTTTCCTTGCCTTGCCGTGCATTGCCTAGCCGTGCGTTGTCGTGCATTAGCCTTGCCTTGCCTCACCGTGCCTTGCCTTGCGTTACCCTTTCCTTGCCTTGCCGTGCATTGCCTAGCCGTGCGTTGTCGTGCCTTAGCCTTGTTTCCCCTTGCCGTGCCGTGCCTTTTGTTACACTTGCCTTGCCTGGATTTGCATTGCCTTCCTTTCCTTCCGTTACTCTTTCCTTGCCTTACCGTGCACTGCCTAGCCTTGCGTTGTCGTGCATTAGCCTTGCCTTGCCTGACCGTGCCTTGCCTTGCGTTCCCCTTCCTTGGCTGGCCGTGCATTGCCTAGCCGTGCGTTGCCGTCCCTTAGCCTTGTTTGCCCTTGCCGAGCCGTTCCTTCTCTTACCCTTGCCTTCCCTTGCTTTCCCTTGCCTTCCTTGCCTTCCGTTACTCTTTGCTTGCCTTCCGTGCATTGCCTAGCCTTGCGTTGTTGTGCCTTAGCCTTGCCTCGTCTGACCGTGCCTTCCCTTGCGTTACCCTTTCCTTGCCTTGCCGTGCATTGCCTAGCCGTGCGTTGTCGTGCATTAGCCTTGCCTTGCCTCACCGTGCCTTGCCTTGCGTTACCCTTTCCTTGCCTTGCCGTGCATTGCCTAGCCGTGCGTTGTCGTGCCTTAGCCTTGTTTCCCCTTGCCGTGAGTTTCCTTCCGTTACCCTTGCCTTGCCTTGCTTTCCCTTGCCTTCCTTGCCTTCCGTTCCTCTTTGCTTGCCTTCCGTGCATTGCCTAGCCTTGCGTTGTCGTGCCTTAGCCTTGCCTCGTCTGAACGTGCCTTCCCTTGCGTTACCCTTTCCTTGCCTTGCCGTGCATTGCCTAGCCGTGCGTTGTCGTGCATTAGCCTTGCCTTGCCTGACCGTGCCTTGCCTTGCGTTACCCTTTCCTTGCCTTGCCGTGCATTGCCTAGCCGTGCGTTGTCGTGCCTTAGCCTTGTTTCACCTTGCCATAGCCTTGCTTGCGTTGCCTTGCTTTGCCTTGCCTTCCTTGCCTTCCGTTACTCTTTGCTTGCCTTCCGTGCATTGCCTAGCCTTGCGTTGTCGTGCCTTAGCCTTTTTTCACCTTGCCATAGCCTTGCTTGCGTTGCCTTGCTTTGCCTTGCATTCCTTGCCTTCCGTTAGTCTTTGCTTGCCTTCCGTGCATTGCCTAGCCTTGTATTTTCGTGCATTAGCCTTGCCTTGCCTCACCGTGCCTTGCCTTGCGTTACCCTTTCCTTGCCTGGCCGTGCATTGCCTAGCCGTGCGTTTCCGTGCCTTAGCCTTGTTTCCCCTTGCCGTGCCGTTCCTTCCGTTACCCTTGCCTTGCCTTGCTTTCCCTTGCCTTCCTTGCCTTCCGTTACTCTTTGCTTGCCTTCCGTGCATTGCCTAGCCTTGCGTTGTCGTGCCTTAGCCTTGCCTCGCCTGACCGTGCCTTGCCTTGCGTTAGCCTTTCCTTCCCTTGCCGTGCATTGCCTAGCCGTGCGTTGTCGTGCATTAGCCTTGCCTTGCCTCACTGTGCCTTGCCTTGAGTTACCCTTTCCTTGCCTTGCCGTGCATTGCCTAGCCGTGCGTTGTCGTGCATTAGCCTTGCCTTGCCTCACCGTGCCTTGCCTTGCGTTACCCTTTCCTTTCCTTGCCGTGCATTGCCTAGCCGTGCGTTGTCGTGCCTTAGCTTGTTTCACCTTGCTATAGCCTTGCTTGCGTTGCCTTGCTTTGCCTTGCCTTCCTTGCCTTCCGTTGCTCTTTGCTTGCCTTCCGTGCATTGCCTAGCCTTGCGTTGTCGTGCCTTAGCCTTTTGTCACCTTGCCATAGCCTTGCTTGCGTTGCCTTGCTTTGCCTTGCATTCCTTGCCTTCCGTTACTCTTTGCTTGCCTTCCGTGCATTGCCTAGCCTTGTATTGTCGTGCATTAGCCTTGCCTTGCCTCACCGTGCCTTGCCTTGTGTTACCCTTTCCTTGCCTGGCCGTGCATTGCCTAGCCGTGCGTTGCCGTCCCTTCGCCTTGTTTCCCCTTGCCGTGCCGTGACTTTTGTTACACTTGCCTTGCCTTGCTTTGCCTTGCCTTCCTTTCCTTCCGTTTCTTTTTCCCTGCCGAGCCGTGTACTGCCTAGCCTTGCGTTGTCGTGCATTAGCCTTCCCTCGCCTGACAGTGCCTTGCCTTGCGTTACCCTTTCCTTGCCTGGCCGTGCATTGCCTAGTCCTGCGTTGTCGTGCCTTAGCCTTGTTTCCCCTTGCCGTGCCGTTCCTTCCGTTACCCTTGCCTTGCCTTGCTTTCCCTTGCCTTCCTTGCCTTCCGTTACTCTTTGCTTGCCTTCCGTGCATTGCCTAGCCTTGCGTTGTCGTGCCTTAGCCTTTCCTCGCCTGACCGTGCCTTGCCTTGCGTTAGCATTTCCTTGCCTTGCCGTGCATTGCCTAGCCGTGCGTTGTCGTGCCTTAGCCTTGTTTCCCCTTGCCGTGCCGTGCCTTTTGTTACACTTGCCTTGCCTGGATTTGCCTTGCCTTCCTTTCCTTCCGTTACTCTTTCCTTGCCTTACCGTGCACTGCCTAACCTTGCGTTGTCGTGCATTAGCCTTGGCTTGCCTGAGCGTGCCTTGCCTTGCGTTACCCTTTCCTTGGCTGGCCGTGCATTGCCTAGCCGTGCGTTGCCGTCCCTTAGCCTTGTTTCCCCTTGAGGTGCCGTTCCTTCTGTTACCCTTGTCTTGCCTGGCTTTCCCTTGCCTTCCTTGCCTTCCTTGCCATCCGTTACTCTTTGCTTGCCTTCCCTGCATTGCCTAGCCTTGCGTTGTCGTACCTTAGCCTTGCCTCGCTTGACCGTGCCTTGCCTTGCGTTAGCCTTACCTTGCCTTGCCGTGCATTGCCTAGCCGTGCGTTGTCGTGCCTTAGCCTTGTTTCCCCTTGCCGTGACGTGCCTTTTGTTACACTTGCCTTGCCTGGATTTGCCTTGCCTTCCTTTCCTTCCGTTACTCTTTCCTTGCCTTACCGTGCACTGCCTAGCCTTGCGTTGTCGTGCATTAGCCTTGCCTTGCCTGACCGTGCCTTGCCTTGCGTTACCCTTTCCTTGGCTGGCCGTGCATTGCCTAGCCGTGCGTTGCCGTGCCTTAGCCTTGTTTGCCCTTGCCGAGCCGTTCCTTCTGTTACGCTTGCCTTCCCTTGCTTTCCCTTGCCTTCCTGGCCTTCCGTTCCTCTTTGCTTGCCTTCCGTGCATTGCCTAGCCTTGCGTTGTCGTGCCTTAGCCTTGCCTTGCCTCACCGTGCCTTGCCTTGCGTTACCCTTTCCTTGCCTTGCCGTGCATTGCCTAGCCGTGCGTTGTCGTGCCTTAGCCTTGTTTCCCCTTGCCGTGCGTTTCCTTCCGTTACCCTTGCCTTGCCTTGCTTTCCCCGTGCCTTCCTTGCCTTCCGTTACTCTTTGCTTGCCTTCCGTGCATTGCCTAGCCTTGAGTTTCGTGCCTTAGCCTTGCCTCGTCTGACCGTGCCTTCCCTTGCGTTACCCTTTCCTTGCCTTGCCGTGCATTGCCTAGCCCTGCGTTGTCGTGCATTAGCCTTGCCTTGCCTCACCGTGCCTTGCCTTGCGTTACCCTTTCCTTGCCTTGCCGTTCATTGCCTAGCCGTGCGTTGTCGTGCCTTAGCCTATTTTCCCCTTGCCGTGCGTTTCCTTCCGTTACCCTTACCTTGCTGTGCTTTCCCTGGCCTTGCTTGCCTTCCGTTACTCTTTGCTTGCCTTCCGTGCATTGCGTAGCCTTGCGTTGTCGTGCTTTAGCCTTTTTTCACCTTGCCATAGCCTTGCTTGCGTTGCCTTGCTTTGCCTTGCTTTCCTTGCCTTCCGTTATTCTTTGCTTGCCTTCCGTGCATTGTCTAGCCTTGCGTTGTCGTTCCTTAGCCTTGCCTCGCCTGACCGTGCCTTGCCTTGCGTTACCCTTTCCTTGCCTTGCCGTGCATTGCCTAGCCGTGCGTTGTCGTGCCTTAGCCTTGTTTCCCCTTGCCGTGACGTGCCTTTTGTTACACTTGCCTTGCCTTGCTTTGCCTTGCCTTCCTTTCCTTCCGTTACTCTTTCCCTGCCTAGCCGTGCACTGCCTAGCCGTGCGTTGTCGTGCATTAGCCTTGCCTTGCCTCACCGTGCCTTGCCTTGCGTTACCCTTTCCTTGCCTTGCCGTGCATTGCCTAGCCGTGCGTTGTCGTGCCATAGCCTTGTTTCACCTTGCTATAGCCTTGCTTGCGTTGCCTTGCTTTGCCTTGCCTTCCTTGCCTTCCGTTACTCTTTGCTTGCCTTCCGTGCATTGCCTAGCCGTGCGTTGTCGTGCCATAGCCTTGTTTCACATTGCTATAGCCTTGCTTGCGTTGCCTTGCTTTGCCTTGCCTTCCTTGCCTTCCGTTACTCTTTGCTTGCCTTCCGTGCATTAACTAGCCTTGTATTGTCGTGCATTAGCCTTGCCTTGCCTCACCCTGCCTTGCCTTGCGTTACCATTTCCTTGCCTGGCCGTGCATTGCCTAGCCGTGCGTTGCCGTCCCTTCGCCTTGTTTCCCATTGCCGTGCCGTGCCTTTTGTTACACTTGCCTTGCCTTGCTTTGCCTTGCCTTCCTTTCCTTCCGTTACTCTTTCCCTGCCTAGCCGTGCACTGCCTAGCCGTGCGTTGTCGTGCATTAGCCTTGCCTTGCCTCACCGTGCCTTGCCTTGCGTTACCCTTTCCTTGTCTTGCCGTGTATTGCCTAGCCGTGCGTTGTCGTGCCATAGCCTTGTTTCACCTTGCTATAACCTTGCTTGCGTTGCCTTGCTTTCCCTTGCCTTCCTTGCCTTCCGTTCCTCTTTGCTTGCCTTCCGTGCATTGCCTAGCGTTGCGTTGTCGTGCCTTAGCCTTGCCTCGTCTGACCGTGCCTTCCCTTGCGTTACCCTTTCCTTGCCTTGCCGTGCATTGCCTAGCCGTGCGTTGTCGTGCCTTAGCCTTGTTTCCCCTTGCCGTGCCGTGCCTTTTGTTACACTTGCCTTGCCTGGATTTGCCTTGCCTTCCTTTCCTTCCGTTACTCTTTCCCTGCCTAGCCGTGCACTGCCTAGCCTTGCGTTGTCGTGAATTAGCCTTCCCTCGCCTGACAGTGCCTTGCCTTGCGTTAGCCTTTCCTTGCCTTGCCGTGCATTGCCTAGCCGTGCGTTGTCGTGCCTTAGGCTGGTTTCCCCTTTCTGTGCCGTTCCTTCCCTTACCCTTCCCTTGCCTTGCTTTCCCTTGCTTTCCTTGCCTTACGTTACTCTTTGCTTACCTTCCGTGCATTGCCTGGCCTTGCGTTGTCGTGCCTTAGCCTTGCCTCGCCTGACAGTTCCTTGCCTTGCGTTACCCTTTCCTTGCGTTGCCGTGCATTGCCTAGCCGTGCGTTGTCGTGCATTAGCCTTGCCTTGCCTCACCGTGCCTTGCCTTGCGTTACCCTTTCCTTGCCTTGCCGTGCATTGCCTAGCGTGCGTTGTCGTGCCTTAGCCTTGTTTCCCCTTGCCGTGCCGTGCCTTTTGTTACACTTGCCTTGCCTGGATTTGCCTTGCCTTCCTTTCCTTCCGTTACTCTTTCCTTGCCTTACCGTGCACTGCCTAGCCTTGCGTTGTCGTGCATTAGCCTTGCCTTGCCTGACCGTGCCTTGCCTTGCGTTCCCCTTCCTTGGCTGGCCGTGCATTGCCTAGCCGTGCGTTGCCGTCCCTTAGCCTTGTTTGCCCTTGCCGAGCCGTTCCTTCTCTTACCCTTGCCTTCCCTTGCTTTCCCTTGCCTTCCTTGCCTTCCGTTACTCTTTGCTTGCCTTCCGTGCATTGCCTAGCCTTGCGTTGTCGTGCCTTAGCCTTGCCTCGTCTGACCGTGCCTTCCCTTGCGTTACCCTTTCCTTGCCTTGCCGTGCATTGCCTAGCCGTGCGTTGTCGTGCATTAGCCTTGCCTTGCCTCACCGTGCCTTGCCTTGCGTTACCCTTTCCTTGCCTTGCCGTGCATTGCCTAGCCGTGCATTGTCGTGCCTTAGCCTTGTTTCCCCTTGCCGTGAGTTTCCTTCCGTTACCCTTGCCTTGCCTTGCTTTCCCTTGCCTTCCTTGCCTTCCGTTCCTCTTTGCTTGCCTTCCGTGCATTGCCTAGCCTTGCGTTGTCGTCCCTTAGCCTTGCCTCGTCTGAACGTGCCTTCCCTTGCGTTACCCTTTCCTTGCCTTGCCGTGCATTGCCTAGCCGTGCGTTGTCGTGCATTAGCCTTGCCTTGCCTGACCGTGCCTTGCATTGCGTTACCCTTTCCTTGCCTTGCCGTGCATTGCCTAGCCGTGCGTTGTCGTGCCTTAGCCTTGTTTCACCTTGCCATAGCCTTGCTTGCGTTGCCTTGCTTTGCCTTGCCTTCCTTGCATTCCGTTACTCTTTGCTTGCCTTCCGTGCATTGCCTAGCCTTGCGTTGTCGTGCCTTAGCCTTTTTTCACCTTGCCATAGCCTGGCTTGCGTTACCTTGCTTTGCCTTGCATTCCTTGACTTCCGTTACTCTTTGCTTGCCTTCCGTGCATTGCCTAGCCTTGTATTGTCGTGCATTAGCCTTGCCTTGCCTCACCGTGCCTTGCCTTGCGTTAGCCTTTCCTTGCCTTGCCGTGCATTGCCTAGGCGTGTGTTGTCGTGCCTTAGCCTTGTTTCCCCTTGCCGTGCCGTGCCTTTTGTTACACTTGCCTTGCCTGGATTTGCCTTGCCTTCCTTTCCTTCAGTTTCTCTTTCCTTGCCTTACCGTACACTGTCTAGCCTTGCGTTGTCGTGCATTAGCCTTGCCTCACCTGACCGTGCCTTGCCTTGCGTTACCCTTTCCTTGGCTGGCCGTGCATTGCCTAGCCGTGCGTTGCCGTCCCTTAGCCTTGTTTCCCCTTGCCGAGCCGTTCCTTCTGTTACCCTTGCCTTGCCTTGCTTTCCCTTGCCTTCCTTGCCTTCCGTTACTCTTTGCTTGCTTTCCGGGCATTGCCTAGCCTTGCGTTGTCGTGCCTTAGCCTTGCCTCGTCTGACCGTGCCTTCCCTTGCGTTACCCTTTCCTTGCCTTGCCGTGCATTGCCTAGCCGTGCGTTGTCGTGCATTAGCCTTGCCGTGCCTCACCGTGCCTTGCCTTGCGTTACCCTTTCCTTGCCTTGCCGTGCATTGCTAGCCTTGCGTTGTCGTGCCTTAGCCTTGCCTCGTCTGACCGTGCCTTGCCTTCCGTTACCCTTTCCTTGCCTTGCCGTGCATGGCCTAGCCCTTCGTTTTCGTGCATTAGCCTTGCCTCGCCTCACCGTGCGTTGCCTTGCGTTACCCTTTCCTTGCCTTGCCGTTCATTGCCTAGCCGTGCGTTGTCTTGCCTTAGCCTTGTTTCCCCTTGCCGTGCGTTTCCTTCCGTTACCCTTGCCTTGCCTTGCTTTCCCTTGCCTTCCTTGCTTTCCGTTCCTCTTTGCTTGACTTCCGTTCATTGCCTAGCCTTGCGTTGTCGTGCCTTAGCCTTGCCTCGCCTGACCGTGCCTTGCCTTGCGTTAGCCTTTCCTTGCCTTGCCGTGCACCCTTTCCTTGCCTTGCCGTGCGTTGTCGTGCCTTAGCCTTGTTTCCCCTTGCCGTGCCGTGCCTTTTGTTACACTTGCCTTGCCTGGATTTGCCTTGCCTTCCTTTCCTTCCGTTACTCTTTCCTTGCCTTACCGTGCACTGCCTAGCCTTGCGTTGTCGTGCATTAGCCTTGCCTTGCCTGACCGTGCCTTGCCTTGCGTTACCCTTTCCTTGGCTGGCCGTGCATTGCCTAGCCGTGCGTTGCCGTCCCTTAGCCTTGTTTGCCCTTGCCGAGCCGTTCCTTCTGTTACCCTTGCCTTCCCTTGCTTTCCCTTGCCTTCCTTGCCTTCCGTTACTCTTTGCTTGCCTTCCGTGCATTGCCTAGCCTTGTATTGTCGTGCATTAGCCTTGCCTTGCCTCACCGTGCCTTGCCTTGCGTTAGCCTTTCGTTGCCTGGCCGTGCATTGCCTAGCCGTGCGTTGCCGTCCCTTCGCCTTGTTTCCCCTTGCCGTGCCGTGCCTTTTGTTACACTTGCCTAGCCTTGCTTTGCCTTGCCTTCCTTTCCTTCCGTTACTCTTTCCCTGCCTAGCCGTGCACTGCCTAGCCTTGCGTTGTCGTGCATTAGCCTTCCCTCGCCTGACAGTGCCTTGCCTTGCGTTACCCTTTCCTTGCCTTGCCGTGCATTGCCTAGTCCTGCGTTGTCGTGCCTTAGCCTTGTTTCCCCTTGCCGTGCCGTTCCTTCCGTTACCCTTGCCTTGCCTTGCTTTCCCTTGCCTTCCTTGCTTTCCGTTACACTTTGCTTGCCTTCCGTGCATTGCCTAGCCTTGCGTTGTCGTGCCTTAGCCTTGCCTCGCCTGACCGTGCCTTGCCTTGCGTTAGCCTTTCGTTGCCTTGCCGTGCATTGCCTAGCCGTGCGTTGTCGTGCATTAGCCTTGCCTTGCCTCACCGTGCCTTGCCTTGCGTTACCCTTTCCTTGCCTTGCCGTGCATTGCCTAGCCGTGCGTTGTCGTGCCTTAGCCTTGTTTCCCCTTGCCGTGCCGTGCCTTTTGTTACACTTGCCTTGCCTGGATTTGCATTGCCTTCCTTTCCTTCCGTTACTCTTTCCTTGCCTTACCGTGCACTGCCTAGCCTTGCGTTGTCGTGCATTAGCCTTGCCTTGCCTGACCGTGCCTTGCCTTGCGTTACCCTTTCCTTGGCTGCCCGTGCATTGCCTAGCCGTGCGTTGCTGTCCCTTAGCCTTGTTTGCCCTTGCCGAGCCGTTCCTTCTCTTACCCTTGCCTTCCCTTGCTTTCCCTTGCCTTCCTTGCCTTCCGTTACTCTTTGCTTGCCTTCCGTGCATTGCCTAGCCTTGCGTTGTTGTGCCTTAGCCTTGCCTTGTCTGACCGTGCCTTCCCTTGCGTTACCCTTTCCTTGCCTTGCCGTGCATTGCCTAGCCGTGCGTTGTCGTGCATTAGCCTTGCCTTGCCTCACCGTGCCTTGCCTTGCGTTACCCTTTCCTTGCCTTGCCGTGCATTGCCTAGCCGTGCGTTGTCGTGCCTTAGCCTTGTTTCCCCTTGCCGTGAGTTTCCTTCCGTTACCCTTGCCTTGCCTTGCTTTCCCTTGCCTTCCTTGCCTTCCGTTCCTCTTTGCTTGCCTTCCGTGCATTGCCTAGCCTTGCGTTGTCGTGCCTTAGCCTTGCCTCGTCTGAACGTGCCTTCCCTTGCGTTACCCTTTCCTTGCCTTGCCGTGCATTGCCTAGCCGTGCGTTGTCGTGCATTAGCCTTGCCTTGCCTCACCGTGCCTTGCCTTGCGTTACCCTTTCCTTGCCTTGCCGTGCATTGCCTAGCCGTGCGTTGTCGTGCCTTAGCCTTCTTTCACCTTGCTATAGCCTTGCTTGCGTTGCCTTGCTTTGCCTTGCCTTCCTTGCATTCCGTTACTCTTTGCTTGCCTTCCGTGCATTGCCTAGCCTTGCGTTGTCGTGCCTTAGCCTTTTTTCACCTTGCCATAGCCTGGCTTGCGTTGCCTTGCTTTGCCTTGCATTCCTTGCCTTCCGTTACTCTTTGCTTGCCTTCCGTGCATTGCCTAGCCTTGTATTGTCGTGCATTAGCCTTGCCTTGCCTCACCGTGCCTTGCCTTGCGTTAGCCTTTCCTTGCCTTGCCGTGCATTGCCTAGGCGTGCGTTGTCGTGCCTTAGCCTTGTTTCCCCTTGCCGTGCCGTGCCTTTTGTTACACTTGCCTTGCCTGGATTTGCCTTGCCTTCCTTTCCTTCCGTTTCTCTTTCCTTGCCTTACCGTGCACTGTCTAGCCTTGCGTTGTCGTGCATTAGCCTTGCCTCACCTGACCGTGCCTTGCCTTGCGTTACCCTTTCCTTGGCTGGCCGTGCATTGCCTAGCCGTGCGTTGCCGTTCCTTAGCCTTGTTTGCCCTTGCCGAGCCGTTCCTTCTCTTACCCTTGCCTTCCCTTGCTTTCCCTTGCCTTCCTTGCCTTCCGTTACTCTTTGCTTGCCTTCCGTGCATTGCCTAGCCTTGCGTTGTTGTGCCTTAGCCTTGCCTCGTGTGACCGTGCCTTCCCTTGCGTTACCCTTTCCTTGGCTGGCCGTGCATTGCCTAGCCGTGCGTTGCCGTCCCTTAGCCTTGTTTGCCCTTGCAGAGCCGTTCCTTCTCTTACCCTTGCCTTCCCTTGCTTTCCCTTGCCTTCCTTGCCTTCCGTTACTCTTTGCTTGCCTTCCGTGCATTGCCTAGCCTTGCGTTGTTGTGCCTTAGCCTTGCCTCGTCTGACCGTGCCTTCCCTTGAGTTACCCTTTCCTTGCCTTGCCGTGCATTGCCTAGCCGTGCGTTGTCGTGCATTGGCCTTGCCTTGCCTCACCGTGCCTTGCCTTGCGTTACCCTTTCCTTGCCTTGCCGTGCATTGCCTAGCCGTGCGTTGTCGTGCCTTAGCCTTGTTTCCCCTTGCCGTGAGTTTCCTTCCGTTACCCTTGCCTTGCCTTGCTTTCCCTTGCCTTCCTTGCCTTCCGTTCCTCTTTGCCTGCCTTCCGTGCATTGCCTAGCCTTGCGTTGTCGTGCCTTAGCCTTGCCTCGTCTGAACGTGCCTTCCCTTGCGTTACCCTTTCCTTGCCTTGCCGTGCATTGCCTAGCCGTGCGTTGTCGTGCATTAGCCTTGCCTTGCCTCACCGTACCTTGCCTTGCGTTACCCTTTCCTTGCCTTGCCGTTCATTGCCTAGCCGTGCATTGTCGTGCCTTAGCCTTGTTTCCCCTTGCCGTGCGTTTCCTTCCATTACCCTTGCCTTGCCATGCTTTTCCGGGCCTTCCTTGCCTTCCGTTACTTTTGCTTGCCTTCCGTGCATTGCGTAGCCTTGCGTTGTCGTGCTTTAGCCTTTTTTCACCTTGCCATAGCCTTGCTTGCGTTGCCTTGCTTTTCCTTGCATTCCTTGCCTTCCGGTACTCTTTGATTGCCTTCCGTGCATTGTCTAGCCTTGCGTTGTCGTTCCTTAGCCTTGCATCGCCTGACCGTGCCTTGCCTTGCGTTACCCTTTCCTTGCCTTGCCGTGCATTGTCTAGCCGTGCGTTGTCGTGCATTAGCCTTGCCTTGCCTGACCGTGCCTTGCCTTGCGTTACCCTTTCCTTGCCTTGCCGTGCATTGCCTAGCCGTGCGTTGTCGTGCCTTAGCCTTGTTTCACCTTGCTATAGCCTTGCTTGCGTTGCCTTGCTTTGCCTTGCCTTCCTTGCCTTCCGTTACTCTTTGCTTGCCTTCCGTGCATTGCCTAGCCTTGCGTTGTCGTGCCTTAGCCTTTTTTCACCTTGCCATAGCCTTGCTTGCGTTGCCTTGCTTTTCCTTGCATTCCTTGCCTTCCGGTACTCTTTGATTGCCTTCCGTGCATTGCCTAGCCTTGCGTTGTCGTGCCTTAGCCTTGCCTCGTCTGACCGTGCCTTGCCTTCCGTTACCCTTTCCTTGCCTTGCCGTGCATGGCCTAGCCCTGCGTTGTCTTGCATTAGCCTTGCCTTGCCTCACCGTGCCTTGCCTTGCGTTACCCTTTCCTTGCCTTGCCGTGCATTGCCTAGCCGTGCGTTGTCGTGCCTTAGCCTTGTTTCCCCTTGCCGTGCCGTGCCTTTTGTTACACTTGCCTTGCCTGGATTTGCCTTGCCTTCCTTTCCTTCCGTTTGTCTTTCCTTGCCTTACCGTGCACTGTCTAGCCTTGCGTTGTCGTGCATTAGCCTTGCCTCACCTGACCGTGCCTTGCCTTGCGTTACCCTTTCCTTGGCTGGCCGTGCATTGCCTAGCCGTGCGTTGCCGTCCCTTAGCCTTGTTTCCCCTTGCCGAGCCGTTCCTTCTGTTACCCTTGCCTTGCCTTGCTTTCCCTTGCCTTCCTTGCCTTCCGTTACTCTTTGCTTGCTTTCCGGGCATTGCCTAGCCTTGCGTTGTCGTGCCTTAGCCTTGCCTCGTCTGACCGTGCCTTCCCTTGCGTTACCCTTTCCTTGCCTTGCCGTGCATTGCCTAGCCGTGCGTTTTCGTGCATTAGCCTTGCCTTGCCTCACCGTGCCTTGCCTTGCGTTACCCTTTCCTTGCCTTGCCGTGCATTGCCTAGCCGTGCGTTGTCGTGCCTTAGCCTTGCCTCATCTGACCGTGCCTTGCCTTCCGTTACCCTTTCCTTGCCTTGCCGTGCATGGCGTAGCCCTTCGTTGTCGTGCATTAGCCTTGCCTTGCCTCACCGTGCCTTGCCTTGCGTTACCCTTTCCTTGCCTTGCCGTTCATTGCCTAGCCGTGCGTTGTCTTGCCTTAGCCTTGTTTCCCCTTGCCGTGCGTTTCCTTCCGTTACCCTTGCCTTGCCTTGCTTTCCCTTGCCTTCCTTGCTTTCCGTTCCTCTTTGCTTGCCTTCCGTGCATTGCCTAGCCTTGCGTTGTCGTGCCTTAGCCTTGCCTCGCCTGACCGTGCCTTGCCTTGCGTTACCCTTTCCTTGCCTTGCCATGCATTGCCTTGCCGTGCGTTGTCGTGCCTTAGCCTTGTTTCCCTTTGCCGTGCATTTCCTTCCGTTACCCTTGCCTTCCCTTGCTTTCCCTTGCCTTCCTTCCCTTCCGTTACTCTTTGCTTGCCTTCCGTGCATTGTCTAGCCTTGCGTTGTCGTTCCTTAGCCTTGCCTCGTCTGACCGTGCCTTCCCTTGCGTTACCCTTTCCTTGCCTTGCCGTGCATTGCCTAGCCGTGCGTTGTCGTGCCTTAGCCTTGTTTCCCCTTGCCGTGCGTTTCCTTCCGTTACCCTTGCCTTACCTTGCTTTCCCTTGCCTTCCTTGCTTTCCGTTCCTCTTTGCTTGCCTTCCGTGCATTGCCTAGCCTTGCGTTGTCGTGCCTTAGCCTTGCCTCGCCTGACCGTGCCTTGCCTTGCGTTAGCCTTTCCTTGCCTTGCCGTGCATTGCCTAGCAGTGCGTTGTCGTGCCTTAGCCTTGTTTCCCCTAGCCGTGCCGTGCATTTTGTTACACTTGCCTTGCCTGGATTTGCCTTGCCTTCCTTTCCTTCCGTTACTCTTTCCTTGCCTTACCGTGCACTACCTAGCCTTGCGTTGTCGTGCATTAGCCTTGCCTTGCCTGACCGTGCCTTGCCTTGCGTTACCCTTTCCTTGGCTGGCCGTGCATTGCCTAGCCGTGCGTTGCCGTCCCTTAGCCTTGTTTGCCCTTGCCGAGCCGTTCCTTCTGTTACCCTTGCCTTCCCTTGCTTTCCCTTGCCTTCCTTGCCTTCCGTTATTCTTTGCTTGCCTTCCGTGCATTGCCTAGCCTTGTATTGTCGTGCATTAGCCTTGCCTTGCCTCACCGTGCCTTGCCTTGCGTTAGCCTTTCGTTGCCTGGCCGTGCATTGCCTAGCCGTGCGTTGCCGTCCCTTCGCCTTGTTACCCCTTGCCGTGCCGTGCCTTTTGTTACACTTCCTAGCCTTGCTTTGCCTTGCCTTCCTTTCCTTCCGTTACTCTTTCCCTGCCTAGCCGTGCACTGCCTAGCCTTGCGTTGTCGTGCATTAGCCTTCCCTCGCCTGACAGTGCCTTGCCTTGCGTTACCCTTTCCTTGCCTTGCCGTGCATTGCCTAGTCCTGCGTTGTCGTGCCTTAGCCTTGTTTCCCCTTGCCGTGCCGTTCCTTCCGTTACCCTTGCCTTGCCTTGCTTTCCCTTGCCTTCCTTGCCTTCCGTTACACTTTGCTTGCCTTCCGTGCATTGCCTAGCCTTGCGTTGTCGTGCCTTAGCCTTGCCTCGCCTGACCGTGCCTTGCCTTGCGTTAGCCTTTCGTTGCCTTGCCGTGCATTGCCTAGCCGTGCGTTGTCGTGCATTAGCCTTGCCTTGCCTCACCGTGCCTTGCCTTGCGTTACCCTTTCCTTGCCTTGCCGTGCATTGCCTAGCCGTGCGTTGTCGTGCCTTAGCCTTGTTTCCCCTTGCCGTGCCGTGCCTTTTGTTACACTTGCCTTGCCTGGATTTGCATTGCCTTCCTTTCCTTCCGTTACCCTTTCTTTGCCTTGCCGTGCATTGCCTAGCCGTGCGTTGTCGTGCCTTAGCCTTTTTTCACCTTGCTATAGCCTTGCTTGCGTTGCCTTGCTTTGCCTTGCCTTCCTTGCCTTCCGTTACTCTTTGCTTGCCTTCCGTGCATTGCCTAGCCTTGCGTTGTCGTGCCTTAGCCTTTTTTCACCTTGCCATAGCCTTGCTTGCGTTTCCTTGCTTTGCCTTGCATTCCTTGCCTTCCGTTACTCTTTGCTTGCCTTCCGTGCATTGCCTAGCCTTGTATTGTCGTGCATTAGCCTTGCCTTGCCTCACCGTGCCTTGCCTTGCGTTAGCCTTTCCTTGCCTGGCCGTGCATTGCCTAGCCATGCGTTGCCGTCCCTTCGCCTTGTTTCCCCTTGCCGTGCCGTGCCTTTTGTTACACTTGCCTTCCCTTGCTTTGCCTTGCCTTCCTTTCCTTCCGTTACTCTTTCCCTGCCTAGCCGTGCACTGCCTAGCCTTGCGTTCTCGTGCATTAGCCTTCCCTCGCCTGACTGTGCCTTCCCTTGCGTTACCCTTTCCTTGCCTTGCCGTGCATTGCCTAGCCCTGCGTTGTCGTGCATTAGCCTTGCCTTGCCTCACCGTGACTTGCCTTGCGTTACCCTCTCCTTGCCTTGCCGGTCATTGCCTAGCCGTGCGTTGTCTTGCCTTAGCCTTGTTTCCCCTTGCCGTGCGTTTCCTTCCGTTACCCTTGCCTTGCCTT
This sequence comes from Macrotis lagotis, assembly GCF_037893015.1. NCBI lineage: Eukaryota > Metazoa > Chordata > Mammalia > Peramelemorphia > Peramelidae > Macrotis > Macrotis lagotis. The sequence continues at coordinate 331,124 of NW_027421936.1, read as the reverse complement.
GCTTTCCCTTGCCTTCCTTGCTTTCCGTTACTCTTTGCTTGCCTTCCGTGCATTGCCTAGCCTTGCGTTGTCGTGCCTTAGCCTTGCCTCGCCTGACCGTGCCTTGCCTTGAATTAGCCTTTCCTTGCCTTGCCGTGCATTGCCCAGCCGTGCGTTGTCGTGCATTAGCCTTGCCTTGCCTCACCGTGCCTTGCCTTGCGTTACCCTTTCCTTGCCTTGCCGCGCATTGCGTAGCCGTGCGTTGTCGTGCCTTAGCCTTGTTTCCCCTTGCCGTGCCGTGCCTTTTGTTACACTTGCCTTGCCTGGATTTGCCTTGCCTTCCTTTCCTTCCGTTTCTCTTTCCTTGCCTTAACGTGCACTGTCTAGCCTTGCGTTGTCGTGCATTAGCCTTGCCTCACCTGACCGTGCCTTGCCTTGCGTTACCCTTTCCTTGGCTGGCCGTGCATTGCCTAGCCGTGCGTTGCCGTCCCTTAGCCTTGTTTCCCCTTGCCGAGCCGTTCCTTCTGTTACCCTTGCCTTCCCTTGCTTTCCCTTGCCTTCCTTGCCTTCCGTTACTCTTTGCTTGCTTTCCGGGCATTGCCTAGCCTTGCGTTGTCGTGCCTTAGCCTTGCCTCGTCTGACCGTGCCTTCCCTTGCGTTACCCTTTCCTTGCCTTGCCGTGCATTGCCTAGCCGTACGTTGTCGTGCATTAGCCTTGCCTTGCCTCACCGTGCCTTGCCTTGCGTTACCCTTTCCTTGCCTTGCCGTGCATTGCCTAGCCTTGCGTTGTCGTGCCTTAGCCTTGCCTCGTCTGACCGTGCCTTGCCTTCCGTTACCCTTTCCTTGCCTTGCCGTGCATGGCCTAGCCCTGCGTTGTCGTGCATTAGCCTTGCCTTGCCTCACCGTGCCTTGCCTTGCGTTACCCTTTCCTTGCCTTGCCGTGCATTGCCTAGCCGTGCGTTGTCGTGCCTTAGCCTTGTTTCCCCTTGCCGTGCCGTGCCTTTTGTTACACTTGCCTTGCCTGGATTTGCCTTGCCTTCCTTTCCTTCCGTTTGTCTTTCCTTGCCTTACCGTGCACTGTCTAGCCTTGCGTTGTCGTGCATTAGCCTTGCCTCACCTGACCGTGCCTTGCCTTGCGTTACCCTTTCCTTGGCTGGCCGTGCATTGCCTAGCCGTGCGTTGCCGTCCCTTAGCCTTGTTTCCCCTTGCCGAGCCGTTCCTTCTGTTACCCTTGCCTTGCCTTGCTTTCCCTTGCCTTCTTTGCCTTCCGTTACTCTTTGCTTGCTTTCCGGGCATTGCCTAGCCTTGCGTTGTCGTGCCTTAGCCTTGCCTCGTCTGACCGTGCCTTCCCTTGCGTTACCCTTTCCTTGCCTTGCCGTGCATTGCCTAGCCGTGCGTTTTCGTGCATTAGCCTTGCCTTGCCTCACCGTGCCTTGCCTTGCGTTACCCTTTCCTTGCCTTGCCGTGCATTGCCTAGCCGTGCGTTGTCGTGCCTTAGCCTTGCCTCATCTGACCGTGCCTTGCCTTCCGTTACCCTTTCCTTGCCTTGCCGTGCATGGCGTAGCCCTTCGTTGTCGTGCATTAGCCTTGCCTTGCCTCACCGTGCCTTGCCTTGCGTTACCCTTTCCTTGCCTTGCCGTTCATTGCCTAGCCGTGCGTTGTCTTGCCTTAGCCTTGTTTCCCCTTGCCGTGCGTTTCCTTCCGTTACCCTTGCCTTGCCTTGCTTTCCCTTGCCTTCCTTGCTTTCCGTTCCTCTTTGCTTGCCTTCCGTGCATTGCCTAGCCTTGCGTTGTCGTGCCTTAGCCTTGCCTCGCCTGACCGTGCCTTGCCTTGCGTTAGCCTTTCCTTGCCTTGCCGTGCATTGCCTAGCAGTGCGTTGTCGTGCCTTAGCCTTGTTTCCCCTTGCCGTGCCATGCCTTTTGTTACACTTGCCTTGCCCGGATTTGCCTTGCCTTCCTTTCCTTCCGTTACTCTTTCCTTGCCTTACCGTGCACTGCCTAGCCTTGCGTTGTCGTGCATTAGCCTTGCCTTGCCTGACCGTGCCTTGCCTTGCGTTACCCTTTCCTTGGCTGGCCGTGCATTGCCTAGCCGTGCGTTGCCGTCCCTTAGCCTTGTTTGCCCTTGCCGAGCCGTTCCTTCTGTTACCCTTGCCTTCCCTTGCTTTCCCTTGCCTTCCTTGCCTTCCGTTACTCTTTGCTTGCCTTCCGTGCATTGCCTAGCCTTGTATTGTCGTGCATTAGCCTTGCCTTGCCTCACCGTGCCTTGCCTTGCGTTAGCCTTTCGTTGCCTGGCCGTGCATTGCCTAGCCGTGCGTTGCCGTCCCTTCGCCTTGTTTCCCCTTGCCGTGCCGTGCCTTTTGTTACACTTGCCTTGCCTGGATTTGCCTTGCCTTCCTTTCCTTCCGTTTGTCTTTCCTTGCCTTACCGTGCACTGTCTAGCCTTGCGTTGTCGTGCATTAGCCTTGCCTCACCTGACCGTGCCTTGCCTTGCGTTACCCTTTCCTTGGCTGGCCGTGCATTGCCTAGCCGTGCGTTGCCGTCCCTTAGCCTTGTTTCCCCTTGCCGAGCCGTTCCTTCTGTTACCCTTGCCTTGCCTTGCTTTCCCTTGCCTTCTTTGCCTTCCGTTACTCTTTGCTTGCTTTCCGGGCATTGCCTAGCCTTGCGTTGTCGTGCCTTAGCCTTGCCTCGTCTGACCGTGCCTTCCCTTGCGTTACCCTTTCCTTGCCTTGCCGTGCATTGCCTAGCCGTGCGTTTTCGTGCATTAGCCTTGCCTTGCCTCACCGTGCCTTGCCTTGCGTTACCCTTTCCTTGCCTTGCCGTGCATTGCCTAGCCGTGCGTTGTCGTGCCTTAGCCTTGCCTCATCTGACCGTGCCTTGCCTTCCGTTACCCTTTCCTTGCCTTGCCGTGCATGGCGTAGCCCTTCGTTGTCGTGCATTAGCCTTGCCTTGCCTCACCGTGCCTTGCCTTGCGTTACCCTTTCCTTGCCTTGCCGTTCATTGCCTAGCCGTGCGTTGTCTTGCCTTAGCCTTGTTTCCCCTTGCCGTGCGTTTCCTTCCGTTACCCTTGCCTTGCCTTGCTTTCCCTTGCCTTCCTTGCTTTCCGTTCCTCTTTGCTTGCCTTCCGTGCATTGCCTAGCCTTGCGTTGTCGTGCCTTAGCCTTGCCTCGCCTGACCGTGCCTTGCCTTGCGTTAGCCTTTCCTTGCCTTGCCGTGCATTGCCTAGCAGTGCGTTGTCGTGCCTTAGCCTTGTTTCCCCTTGCCGTGCCATGCCTTTTGTTACACTTGCCTTGCCCGGATTTGCCTTGCCTTCCTTTCCTTCCGTTACTCTTTCCTTGCCTTACCGTGCACTGCCTAGCCTTGCGTTTCTTAGTGCATTAGCCTTGCGTTGTCGTGCATTAGCCTTGCCTTGCCTGACCGTGCCTTGCCTTGCGTTACCCTTTCCTTGGCTGGCCGTGCATTGCCTAGCCGTGCGTTGCCGTCCCTTAGCCTTGTTTGCCCTTGCCGAGCGGTTCCTTCTGTTACCCTTGCCTTCCCTTGCTTTCCCTTGCCTTCCTTGCCTTCCGTTACTCTTTGCTTGCCTTCCGTGCATTGCCTAGCCTTGTATTGTCGTGCATTAGCCTTGCCTTGCCTCACCGTGCCTTGCCTTGCGTTATCCTTTCGTTGCCTGGCCGTGCATTGCCTAGCCGTGCGTTGCCGTCCCTTCGCCTTGTTTCCCCTTGCCGTGCCGTGCCTTTTGTTACACTTGCCCAGCCTTGCTTTGCTTTGCCTTCCTTTCCTTCCGTTACTCTTTCCCTGCCTAGCCGTGCACTGCCTAGCCTTGCGTTGTCGTGCATTAGCCTTCCCTCGCCTGACAGTGCCTTGCCTTGCATTACCCTTTCCTTGCCTTGCCGTGCATTGCCTAGTCCTGCGTTGTCGTGCCTTAGCCTTGTTTCCCCTTGCCGTGCCGTTCCTTCCGTTACCCTTGCCTTGCCTTGCTTTCCCTTGCCTTCCTTGCCTTCCGTTACACTTTGCTTGCCTTCCGTGCATTGCCTAGCCTTGCGTTGTCGTGCCTTAGCCTTGCCTCGCCTGACCGTGCCTTGCCTTGCGTTTGCCTTTCCTTGCCTTGCCGTGCATTGCCTAGCCGTGCGTTGTCGTGCATTAGCCTTGCCTTGCCTCACCGTGCCTTGCCTTGCGTTACCCTTTCCTTGCCTTGCCGTGCATTGCCTAGCCGTGCGTTGTCGTGCCTTAGCCTTGTTTCCCCTTGCCGTGCCGTGCCTTTTGTTACACTTGCCTTGCCTGGATTTGCATTGCCTTCCTTTCCTTCCGTTACTCTTTCCTTGCCTTACCGTGCACTGCCTAGCCTTGCGTTGTCGTGCATTAGCCTTGCCTTGCCTGACCGTGCCTTGCCTTGCGTTACCCTTTCCTTGGCTGGCCGTGCATTGCCTAGCCGTGCGTTGCCGTCCCTTAGCCTTGTTTGCCCTTGCCGAGCCGTTCCTTCTCTTACCCTTGCCTTCCCTTGCTTTCCCTTGCCTTCCTTGCCTTCCGTTACTCTTTGCTTGCCTTCCGTGCATTGCCTAGCCTTGCGTTGTTGTGCCTTAGCCTTGCCTCGTCTGACCGTGCCTTCCCTTGCGTTACCCTTTCCTTGCCTTGCCGTGCATTGCCTAGCCGTGCGTTGTCGTGCATTAGCCTTGCCTTGCCTCACCGTGCCTTGCCTTGCGTTACCCTTTCCTTGCCTTGCCGTGCATTGCCTAGCCGTGCGTTGTCGTGCCTTAGCCTTGTTTCCCCTTGCCGTGAGTTTCCTTCCGTTACCCTTGCCTTGCCTTGCTTTCCCTTGCCTTCCTTGCCTTCCGTTCCTCTTTGCTTGCCTTCCGTGCATTGCCTAGCCTTGCGTTGTCGTGCCTTAGCCTTGCCTCGTCTGAACGTGCCTTCCCTTGCGTTACCCTTTCCTTGCCTTGCCGTGCATTGCCTAGCCGTGCGTTGTCGTGCATTAGCCTTGCCTTGCCTGACCGTGCCTTGCCTTGCGTTACCCTTTCCTTGCCTTGCCGTGCATTGCCTAGCCGTGCGTTGTCGTGCCTTAGCCTTGTTTCACCTTGCTATAGCCTTGCTTGCGTTGCCTTGCTTTGCCTTGCCTTCCTTGCATTCCGTTACTCTTTGCTTGCCTTCCGTGCATTGCCTAGCCTTGCGTTGTCGTGCCTTAGCCTTTTTTCTCCTTGCCATAGCCTGGCTTGCGTTGCCTTGCTTTGCCTTGCATTCCTTGCCTTCCGTTACTCTTTGCTTGCCTTCCGTGCATTGCCTAGCCTTGTATTGTCGTGCATTAGCCTTGCCTTGCCTCACCGTGCCTTGCCTTCCGTTAGCCTTTCCTTGCCTTGCCGTGCATTGCCTAGGCGTGCGTTGTCGTGCCTTAGCCTTGTTTCCCCTTGCCGTGCCGTGCCTTTTGTTACACTTGCCTTGCCTGGATTTGCCTTGCCTTCCTTTCCTTCCGTTTCTCTTTCCTTGCCTTACCGTGCACTGTCTAGCCTTGCGTTGTCGTGCATTAGCCTTGCCTCACCTGACCGTGCCTTGCCTTGCGTTACCCTTTCCTTGGCTGGCCGTGCATTGCCTAGCCGTGCGTTGCCGTCCCTTAGCCTTGTTTGCCCTTGCCGAGCCGTTCCTTCTCTTACCCTTGCCTTCCCTTGCTTTCCCTTGCCTTCCTTGCCTTCCGTTACTCTTTGCTTGCCTTCCGTGCATTGCCTAGCCTTGCGTTGTTGTGCCTTAGCCTTGCCTCGTGTGACCGTGCCTTCCCTTGCGTTACCCTTTCCTTGCCTTGCCGTGCATTGCCTAGCCCTGCGTTGTCGTGCATTAGCCTTGCCTTGCCTCACCGTGACTTGCCTTGCGTTACCCTCTCCTTGCCTTGCCGGTCATTGCCTAGCCGTGCGTTGTCTTGCCTTAGCCTTGTTTCCCCTTGCCGTGCGTTTCCTTCCGTTACCCTTGCCTTGCCTTGCTTTCCCTTGCGTTCCTTGCTTTCCGTTACTCTTTGCTTGCCTTCCGTGCATTGCCTAGCCTTGCGTTGTCGTGCCTTAGCCTTGCCTCGCCTGACGGTGCCTTGCCTTGAATTAGCCTTTCCTTGCCTTGCCGTGCATTGCCCAGCCGTGCGTTGTCGTGCATTAGCCTTGCCTTGCCTCACCGTGCCTTGCCTTGCGTTACCCTTTCCTTGCCTTGCCGTGCATTGCCTAGCCGTGCGTTGTCGTGCCTTAGCCTTGTTTCCCCTTGCCGTGCCGTGCCTTTTGTTACACTTGCCTTGCCTGGATTTGCCTTGCCTTCCTTTCCTTCCGTTTCTCTTTCCTTGCCTTACCGTGCACTGTCTAGCCTTGCGTTGTCGTGCATTAGCCTTGCCTCACCTGACCGTGCCTTGCCTTGCGTTACCCTTTCCTTGGCTGGCCGTGCATTGCCTAGCCGTGCGTTGCCGTCCCTTAGCCTTGTTTCCCCTTGCCGAGCCGTTCCTTCTGTTACCCTTGCCTTCCCTTGCTTTCCCTTGCCTTCCTTGCCTTCCGTTACTCTTTGCTTGCTTTCCGGGCATTGCCTAGCCTTGCGTTGTCGTGCCTTAGCCTTGCCTCGTCTGACCGTGCCTTCCCTTGCGTTACCCTTTCCTTGCCTTGCCGTGCATTGCCTAGCCGTACGTTGTCGTGCATTAGCCTTGCCTTGCCTCACCGTGCCTTGCCTTGCGTTACCCTTTCCTTGCCTTGCCGTGCATTGCCTAGCCTTGCGTTGTCGTGCCTTAGCCTTGCCTCGTCTGACCGTGCCTTGCCTTCCGTTACCCTTTCCTTGCCTTGCCGTGCATGGCCTAGCCCTGCGTTGTCGTGCATTAGCCTTGCCTTGCCTCACCGTGCCTTGCCTTGCGTTACCCTTTCCTTGCCTTGCCGTGCATTGCCTAGCCGTGCGTTGTCGTGCCTTAGCCTTGTTTCCCCTTGCCGTGCCGTGCCTTTTGTTACACTTGCCTTGCCTGGATTTGCCTTGCCTTCCTTTCCTTCCGTTTGACTTTCCTTGCCTTACCGTGCACTGTCTAGCCTTGCGTTGTCGTGCATTAGCCTTGCCTCACCTGACCGTGCCTTGCCTTGCGTTACCCTTTCCTTGGCTGGCCGTGCATTGCCTAGCCGTGCGTTGCCGTCCCTTAGCCTTGTTTCCCCTTGCCGAGCCGTTCCTTCTGTTACCCTTGCCTTGCCTTGCTTTCCCTTGCCTTCCTTGCCTTCCGTTACTCTTTGCTTGCTTTCCGGGCATTGCCTAGCCTTGCGTTGTCGTGCCTTAGCCTTGCCTCGTCTGACCGTGCCTTCCCTTGCGTTACCCTTTCCTTGCCTTGCCGTGCATTGCCTAGCCGTGCGTTTTCGTGCATTAGCCTTGCCTTGCCTCACCGTGCCTTGCCTTGCGTTACCCTTTCCTTGCCTTGCCGTGCATGGACTAGCCCTGCGTTGTCGTGCATTAGCCTTGCCTTGCCTCACCGTGCCTTGCCTTGCGTTACCCTTTCCTTGCCTTGCCGTGCATTGCCTAGCCGTGCGTTGTCGTGCCTTAGCCTTGTTTCCCCTTGCCGTGCCGTGCCTTTTGTTACACTTGCCTTGCCTGGATTTGCCTTGCCTTCCTTTCCTTCCGTTTGACTTTCCTTGCCTTACCGTGCACTGTCTAGCCTTGCGTTGTCGTGCATTAGCCTTGCCTCACCTGACCGTGCCTTGCCTTGCGTTACCCTTTCCTTGGCTGGCCGTGCATTGCCTAGCCGTGCGTTGCCGTCCCTTAGCCTTGTTTCCCCTTGCCGAGCCGTTCCTTCTGTTACCCTTGCCTTGCCTTGCTTTCCCTTGCCTTCCTTGCCTTCCGTTACTCTTTGCTTGCTTTCCGGGCATTGCCTAGCCTTGCGTTGTCGTGCCTTAGCCTTGCCTCGTCTGACCGTGCCTTCCCTTGCGTTACCCTTTCCTTGCCTTGCCGTGCATTGCCTAGCCGTGCGTTGTCGTGCCTTAGCCTTGTTTCCCCTTGCCGTGCCGTGCCTTTTGTTACACTTGCCTTGCCTGGATTTGCATTGCCTTCCTTTCCTTCCGTTACCCTTTCCTTGCCTTGCCGTGCATTGCCTAGCCGTGCGTTGTCGTGCCTTAGCCTTGTTTCACCTTGCTATAGCCTTGCTTGCGTTGCCTTGCTTTGCCTTGCCTTCCTTGCCTTCCGTTACTCTTTGCTTGCCTTCCGTGCATTGCCTAGCCTTGCGTTGTCGTGCCTTAGCCTTTTTTCACCTTGCCATAGCCTTGCTTGCGTTTCCTTGCTTTGCCTTGCATTCCTTGCCTTCCGTTACTCTTTGCTTGCCTTCCGTGCATTGCCTAGCCTTGTATTGTCGTGCATTAGCCTTGCCTTGCCTCACCGTGCCTTGCCTTGCGTTAGCCTTTCCTTGCCTGGCCGTGCATTGCCTAGCCATGCGTTGCCGTCCCTTCGCCTTGTTTCCCCTTGCCGTGCCGTGCCTTTTGTTACACTTGCCTTCCCTTGCTTTGCCTTGCCTTCCTTTCCTTCCGTTACTCTTTCCCTGCCTAGCCGTGCACTGCCTAGCCTTGCGTTCTCGTGCATTAGCCTTCCCTCGCCTGACTGTGCCTTCCCTTGCGTTACCCTTTCCTTGCCTTGCCGTGCATTGCCTAGCCCTGCGTTGTCGTGCATTAGCCTTGCCTTGCCTCACCGTGACTTGCCTTGCGTTACCCTCTCCTTGCCTTGCCGGTCATTGCCTAGCCGTGCGTTGTCTTGCCTTAGCCTTGTTTCCCCTTGCCGTGCGTTTCCTTCCGTTACCCTTGCCTTGCCTTGCTTTCCCTTGCCTTCCTTGCTTTCCGTTACTCTTTGCTTGGCTTCCGTGCATTGCCTAGCCTTGCGTTGTCGTGCCTTAGCCTTGCCTCGCCTGACCGTGCCTTGCCTTGAATTAGCCTTTCCTTGCCTTGCCGTGCATTGCCCAGCCGTGCGTTGTCGTGCATTAGCCTTGCCTTGCCTCACCGTGCCTTGCCTTGCGTTACCCTTTCCTTGCCTTGCCGTGCATTGCGTAGCCGTGCGTTGTCGTGCCTTAGCCTTGTTTCCCCTTGCCGTGCCGTGCCTTTTGTTACACTTGCCTTGCCTGGATTTGCCTTGCCTTCCTTTCCTTCCGTTTCTCTTTCCTTGCCTTACCGTGCACTGTCTAGCCTTGCGTTGTCGTGCATTAGCCTTGCCTCACCTGACCGTGCCTTGCCTTGCGTTACCCTTTCCTTGGCTGGCCGTGCATTGCCTAGCCGTGCGTTGCCGTCCCTCAGCCTTGTTTCCCCTTGCCGAGCCGTTCCTTCTGTTACCCTTGCCTTCCCTTGCTTTCCCTTGCCTTCCTTGCCTTCCGTTACTCTTTGCTTGCTTTCCGGGCATTGCCTAGCCTTGCGTTGTCGTGCCTTAGCCTTGCCTCGTCTGACCGTGCCTTCCCTTGCGTTACCCTTTCCTTGCCTTGCCGTGCATTGCCTAGCCGTACGTTGTCGTGCATTAGCCTTGCCTTGCCTCACCGTGCCTTGCCTTGCGTTACCCTTTCCTTGCCTTGCCGTGCATTGCCTAGCCTTGCGTTGTCGTGCCTTAGCCTTGCCTCGTCTGACCGTGCCTTGCCTTCCGTTACCCTTTCCTTGCCTTGCCGTGCATGGCCTAGCCCTGCGTTGTCGTGCATTAGCCTTGCCTTGCCTCACCGTGCCTTGCCTTGCGTTACCCTTTCCTTGCCTTGCCGTGCATTGCCTAGCCGTGCGTTGTCGTGCCTTAGCCTTGTTTCCCCTTGCCGTGCCGTGCCTTTTGTTACACTTGCCTTGCCTGGATTTGCCTTGCCTTCCTTTCCTTCCGTTTGTCTTTCCTTGCCTTACCGTGCACTGTCTAGCCTTGCGTTGTCGTGCATTAGCCTTGCCTCACCTGACCGTGCCTTGCCTTGCGTTACCCTTTCCTTGGCTGGCCGTGCATTGCCTAGCCGTGCGTTGCCGTCCCTTAGCCTTGTTTCCCCTTGCCGAGCCGTTCCTTCTGTTACCCTTGCCTTGCCTTGCTTTCCCTTGCCTTCTTTGCCTTCCGTTACTCTTTGCTTGCTTTCCGGGCATTGCCTAGCCTTGCGTTGTCGTGCCTTAGCCTTGCCTCGTCTGACCGTGCCTTCCCTTGCGTTACCCTTTCCTTGCCTTGCCGTGCATTGCCTAGCCGTGCGTTTTCGTGCATTAGCCTTGCCTTGCCTCACCGTGCCTTGCCTTGCGTTACCCTTTCCTTGCCTTGCCGTGCATTGCCTAGCCGTGCGTTGTCGTGCCTTAGCCTTGCCTCATCTGACCGTGCCTTGCCTTCCGTTACCCTTTCCTTGCCTTGCCGTGCATGGCGTAGCCCTTCGTTGTCGTGCATTAGCCTTGCCTTGCCTCACCGTGCCTTGCCTTGCGTTACCCTTTCCTTGCCTTGCCGTTCATTGCCTAGCCGTGCGTTGTCTTGCCTTAGCCTTGTTTCCCCTTGCCGTGCGTTTCCTTCCGTTACCCTTGCCTTGCCTTGCTTTCCCTTGCCTTCCTTGCTTTCCGTTCCTCTTTGCTTGCCTTCCGTGCATTGCCTAGCCTTGCGTTGTCGTGCCTTAGCCTTGCCTCGCCTGACCGTGCCTTGCCTTGCGTTAGCCTTTCCTTGCCTTGCCGTGCATTGCCTAGCAGTGCGTTGTCGTGCCTTAGCCTTGTTTCCCCTTGCCGTGCCATGCCTTTTGTTACACTTGCCTTGCCCGGATTTGCCTTGCCTTCCTTTCCTTCCGTTACTCTTTCCTTGCCTTACCGTGCACTGCCTAGCCTTGCGTTGTCGTGCATTAGCCTTGCCTTGCCTGACCGTGCCTTGCCTTGCGTTACCCTTTCCTTGGCTGGCCGTGCATTGCCTAGCCGTGCGTTGCCGTCCCTTAGCCTTGTTTGCCCTTGCCGAGCGGTTCCTTCTGTTACCCTTGCCTTCCCTTGCTTTCCCTTGCCTTCCTTGCCTTCCGTTACTCTTTGCTTGCCTTCCGTGCATTGCCTAGCCTTGTATTGTCGTGCATTAGCCTTGCCTTGCCTCACCGTGCCTTGCCTTGCGTTATCCTTTCGTTGCCTGGCCGTGCATTGCCTAGCCGTGCGTTGCCGTCCCTTCGCCTTGTTTCCCCTTGCCGTGCCGTGCCTTTTGTTACACTTGCCCAGCCTTGCTTTGCTTTGCCTTCCTTTCCTTCCGTTACTCTTTCCCTGCCTAGCCGTGCACTGCCTAGCCTTGCGTTGTCGTGCATTAGCCTTCCCTCGCCTGACAGTGCCTTGCCTTGCATTACCCTTTCCTTGCCTTGCCGTGCATTGCCTAGTCCTGCGTTGTCGTGCCTTAGCCTTGTTTCCCCTTGCCGTGCCGTTCCTTCCGTTACCCTTGCCTTGCCTTGCTTTCCCTTGCCTTCCTTGCCTTCCGTTACACTTTGCTTGCCTTCCGTGCATTGCCTAGCCTTGCGTTGTCGTGCCTTAGCCTTGCCTCGCCTGACCGTGCCTTGCCTTGCGTTAGCCTTTCCTTGCCTTGCCGTGCATTGCCTAGCCGTGCGTTGTCGTGCATTAGCCTTGCCTTGCCTCACCGTGCCTTGCCTTGCGTTACCCTTTCCTTGCCTTGCCGTGCATTGCCTAGCCGTGCGTTGTCGTGCCTTAGCCTTGTTTCCCCTTGCCGTGCCGTGCCTTTTGTTACACTTGCCTTGCCTGGATTTGCATTGCCTTCCTTTCCTTCCGTTACTCTTTCCTTGCCTTACCGTGCACTGCCTAGCCTTGCGTTGTCGTGCATTAGCCTTGCCTTGCCTGACCGTGCCTTGCCTTGCGTTACCCTTTCCTTGGCTGGCCGTGCATTGCCTAGCCGTGCGTTGCCGTCCCTTAGCCTTGTTTCCCCTTGCCGAGCCGTTCCTTCTGTTACCCTTGCCTTGCCTTGCTTTCCCTTGCCTTCCTTGCCTTCCGTTACTCTTTGCTTGCTTTCTGGGCATTGCCTAGCCTTGCGTTGTCGTGCCTTAGCCTTGCCTCGTCTGACCGTGCCTTCCCTTGCGTTACCCTTTCCTTGCCTTGCCGTGCATTGCCTAGCCGTGCGTTTTCGTGCATTAGCCTTGCCTTGCCTCACCGTGCCTTGCCTTGCGTTACCCTTTCCTTGCCTTGCCGTGCATTGCCTAGCCGTGCGTTGTCGTGCCTTAGCCTTGCCTCATCTGACCGTGCCTTGCCTTCCGTTACCCTTTCCTTGCCTTGCCGTGCATGGCGTAGCCCTTCGTTGTCGTGCATTAGCCTTGCCTTGCCTCACCGTGCCTTGCCTTGCGTTACCCTTTCCTTGCCTTGCCGTTCATTGCCTAGCCGTGCGTCGTCTTGCCTTAGCCTTGTTTCCCCTTGCCGTGCGTTTCCTTCCGTTACCCTTGCCTTGCCTTGCTTTCCCTTGCCTTCCTTGCTTTCCGTTCCTCTTTGCTTGCCTTCCGTGCATTGCCTAGCCTTGCGTTGTCGTGCCTTAGCCTTGCCTCGCCTGACCGTGCCTTGCCTTGCGTTAGCCTTTCCTTGCCTTGCCGTGCATTGCCTAGCAGTGCGTTGTCGTGCCTTAGCCTTGTTTCCCCTTGCCGTGCCATGCCTTTTGTTACACTTGCCTTGCCCGGATTTGCCTTGCCTTCCTTTCCTTCCGTTACTCTTTCCTTGCCTTACCGTGCACTGCCTAGCCTTGCGTTGTCGTGCATTAGCCTTGCCTTGCCTGACCGTGCCTTGCCTTGCGTTACCCTTTCCTTGGCTGGCCGTGCATTGCCTAGCCGTGCGTTGCCGTCCCTTAGCCTTGTTTGCCCTTGCCGAGCGGTTCCTTCTGTTACCCTTGCCTTCCCTTGCTTTCCCTTGCCTTCCTTGCCTTCCGTTACTCTTTGCTTGCCTTCCGTGCATTGCCTAGCCTTGTATTGTCGTGCATTAGCCTTGCCTTGCCTCACCGTGCCTTGCCTTGCGTTATCCTTTCGTTGCCTGGCCGTGCATTGCCTAGCCGTGCGTTGCCGTCCCTTCGCCTTGTTTCCCCTTGCCGTGCCGTGCCTTTTGTTACACTTGCCTAGCCTTGCTTTGCCTTGCCTTCCTTTCCTTCCGTTACTCTTTCCCTGCCTAGCCGTGCACTGCCTAGCCTTGCGTTGTCGTGCATTAGCCTTCCCTCGCCTGACAGTGCCTTGCCTTGCATTACCCTTTCCTTGCTTTGCCGTGCATTGCCTAGTACTGCGTTGTCGTGCCTTAGCCTTGTTTCCCCTTGCCGTGCCGTTCCTTCCGTTACCCTTGCCTTGCCTTGCTTTCCCTTGCCTTCCTTGCCTTCCGTTACACTTTGCTTGCCTTCCGTGCATTGCCTAGCCTTGCGTTGTCGTGCCTTAGCCTTGCCTCGCCTGACCGTGCCTTGCCTTGCGTTAGCCTTTCGTTGCCTTGCCGTGCATTGCCTAGCCGTGCGTTGTCGTGCATTAGCCTTGCCTTGCCTCACCGTGCCTTGCCTTGCGTTACCCTTTCCTTGCCTTGCCGTGCATTGCCTAGCCGTGCGTTGTCGTGCCTTAGCCTTGTTTCCCCTTGCCGTGCCGTGCCTTTTGTTACACTTGCCTTGCCTGGATTTGCATTGACTTCCTTTCCTTCCGTTACTCTTTCCTTGTCTTACCGTGCACTGCCTAGCCTTGCGTTGTCGTGCATTAGCCTTGCCTTGCCTGACCGTGCCTTGCCTTGCGTTACCCTTTCCTTGGCTGGCCGTGCATTGCCTAGCCGTGCGTTGCCGTCCCTTAGCCTTGTTTGCCCTTGCCGAGCCGTTGCTTCTCTTACCCTTGCCTTCCCTTGCTTTCCCTTGCCTTCCTTGCCTTCCGTTACTCTTTGCTTGCCTTCCGTGCATTGCCTAGCCTTGCGTTGTTGTGCCTTAGCCTTGCCTCGTCTGACCGTGCCTTCCCTTGCGTTACCCTTTCCTTGCCTTGCCGTGCATTGCCTAGCCGTGCGTTGTCGTGCATTAGCCTTGCCTTGCCTCACCGTGCCTTGCCTTGCGTTACCCTTTCCTTGCCTTGCCGTGCTTTGCCTAGCCGTGCGTTGTCGTGCCTTAGCCTTGTTTCCCCTTGCCGTGAGTTTCCTTCCGTTACCCTTGCCTTGCCTTGCTTTCCCTTGCCTTCCTTGCCTTCCGTTTGCCTAGCCTCTTTGCGTGCCTTCCGTGCATTGCCTGACCGTGCCTTGCCTTGCGTTACCCTTTCCTTGGCTGGCCGTGCATTGCCTAGCCGTGCGTTGCCGTCCCTTAGCCTTGTTTCCCCTTGCCGAGCCGTTCCTTCTGTTACCCTTGCCTTGCCTTGCTTTCCCTTGCCTTCCTTGCCTTCCGTTACTCTTTGCTTGCTTTCCGGGCATTGCCTAGCCTTGCGTTGTCGTGCCTTAGCCTTGCCTCGTCTGACCGTGCCTTCCCTTGCGTTACCCTTTCCTTGCCTTGCCGTGCATTGCCTAGCCGTGCGTTTTCGTGCATTAGCCTTGCCTTGCCTCACCGTGCCTTGCCTTGCGTTACCCTTTCCTTGCCTTGCCGTGCATGGACTAGCCCTGCGTTGTCGTGCATTAGCCTTGCCTTGCCTCACCGTGCCTTGCCTTGCGTTACCCTTTCCTTGCCTTGCCGTGCATTGCCTAGCCGTGCGTTGTCGTGCCTTAGCCTTGTTTCCCCTTGCCGTGCCGTGCCTTTTTTTACACTTGCCTTGCCTGGATTTGCCTTGCCTTCCTTTCCTTCCGTTTGACTTTCCTTGCCTTACCGTGCACTGTCTAGCCTTGCGTTGTCGTGCATTAGCCTTGCCTCACCTGACCGTGCCTTGCCTTGCGTTACCCTTTCCTTGGCTGGCCGTGCATTGCCTAGCCGTGCGTTGCCGTCCCTTAGCCTTGTTTCCCCTTGCCGAGCCGTTCCTTCTGTTACCCATGCCTTGCCTTGCTTTCCCTTGCCTTCCTTGCCTTCCGTTACTCTTTGCTTGCTTTCCGGGCATTGCCTAGCCTTGCGTTGTCGTGCCTTAGCCTTGCCTCGTCTGACCGTGCCTTCCCTTGCGTTACCCTTTCCTTGCCTTGCCGTGCATTGCCTAGCCGTGCGTTGTCGTGCCTTAGCCTTGTTTCCCCTTGCCGTGCCGTGCCTTTTGTTACACTTGCCTTGCCTGGATTTGCATTGCCTTCCTTTCCTTCCGTTACCCTTTCCTTGCCTTGCCGTGCATTGCCTAGCCGTGCGTTGTCGTGCCTTAGCCTTGTTTCACCTTGCTATAGCCTTGCTTGCGTTGCCTTGCTTTGCCTTGCCTTCCTTGCCTTCCGTTACTCTTTGCTTGCCTTCCGTGCATTGCCTAGCCTTGCGTTGTCGTGCCTTAGCCTTTTTTCACCTTGCCATAGCCTTGCTTGCGTTGCCTTGCTTTGCCTTGCATTCCTTGCCTTCCGTTACTCTTTGCTTGCCTTCCGTGCATTGCCTAGCCTTGTATTGTCGTGCATTAGCCTTGCCTTGCCTCACCGTGCCTTGCCTTGCGTTAGCCTTTCCTTGCCTGGCCGTGCATTGCCTAGCCATGCGTTGCCGTCCCTTCGCCTTGTTTCCCCTTGCCGTGCCGTGCCTTTTGTTACACTTGCCTTCCCTTGCTTTGCCTTGCCTTCCTTTCCTTCCGTTACTCTTTCCCTGCCTAGCCGTGCACTGCCTAGCCTTGCGTTCTCGTGCATTAGCCTTCCCTCGCCTGACTGTGCCTTCCCTTGCGTTACCCTTTCCTTGCCTTGCCGTGCATTGCCTAGCCCTGCGTTGTCGTGCATTAGCCTTGCCTTGCCTCACCGTGACTTGCCTTGCGTTACCCTCTCCTTGCCTTGCCGGTCATTGCCTAGCCGTGCGTTGTCTTGCCTTAGCCTTGTTTCCCCTTGCCGTGCGTTTCCTTCCGTTACCCTTGCCTTGCCTTGCTTTCCCTTGCCTTCCTTGCTTTCCGTTACTCTTTGCTTGCCTTCCGTGCATTGCCTAGCCTTGCGTTGTCGTGCCTTAGCCTTGCCTCGTCTGACCGTGCCTTCCCTTGCGTTACCCTTTCCTTGCCTTGCCGTGCATTGCCTAGCCCTGCGTTGTCGTGCATTAGCCTTGCCTTGCCTCACCGTGCCTTGCCTTGCGTTACCCTTTCCTTGCCTTGCCGTTCATTGCCTAGCCGTGCGTTGTCGTTCCTTAGCCTTGTTTCCCCTTGCCGTGCGTTTCCTTCCGTTACCCTTGCCTTGCCTTGCTTTCCCTTGCCTTCCTTGCCTTCCGTTACTCTTTGCTTGCCTTCCGTGCATTGCCTAGCCTTGCGTTGTCGTGCCTTAGCCTTGCCTCGCCTGACCGTGCCTTGCCTTGAATTAGCCTTTCCTTGCCTTGCCGTGCATTGCCCAGCCGTGCGTTGTCGTGCATTAGCCTTGCCTTGCCTCACCGTGCCTTGCCTTGCGTTACCCTTTCCTTGCCTTGCCGTGCATTGCGTAGCCGTGCGTTGTCGTGCCTTAGCCTTGTTTCCCCTTGCCGTGCCGTGCCTTTTGTTACACTTGCCTTGCCTGGATTTGCCTTGCCTTCCTTTCCTTCCGTTTCTCTTTCCTTGCCTTACCGTGCACTGTCTAGCCTTGCGTTGTCGTGCATTAGCCTTGCCTCACCTGACCGTGCCTTGCCTTGCGTTACCCTTTCCTTGGCTGGCCGTGCATTGCCTAGCCGTGCGTTGCCGTCCCTTAGCCTTGTTTCCCCTTGCCGAGCCGTTCCTTCTGTTACCCTTGCCTTCCCTTGCTTTCCCTTGCCTTCCTTGCCTTCCGTTACTCTTTGCTTGCTTTCCGGGCATTGCCTAGCCTTGCGTTGTCGTGCCTTAGCCTTGCCTCGTCTGACCGTGCCTTCCCTTGCGTTACCCTTTCCTTGCCTTGCCGTGCATTGCCTAGCCGTACGTTGTCGTGCATTAGCCTTGCCTTGCCTCACCGTGCCTTGCCTTACGTTACCCTTTCCTTGCCTTGCCGTGCATTGCCTAGCCTTGCGTTGTCGTGCCTTAGCCTTGCCTCGTCTGACCGTGCCTTGCCTTCCGTTACCCTTTCCTTGCCTTGCCGTGCATGGCCTAGCCCTGCGTTGTCGTGCATTAGCCTTGCCTTGCCTCACCGTGCCTTGCCTTGCGTTACCCTTTCCTTGCCTTGCCGTGCATTGCCTAGCCGTGCGTTGTCGTGCCTTAGCCTTGTTTCCCCTTGCCGTGCCGTGCCTTTTGTTACACTTGCCTTGCCTGGATTTGCCTTGCCTTCCTTTCCTTCCGTTTGTCTTTCCTTGCCTTACCGTGCACTGTCTAGCCTTGCGTTGTCGTGCATTAGCCTTGCCTCACCTGACCGTGCCTTGCCTTGCGTTACCCTTTCCTTGGCTGGCCGTGCATTGCCTAGCCGTGCGTTGCCGTCCCTTAGCCTTGTTTCCCCTTGCCGAGCCGTTCCTTCTGTTACCCTTGCCTTGCCTTGCTTTCCCTTGCCTTCTTTGCCTTCCGTTACTCTTTGCTTGCTTTCCGGGCATTGCCTAGCCTTGCGTTGTCGTGCCTTAGCCTTGCCTCGTCTGACCGTGCCTTCCCTTGCGTTACCCTTTCCTTGCCTTGCCGTGCATTGCCTAGCCGTGCGTTTTCGTGCATTAGCCTTGCCTTGCCTCACCGTGCCTTGCCTTGCGTTACCCTTTCCTTGCCTTGCCGTGCATTGCCTAGCCGTGCGTTGTCGTGCCTTAGCCTTGCCTCATCTGACCGTGCCTTGCCTTCCGTTACCCTTTCCTTGCCTTGCCGTGCATGGCGTAGCCCTTCGTTGTCGTGCATTAGCCTTGCCTTGCCTCACCGTGCCTTGCCTTGCGTTACCCTTTCCTTGCCTTGCCGTTCATTGCCTAGCCGTGCGTTGTCTTGCCTTAGCCTTGTTTCCCCTTGCCGTGCGTTTCCTTCCGTTACCCTTGCCTTGCCTTGCTTTCCCTTGCCTTCCTTGCTTTCCGTTCCTCTTTGCTTGCCTTCCGTGCATTGCCTAGCCTTGCGTTGTCGTGCCTTAGCCTTGCCTCGCCTGACCGTGCCTTGCCTTGCGTTAGCCTTTCCTTGCCTTGCCGTGCATTGCCTAGCAGTGCGTTGTCGTGCCTTAGCCTTGTTTCCCCTTGCCGTGCCATGCCTTTTGTTACACTTGCCTTGCCCGGATTTGCCTTGCCTTCCTTTCCTTCCGTTACTCTTTCCTTGCCTTACCGTGCACTGCCTAGCCTTGCGTTGTCGTGCATTAGCCTTGCCTTGCCTGACCGTGCCTTGCCTTGCGTTACCCTTTCCTTGGCTGGCCGTGCATTGCCTAGCCGTGCGTTGCCGTCCCTTAGCCTTGTTTGCCCTTGCCGAGCGGTTCCTTCTGTTACCCTTGCCTTCCCTTGCTTTCCCTTGCCTTCCTTGCCTTCCGTTACTCTTTGCTTGCCTTCCGTGCATTGCCTAGCCTTGTATTGTCGTGCATTAGCCTTGCCTTGCCTCACCGTGCCTTGCCTTGCGTTATCCTTTCGTTGCCTGGCCGTGCATTGCCTAGCCGTGCGTTGCCGTCCCTTCGCCTTGTTTCCCCTTGCCGTGCCGTGCCTTTTGTTACACTTGCCTAGCCTTGCTTTGCCTTGCCTTCCTTTCCTTACGTTACTCTTTCCCTGCCTAGCCGTGCACTGCCTAGCCTTGCGTTGTCGTGCATTAGCCTTCCCTCGCCTGACAGTGCCTTGCCTTGCATTACCCTTTCCTTGCCTTGCCGTGCATTGCCTAGTACTGCGTTGTCGTGCCTTAGCCTTGTTTCCCCTTGCCGTGCCGTTCCTTCCGTTACCCTTGCCTTGCCTTGCTTTCCCTTGCCTTCCTTGCCTTCCGTTACACTTTGCTTGCCTTCCGTGCATTGCCTAGCCTTGCGTTGTCGTGCCTTAGCCTTGCCTCGCCTGACCGTGCCTTGCCTTGCGTTACCCTTTCGTTGCCTTGCCGTGCATTGCCTAGCCGTGCGTTGTCGTGCATTAGCCTTGCCTTGCCTCACCGTGCCTTGCCTTGCGTTACCCTTTCCTTGCCTTGCCGTGCATTGCCTAGCCGTGCGTTGTCGTGCCTTAGCCTTGTTTCCCCTTGCCGTGCCGTGCCTTTTGTTACACTTGCCTTGCCTGGATTTGCATTGCCTTCCTTTCCTTCCGTTACTCTTTCCTTGCCTTACCGTGCACTGCCTAGCCTTGCGTTGTCGTGCATTAGCCTTGCCTTGCCTGACCGTGCCTTGCCTTGCGTTACCCTTTCCTTGGCTGGCCGTGCATTGCCTAGCCGTGCGTTGCCGTCCCTTAGCCTTGTTTGCCCTTGCCGAGCCGTTGCTTCTCTTACCCTTGCCTTCCCTTGCTTTCCCTTGCCTTCCTTGCCTTCCGTTACTCTTTGCTTGCCTTCCGTGCATTGCCTAGCCTTGCGTTGTTGTGCCTTAGCCTTGCCTCGTCTGACCGTGCCTTCCCTTGCGTTACCCTTTCCTTGCCTTGCCGTGCATTGCCTAGCCGTGCGTTGTCGTGCATTAGCCTTGCCTTGCCTCACCGTGCCTTGCCTTGCGTTACCCTTTCCTTGCCTTGCCGTGCTTTGCCTAGCCGTGCGTTGTCTTGCCTTAGCCTTGTTTCCCCTTGCCGTGAGTTTCCTTCCGTTACCCTTGCCTTGCCTTGCTTTCCCTTGCCTTCCTTGCCTTCCGTTCCTCTTTGCTTGCCTTCCGTGCATTGCCTAGCCTTGCGTTGTCGTGCCTTAGCCTTGCCTCACCTGACCGTGCCTTGCCTTGCGTTACCCTTTCCTTGGCTGGCCGTGCATTGCCTAGCCGTGCGTTGCCGTCCCTTAGCCTTGTTTCCCCTTGCCGAGCCGTTCCTTCTGTTACCCTTGCCTTGCCTTGCTTTCCCTTGCCTTCCTTGCCTTCCGTTACTCTTTGCTTGCTTTCCGGGCATTGCCTAGCCTTGCGTTGTCGTGCCTTAGCCTTGCCTCGTCTGACCGTGCCTTCCCTTGCGTTACCCTTTCCTTGCCTTGCCGTGCATTGCCTAGCCGTGCGTTTTCGTGCATTAGCCTTGCCTTGCCTCACCGTGCCTTGCCTTGCGTTACCCTTTCCTTGCCTTGCCGTGCATTGCCTAGCCCTGCGTTGTCGTGCATTAGCCTTGCCTTGCCTCACCGTGCCTTGCCTTGCGTTACCCTTTCCTTGCCTTGCCGTGCATTGCCTAGCCGTGCGTTGTCGTGCCTTAGCCTTGTTTCCCCTTGCCGTGCCGTGCCTTTTTTTACACTTGCCTTGCCTGGATTTGCCTTGCCTTCCTTTCCTTCCGTTTG
Organism: Macrotis lagotis; assembly: GCF_037893015.1. NCBI lineage: Eukaryota > Metazoa > Chordata > Mammalia > Peramelemorphia > Peramelidae > Macrotis > Macrotis lagotis. The sequence goes on along the minus strand of NW_027421936.1, from coordinate 310,958 downwards.
ACTTTCCTTGCCTTACCGTGCACTGTCTAGCCTTGCGTTGTCGTGCATTAGCCTTGCCTCACCTGACCGTGCCTTGCCTTGCGTTACCCTTTCCTTGGCTGGCCGTGCATTGCCTAGCCGTGCGTTGCCGTCCCTTAGCCTTGTTTCCCCTTGCCGAGCCGTTCCTTCTGTTACCCTTGCCTTGCCTTGCTTTCCCTTGCCTTCCTTGCCTTCCGTTACTCTTTGCTTGCTTTCCGGGCATTGCCTAGCCTTGCGTTGTCGTGCCTTAGCCTTGCCTCGTCTGACCGTGCCTTCCCTTGCGTTACCCTTTCCTTGCCTTGCCGTGCATTGCCTAGCCGTGCGTTGTCGTGCCTTAGCCTTGTTTCCCCTTGCCGTGCCGTGCCTTTTGTTACACTTGCCTTGCCTGGATTTGCATTGCCTTCCTTTCCTTCCGTTACCCTTTCCTTGCCTTGCCGTGCATTGCCTAGCCGTGCGTTGTCGTGCCTTAGCCTTGTTTCACCTTGCTATAGCCTTGCTTGCGTTGCCTTGCTTTGCCTTGCCTTCCTTGCCTTCCGTTACTCTTTGCTTGCCTTCCGTGCATTGCCTAGCCTTGCGTTGTCGTGCCTTAGCCTTTTTTCACCTTGCCATAGCCTTGCTTGCGTTTCCTTGCTTTGCCTTGCATTCCTTGCCTTCCGTTACTCTTTGCTTGCCTTCCGTGCATTGCCTAGCCTTGTATTGTCGTGCATTAGCCTTGCCTTGCCTCACCGTGCCTTGCCTTGCGTTAGCCTTTCCTTGCCTGGCCGTGCATTGCCTAGCCATGCGTTGCCGTCCCTTCGCCTTGTTTCCCCTTGCCGTGCCGTGCCTTTTGTTACACTTGCCTTCCCTTGCTTTGCCTTGCCTTCCTTTCCTTCCGTTACTCTTTCCCTGCCTAGCCGTGCACTGCCTAGCCTTGCGTTCTCGTGCATTAGCCTTCCCTCGCCTGACTGTGCCTTCACTTGCGTTACCCTTTCCTTGCCTTGCCGTGCATTGCCTAGCCCTGCGTTGTCGTGCATTAGCCTTGCCTTGCCTCACCGTGACTTGCCTTGCGTTACCCTCTCCTTGCCTTGCCGGTCATTGCCTAGCCGTGCGTTGTCTTGCCTTAGCCTTGTTTCCCCTTGCCGTGCGTTTCCTTCCGTTACCCTTGCCTTGCCTTGCTTTCCCTTGCCTTCCTTGCCTTCCGTTACTCTTTGCTTGCCTTCCGTGCATTGCCTAGCCTTGCGTTGTCGTGCCTTAGCCTTGCCTCGCCTGACCGTGCCTTGCCTTGCGTTAGCCTTTCCTTGCCTTGCCGTGCATTGCCCAGCCGTGCGTTGTCGTGCATTAGCCTTGCCTTGCCTCACCGTGCCTTGCCTTGCGTTACCCTTTCCTTGCCTTGCCGTGCATTGCCTAGCCGTGCGTTGTCGTGCCTTAGCCTTGTTTCCCCTTGCCGTGCCGTGCCTTTTGTTACACTTGCCTTGCCTGGATTTGCCTTGCCTTCCTTTCCTTCCGTTTCTCTTTCCTTGCCTTACCGTGCACTGTCTAGCCTTGCGTTGTCGTGCATTAGCCTTGCCTCACCTGACCGTGCCTTGCCTTGCGTTACCCTTTCCTTGGCTGGCCGTGCATTGCCTAGCCGTGCGTTGCCGTCCCTTAGCCTTGTTTCCCCTTGCCGAGCCGTTCCTTCTGTTACCCTTGCCTTCCCTTGCTTTCCCTTGCCTTCCTTGCCTTCCGTTACTCTTTGCTTGCTTTCCGGGCATTGCCTAGCCTTGCGTTGTCGTGCCTTAGCCTTGCCTCGTCTGACCGTGCCTTCCCTTGCGTTACCCTTTCCTTGCCTTGCCGTGCATTGCCTAGCCGTGCGTTGTCGTGCATTAGCCTTGCCTTGCCTCACCGTGCCTTGCCTTGCGTTACCCTTTCCTTGCCTTGCCGTGCATTGCCTAGCCTTGCGTTGTCGTGCCTTAGCCTTGCCTCGTCTGACCGTGCCTTGCCTTCCGTTACCCTTTCCTTGCCTTGCCGTGCATGGCCTAGCCCTGCGTTGTCGTGCATTAGCCTTGCCTTGCCTCACCGTGCCTTGCCTTGCGTTACCCTTTCCTTGCCTTGCCGTGCATTGCCTAGCCGTGCGTTGTCGTGCCTTAGCCTTGTTTCCCCTTGCCGTGCCGTGCCTTTTGTTACACTTGCCTTGCCTGGCTTTGCCTTGCCTTCCTTTCCTTCCGTTTCTCTTTCCTTGCCTTACCGTGCACTGTCTAGCCTTGCGTTGTCGTGCATTAGCCTTGCCTCACCTGACCGTGCCTTGCCTTGCGTTACCCTTTCCTTGGCTGGCCGTGCATTGCCTAGCCGTGCGTTGCCGTCCCTTAGCCTTGTTTCCCCTTGCCGAGCCGTTCCTTCTGTTACCCTTGCCTTGCCTTGCTTTCCCTTGCCTTCCTTGCCTTCCGTTACTCTTTGCTTGCTTTCCGGGCATTGCCTAGCCTTGCGTTGTCGTGCCTTAGCCTTGCCTCGTCTGACCGTGCCTTCCCTTGCGTTACCCTTTCCTTGCCTTGCCGTGCATTGCCTAGCCGTGCGTTTTCGTGCATTAGCCTTGCCTTGCCTCACCGTGCCTTGCCTTGCGTTACCCTTTCCTTGCCTTGCCGTGCATTGCCTAGCCGTGCGTTGTCGTGCCTTAGCCTTGCCTCATCTGACCGTGCCTTGCCTTCCGTTACCCTTTCCTTGCCTTGCCGTGCATGGCGTAGCCCTGCGTTGTCGTGCATTAGCCTTGCCTTGCCTCACCGTGCCTTGCCTTGCGTTACCCTTTCCTTGCCTTGCCGTTCATTGGCTAGCCGTGCGTCGTCTTGCCTTAGCCTTGTTTCCCCTTGCCGTGCGTTTCCTTCCGTTACCCTTGCCTTGCCTTGCTTTCCCTTGCCTTCCTTGCTTTCCGTTCCTCTTTGCTTGCCTTCCGTGCATTGCCTAGCCTTGCGTTGTCGTGCCTTAGCCTTGCCTCGCCTGACCGTGCCTTGCCTTGCGTTAGCCTTTCCTTGCCTTGCCGTGCATTGCCTAGCAGTGCGTTGTCGTGCCTTAGCCTTGTTTCCCCTTGCCGTGCCGTGCCTTTTGTTACACTTGCCTTGCCTGGATTTGCCTTGCCTTCCTTTCCTTCCGTTACTCTTTCCTTGCCTTACCGTGCACTGCCTAGCCTTGCGTTGTCGTGCATTAGCCTTGCCTTGCCTGACCGTGCCTTGCCTTGCGTTACCCTTTCCTTGGCTGGCCGTGCATTGCCTAGCCGTGCGTTGCCGTCCCTTAGCCTTGTTTGCCCTTGCCGAGCCGTTCCTTCTGTTACCCTTGCCTTCCCTTGCTTTCCCTTGCCTTCCTTGCCTTCCGTTACTCTTTGCTTGCCTTCCGTGCATTGCCTAGCCTTGTATTGTCGTGCATTAGCCTTGCCTTGCCTCACCGTGCCTTGCCTTGCGTTATCCTTTCGTTGCCTGGCCGTGCATTGCCTAGCCGTGCGTTGCCGTCCCTTCGCCTTGTTTCCCCTTGCCGTGCCGTGCCTTTTGTTACACTTGCCCAGGTTGCTTTGCTTTGCCTTCCTTTCCTTCCGTTACTCTTTCCCTGCCTAGCCGTGCACTGCCTAGCCTTGCGTTGTCGTGCATTAGCCTTCCCTCGCCTGACAGTGCCTTGCCTTGCAATACCCTTTCCTTGCCTTGCCGTGCATTGCCTAGTCCTGCGTTGTCGTGCCTTAGCCTTGTTTCCCCTTGCCGTGCCGTTCCTTCCGTTACCCTTGCCTTGCCTTGCTTTCCCTTGCCTTCGTTGCCTTCCGTTACTCTTTGCTTGCCTTCCGTGCATTGCCTAGACTTGCGTTGTCGTGCCTTAGCCTTGCCTCGCCTGACCGTGCCTTGCCTTGCGTTACCCTTTCCTTGCCTTGCCGTGCATTGCCTAGCCGTGCGTTGTCGTGCATTAGCCTTGCCTTGCCTCACCGTGCCTTGCCTTGCGTTACCCTTTCCTTGCCTTGCCGTGCATTGCCTAGCCGTGCGTTGTCGTGCCTTAGCCTTGTTTCCCCTTGCCGTGCCGTGCCTTTTGTTACACTTGCCTTGCCTGGATTTGCATTGCCTTCCTTTCCTTCCGTTACTCTTTCCTTGCCTTACCGTGCACTGCCTAGCCTTGCGTTGTCGTGCATTAGCCTTGCCTTGCCTGACCGTGCCTTGCCTTGCGTTACCCTTTCCTTGGCTGGCCGTGCATTGCCTAGCCGTGCGTTGCCGTCCCTTAGCCTTGTTTGCCCTTGCCGAGCCGTTGCTTCTCTTACCCTTGCCTTCCCTTGCTTTCCCTTGCCTTCCTTGCCTTCCGTTACTCTTTGCTTGCCTTCCGTGCATTGCCTAGCCTTGCGTTGTTGTGCCTTAGCCTTGCCTCGTCTGACCGTGCCTTCCCTTGCGTTACCCTTTCCTTGCCTTGCCGTGCATTGCCTAGCCGTGCGTTGTCGTGCATTAGCCTTGCCTTGCCTCACCGTGCCTTGCCTTGCGTTACCCTTTCCTTGCCTTGCCGTGCATTGCCTAGCCGTGCGTTGTCGTGCCTTAGCCTTGTTTCCCCTTGCCGTGAGTTTCCTTCCGTTACCCTTGCCTTGCCTTGCTTTCCCTTGCCTTCCTTGCCTTCCGTTCCTCTTTGCTTGCCTTCCGTGCATTGCCTAGCCTTGCGTTGTCGTGCCTTAGCCTTGCCTCGTCTGAACGTGCCTTCCCTTGCGTTACCCTTTCCTTGCCTTGCCGTGCATTGCCTAGCCGTGCGTTGTCGTGCATTAGCCTTGCCTTGCCTGACCGTGCCTTGCCTTGCGTTACCCTTTCCTTGCCTTGCCGTGCATTGCCTAGCCGTGCGTTGTCGTGCCTTAGCCTTGTTTCACCTTGCTATAGCCTTGCTTGCGTTGCCTTGCTTTGCCTTGCCTTCCTTGCATTCCGTTACTCTTTGCTTGCCTTCCGTGCATTGCCTAGCCTTGCGTTGTCGTGCCTTAGCCTTTTTTCACCTTGCCATAGCCTGGCTTGCGTTGCCTTGCTTTGCCTTGCATTCCTTGCCTTCCGTTACTCTTTGCTTGCCTTCCGTGCATTGCCTAGCCTTGTATTGTCGTGCATTAGCCTTGCCTTGCCTCACCGTGCCTTGCCTTGCGTTAGCCTTTCCTTGCCTTGCCGTGCATTGCCTAGGCGTGCGTTGTCGTGCCTTAGCCTTGTTTCCCCTTGCCGTGCCGTGGCTTTTGTTACACTTGCCTTGCCTGGATTTGCCTTGCCTTCCTTTCCTTCCGTTTCTCTTTCCTTGCCTTACCGTGCACTGTCTAGCCTTGCGTTGTCGTGCATTAGCCTTGCCTCACCTGACCGTGCCTTGCCTTGCGTTACCCTTTCCTTGGCTGGCCGTGCATTGCCTAGCCGTGCGTTGCCGTCCCTTAGCCTTGTTTGCCCTTGCCGAGCCGTTCCTTCTCTTACCCTTGCCTTCCCTTGCTTTCCCTTGCCTTCCTTGCCTTCCGTTACTCTTTGCTTGCCTTCCGTGCATTGCCTAGCCTTGCGTTGTCGTGCCTTAGCCTTGCCTCGTCTGACCGTGCCTTCCCTTGCGTTACCCTTTCCTTGCCTTGCCGTGCATTGCCTAGCCGTGCGTTGTCGTGCATTAGCCTTGCCTTGCCTCACCGTGCCTTGCCTTGCGTTACCCTTTCCTTGCCTTGCCGTGCATTGCCTAGCCGTGCGTTGTCGTGCCTTAGCCTTGTTTCCCCTTGCCGTGAGTTTCCTTCCGTTACCCTTGCCTTGCCTTGCTTTCCCTTGCCTTCCTTGCCTTCCGTTCCTCTTTGCTTGCCTTCCGTGCATTGCCTAGCCTTGCGTTGTCGTGCCTTAGCCTTGCCTCGTCTGAACGTGCCTTCCCTTGCGTTACCCTTTCCTTGCCTTGCCGTGCATTGCCTAGCCGTGCGTTGTCGTGCATTAGCCTTCCCTTGCCTCTCCGTGCCTTGCCTTGCGTTACCCTTTCCTTGCCTTGCCGTTCATTGCCTAGCCGTGCGTTGTCGTGCCTTAGCCTTGTTTCCCCTTGCCGTGCGTTTCCTTCCATTACCCTTGCCTTGCCATGCTTTTCCGGGCCTTCCTTGCCTTCCGTTACTTTTGCTTGCCTTCCGTGCATTGCTAGCCTTGCGTTGTCGTGCTTTAGCCTTTTTTCACCTTGCCATAGCCTTGCTTGCGTTGCCTTGCTTTTCCTTGCATTCCTTGCCTTCCGGTACTCTTTGCTTGCCTTCCGTGCATTGTCTAGCCTTGCGTTGTCGTTCCTTAGCCTT